>NC_135173.1:36923864-37273864 GCF_041146795.1 Maylandia zebra | reverse complement strand
TAGAATGAAAATCCCCCCATAGAAACTTCATTACTGACGTTTAAATGCATGCCACAGTTCAGAGGATTGAGAGGGAACTTGGCACTCCACAGTTTGAGCTCCGAGCATTAATTTCTCATCCTTTTAAAGCTGCTGGAAGTCAGACACACTTTCAAAATCATTAACATCTTCTATTTTTTCTTACTTCTCTTACCTGTAGCTCCGTTTTAGCCGCTGGCAGATTTTGCTTTTAAAAACACATCCTTCTCGAGTATTAGTCCAACTTGTGCCCGAGTTTGTAGACACCGGGTCAGTGGCTGAAAAACTAAAAACGGGCCTTATTCCTTTGTAGCGTTGCAAACTACCTGAAATTTGAGCGTTTTCCTTTTAAAAGCCCACCGGCAACAGGTGTTCATTTCACTTACAGGTGACAGCGAGGGATCGACGTACTGTGCTCTTCCTGCCCGAGTCCAACCTCCCCCCTCCCTTCTTTCCTTCCTCCCTCCGCTGCTTGCTCCTGTTTCCTTGTTATGTTCAAATGGCTCAAAGCAAAACAAAGTAAACTGACAGACCATAGTCCTATAAGCCCCTGGATGTTTGAGCCAATGCTGATTTAATAACTGTGTTTGTTTGTGCAGGCAGAGGATGAAAGGAGATTTTTTTTTAGCCCTTAATCCCTTGATGGCATCCAGCTTAGCGGTAACCACAAGAGGGTGTCCTTTACCTGATGTTGGTGGCCAAACGGGGAGAGCAGATGTACTTCTTAGACAAAGGACAGATGTTTGGGGGTTTGTTTGTTTTTTAACTTAGTGAAAGTTTTTCCTAAAATTGCTTTTTTGATCCCCGTCTTTCGCTTTTTGATATAGACACATGTTAACACCGATTATTTATTAAAGTGAGTCATGATTCTTTGCTAAACACTCAAGTTTTGATTCATGCAGTCTGACATCAAAAGCATAAAAAAAAAAAAAAAGACTTTGCAGAGGATGTAATCCAGCTGTACCCAACAATCACAAAGGATAAAAAAACAAAAAACATCAAACTTTTTTGTAGATTTGTAGTCTCATTTTTATTGTTGTTAATATTTTTAACTCCAGCAAGTGTATGCAAAATAACATTTTGGTAAATATTCAAAACCAAGCAAATGTAGACAAAAGGCAATACTTTTTAAGGGAAGTGATACTTTTTGGTTAAAAAATATACTTAACATCATTAAAGTAATAAATCTTGATAGCAATACAAATACAATCTTTAGGAGACATGCAAGTTCCCATCGTCTTTTACGATGTAACACATTATGAAGCCACAAATTTAAAATACAAGATGCCTATTTGTACATCATTAAAGTACTATACAATAATCACACCGATTCTCAGTCGTGCACTCTAGGAATAGTAAATTAAAGGCATCTGTCAAAATCTATACTCACTGATCATTTCTTAATGTATGTAGTGAGGTGCGTAACAGCAAAAACATTGATGTGCTGTTTCAGGTAAGCAGATGGACTGATATCCACCAGTCACTGAGTGTTTTAATATTAATAAAGCTGCATATATATGTAAAGTCTCTAACTTCTGTAAAGCTTTGGCAGATATGTGAACACACAAGCCACATTTTAGGAAGAAAGTTAGGAGAAGAAAAAAAAAACAAAACAAACACACACACACACACACCATAAATCTTTCAGTAAGCCCACCCAGACAAATACAGATATCTATCCTAAAATTATATGGTTTTACTCTTTGATACATACATTCAGTCAGAAAACAGCAGGCACCAAGATACACAATGAGGAAAAATAGGGGATGATTGGATGGTATTTGGTTCAGTCGCCAAAGTCTGGGATGTCATCATAGGAGTAACCCCGGTAACCCTTTGCAGCATAGTAGGCGATTCTCAAATGGTAAAATCCCGGAAGAAAAACGAGTATTCCTATGATGATGACAGGAATAGTGCGGTCGGGATGCTAAAAACATCAAGAAAAAAATAAAGAAAATCTGGTAATCAGAAGGAATTTACACACTATGATTTCAGTTAGTTACCTAAATAAATACTCGTTAATGCTCACATTATTACATTCTGTAACCAAGTTTAGATAGACTTCATACATACTGAATACCAAATATTGCATTTAGTAGTAGAATGTAAGAGGAAGTCATTAAAGACTAATGTTCTCCATCATGCTTTAACATACTTACCTCAACACTGCCTGTCAGCATTACATGAACACACTCTACGCTGATGAGGCATGCAGCCATAATGACTTCATAGTCTGACATCAGATTTCATGTAAATGATAAGTCATTTCATATGCATGGCATCTAACAACCAGGAGGCAAAGGCCATCAACACCAAAGACATGTGTTTAATTTGTTTAATTTTACCACCAGATGGCAGTCTTGTGCTCAGAGTCACTGTAACCCTCAACCAGTTTTTTCTTCTTTTTTTTTTTTTTTTTTTTTTTTTTTAAAGACAGGGACTGGGCTGCGGTAATGTCGATCATTTGTCTGTATTAAGCTTCTGAAATGTTCTATTTATCTGTCTTGTAAAGTGTCCACTTACAGCACCTTTTCTGATGGATGTCAGCAGGCGACTTCTCCTCACCTGCCAAACGAGATGGCTCAGTTGGCATGACAGTGGCCCTATATTTAGGCCACATGATAACTGAGCCACCACCATGAGAAGTGAGCAAGCTCCAATCATTAAGGAAGAACAGGCAAAGTATACAAAAGTATACAAAAGTCCCAGAAGATCAAGAAGTGAAAAAAAGATCTTTAATTTCAGTCTCTTTGCATTAATTTGGGTGAACTGACCCTTGACTCTTCAAAAATAAATAAATAGGAATTTATTGCCTAAATTGGCTGCGTTCCTTCAACCTCTTTTCCCTTGGTTAATTTCTTTGTTTTTGCCACTACAATGGTTGACTAGGCTGAGTCAAAGGTTCCCAACACAATGTTCACTGAAGCCCTTGACATGGTTCCAGTTGTATAACAACTGTTATCTAATACACACACACACACACACACACACACACACACACACACAAAGATCAAACATTATTTTAGCCCCAAACCCATGCAGCCTCTTGCAAACAAACCTGTCTGATTTCTATTGCTGTAGTATCTATCGCTTGAACCTTGGATAATCTCCTAGTATTAGATATGCCATTTTAACTTGTGTGGGATAACTGGCAAGTACAACAGACTCATATACTCTGATGCTTCCTTCACGTCAGATCAAATTTTCTGCAAATACCATCTGCAGAGTAGGTTAAAAAAAATTCACATTACCCTCCCACTGATAATGCGAATATGTGTAGGCTGAGTTATCTCCTCAGTGTCATGAATTTAGGAAGCAAAAACCCCAAAGGAGGGGTTCCACTGAAGTTTAAACTCCAAGCTATAAAATATCAAAATCATTAGTTATATTCAGAAACACATAAAAGCACTGAGACCAGTAAAAGCAAGAGCATAGCACAAATCTGACAGCAGGACTATAAAATCTCAGGACAGCTGTTCAATTATAGCTATTTAAGAACAAGAGTAACAGCAGCAGGGGTGTTTTAATTGCTGCTCAGGATGAAAGTTTGGATTTTTTGTTGGCTCTCCAACTGTGTGTCAAAAGTAGGGCTGGGTAATACCAACAGTGCTTTATTAGTGCAGACAGAAGTGTCTTTATAGTACCAAAAACAGTCATGTATAACAAGAATATCTGGCAGATTGACCGTCAGGGGCGATTCTAGGATCAGAGCTTTGGGGGTGCTGAGCACCCAGAGAGCTGCCCAGCCAGGCAAGATAAACTTTACTTGTCACGATGAGACGTCTTCCCATGTCTGTCAGTTCCTGCATCCTTAAATGTCTCCAGTTGTCCCAAGTTCCCTCTGACTGTTTCCTTGGTGCATTTAAACCCCTGTTCCTCCCTGTCCTCATAGTCTGTTGTCTTCGTCTCCGTTATCAGTCATCATAATTTTACCATCTCTGAGTAAGTCTGCAAATTTCTTTATTAAATCATAAGATTTTTAAATTCATTAAGTCTCTCTGTGCCTGGGTCCTCGTCACAAAACATGACATTACTGCTTTGTACATTTTAAAACAATTTAATCCCCACATTTGTGAAAGAAAAGCAAAACACATATTTTGAAAAGTCAGTAACAAAACCATCAAATCAGATAAAGGTTATTTAAATGCTGCAAATGAAGAATGGATTGGAATAAAAAAAATACATATCCTAACCTTAATTACTGGGGGAAAATGATGATTATGATCATAGTGAGTAAGAAGTTAACCGAGTGCATTTTTTGGACAGAGATTCACTTTTAATGTGTATGTATAATATAATACAGATATATAAAAATACACTCCAAAAATAGAGTCCTTGAAATGTACAAAATATTGATAAATAAAATTATAAAAATGGAGGCAACTTTGCCTATGGTACAATGTATACAATGTATGAAAAGATCTTTACTGCACTAATATGGCTCTGCAGATTTTTTATTTTATTTTAAACTATGTCGCCTCACCTTGAGGTTGGCAAATCTGTCTATCACTTTTTGGTGATCAACTCTCTCAAGCAGTTTAACAGTTTCTGTTTTGCCTGTCACTATTCCCTGTCTGTTTTTTTACCTGGTTCTTCCTGACCTTGTACCCATTTTGGGGGTGCTTCAGCACCCCCAAAATGGGCTAAAATCGCCCCTGTTGACCGTCTTGTTTACTTATTCTTGTCAGCAAATCAGGCTGGAACCCTTTATGCCTTCAGAACTGTCTTATCTATTTTTGGCATGGATTCATCAAGGTACAGGAGTCTGTGGTCTAGTCTCTAGAACACTTCTAGAGATTTTGGTCCATACTGACAATGCCAGCATCACACAGTTGCTGCAAATTTATCAGCTGATGCTCACTGGATATGCTCTCTTTTTTGGACCATTCTCTAAGTTGAAGGCTAAGTGCACTGAGTTGCTTTAGATATACTGAGTTGATTAGATATTTGAGATATTTCTGTTAACAAGTAGTCAGGCAGATAACATCTAACTCAAGGAATGGAAAGGCTACACATAACAGACAACTTCGTAAACAACCAGTCAAACTGTATCTTTAGGTCCTTTGTTACTAGTACCTAGCAACTTACTTCATATGAGTCAAAAATATCAAAGATAACACATTTTAAAAGTGTATAATAGTATTTTATATTATTCCCAAAGAGCTAGCCAATAACTTGGGGTATCTCCACATGCTATGCAGTGTGTGCTTAATAAAGGCATTTGAAGAAACTAGACAAGGACGAGGACAAAAGCAGCACAGGCCTGACAAAAACAAACAAACAAAAGAACATCTACAACAGATGATCGGTCTCTGAACGTTATGTCCTTAAGAAATAGGGGGGGTCCAGCAAAGACCTGGCACATGGCCTGAGAGATGCATCTGGCCTTTCAGTTGATCCATCACCTGTTCACCAAAGCTTCATCAGAAATGGTCTCTGTACAAGGGTAGCTGTCAAGAAGCCATTCTTGAGGAAGGGAAACAGGAAGAAAAGGCTGAGGCAGAAAAACACATAATGTGACACTGAAAGTCATTGACTGGCCTCCCTAAAGCCTGCACCTCAACATTGCAGTGTGGGATCATCTTGACAGAGAATGGAACAAAAGGCAGCAAACATCTAAAGAAGAGCTCTGAATGTCCTTAAAGAACTGTTCCTGAAGACTACTTAAAGAAATTGCAAGAAAGCTTGCCTCAGAGGGTTTGGGCTGTGTTGAAGAATAAAGGTGGTCATACCAAACAGTGACTTACAAGCTCAATACAATTCTACCAACTGTTTCTGCCCTATATACTGTACGTTTCCATAAATCGCTATACTCATTTCCCATTTTGCCCTCAAAACACAAAGAAATGAGGAGTGGTTTAAGACTATTTGTTCTCTTTTGTCAGAGTTACATCTTTAGAATAATATCACACAAATGGCTGTATGCTAAGCATATAAATACAGACAGCAGCTATATAAAAAAAAAAAAAGAAAAAAAAGAAAAAAAAACAGGCAAATAGTGATTCTTGCTCTGTCCAAAGACAACATAGAAACAGACAGAAATACTGTGGCACGTGAGTCCCAATTAAATCCTAACTTGTCATTTTAGGTTTTGATTCATTTCAGATTATGTGTGGATTTAAGATGCTCATTAATCAGTTTCATATCTTGGCAAGCACACCCTGTTATCGTTCAACTAAGCAGGTAAACAAAGCTAACCAGCTGGTGACTCCACCTTCAAATGAGAATGGGGTAGTTTTTCAACTGTCAGTAAGAAAGGAAACACATATTTCCAAAACTGCTACAAACTATTCTTCAAACACCGAAATGCATTATAGATGATGCCCTTCAAATGATGTAGAAAACATTTTCTGGATACATAAATCTTAGGGAAGCTGCAGAAGAAACACGAACATAAAGTAACATGCAGAGAGAGGTGATGATTTGACCCTTACAGCGAGGGCATGCGGTTGCATTTCTCTAGCATTTCCACGCAAAGGATCGATACAAAGCTGGTCTCAGTAATCATGGTTATTCTTTGAAGAAACATTTCTATCCTACTCTCATCTTTAAGTATAACAAAGCCCCCATCCACAGGGCACAAGGGGTCGATTCATGGTTTAATGAATTCCTCTGAGAAACTGAACTTGTGTTAGACAGAGGTGCCCACCACACTAATCAAAGTCCCAAATAGGACAATATCTATTTGACTTGCATTCCATCTTGGGGTGGGCAACATAGTCTTACAATTACACGCAATATATCACAATGGAAATTATGCAATAATTACATTTTTTTGATATAGAAGAAGTACTGAACATTGTATCTGTGATTGCAGCTCGCAGGCAGCAACATTTATTAGTGAATACAAAGTAAAGGGAATATTCCAGCCTTCTTTTCCAATGAGTTCCGGTCAATGTTGACAGACTGCCTAATTTGAAGTGTGAATCTTTTGCCACAAGGTGCCAGCAGGAGCAGCAGCATTATTTTGCAACAATAGTGACACAGCATGAATCAAATGTAATCACAAAAGTAGCTTTGGCAAAGTTTTCCCTGGAAATTTGAGGTAAAAGTATACCTCAAAATGAATCATAGCACCCCCAAAGACGTCTTAATTTTTTTGACAATATTTACTGTTTGTGTGACACACTACTAAAAATATAAAAAGCATTCAGTACTTGTTTGAGACATAACATTTTAACAACAAAAGTATAGATAACACCAGATTGTCAGTCCAACTCTGTAAGGAACTGTATATTGTTGTCACATATAAAATATCTTTCAGTTTTATTATCTGTCGTGTTGTATTGTGATTACTCTTCTAGTCATATGAGTGCAGTTAATTGCTCCAGTGATGCTCAGGTGAGTCATTTGTTTAATTTTGGATTGCACATCACCTCCTCACGTGCTTTCATAGCCTGGGTGCACTCGACTGCATTTTTTCCTGAAATGGTGAAACAAGCTTGTTGTTTCCACATTTTAGCAGGAACAGTTTTCTTGCATATTTATAAAGTATTGTGCTTATCTGAAGGTCTGATCTCTTATAGCCAATACTACTGAAGTAGTACCCTTTTAGCACAGGCCGACACACTGCTCGCGCTCTCACAAATGTTTGGCTTGTGTCTTTGTTGTACATGCTAAATAAGGCATAGCGTTGTTATATCAGTGATAACATGACAGCACACTGAAGCTGCTCTGGCAGCATGTGGCAGTGAAAAACCTAACTTTCAGCCTGCTTCATAATCATTTTGAGCATAGTCCTAGACTAAAAAGAACATTTAATCACAATCCCCATTAGAAATAGTAGTTAGTCCAGGATGAGACATAATCCAAGTCTTGGAAGCTAAACATTTATCTTTGTTTTCCCTTTGATTTGTCACCCATCTGTAGCTCTAAATACGTTTTAAACAGAAGAAGACAGGAGCGGCTCAGACAGGAGTTCCTTCACAAATGAATTTCTGGGGGCTTGTATTCCTGACACAAGCCTTACCGTTGGATTTCAGAAAAGAGGAACAAAAGAAAATGACTTGGTAAACACTAACCGTTTTTTGGCAGCAGACAAGGAAATTGTTTTTCAACCTAAAGGCTGTAGACATGTTTCACTGAAAAGTCAGTGTATGGCCCATGGGCCAGGAAAAGCCCACCAGAGGGTCCCAATCTGGCCCACAGGATGGCTTTGGAAAATGCGGATCATTTTAAAGGCTTAAACTTTGAAACTGTATTTTCATAAGTTTTACTCTTCTTAATAACAAAATATATAACCTATGGCATTTCACCAGAGCAAGTAACAAATACACTTTTATTTTTCAATTTTTAGTATCTATTTTTTTTATTCAACGTTTCTTTTTTTTTTTTTTTTTTTTTCACAAAGTGCACAATATGACATTTTCTGTGAATTCACACATCATTTCTGTTTAAGGACAAAGTCCTTCATTTCTTTACAGTAAAATTATTTTTGGTGTAAAGGCTCCATCAATGTAAATTTTTTTGAACAGATATTAAACACACTAACCAAACTCACCTCAACCGGTATGATTTCTGCCAGAAGAAGGGCCCCAAAGATAATTAGTAAAGAGCCAATCAGAAACAGGAATATTGCCAGTGCAATCGCCTTGTATGGGATCTTTGGAGGGGGTTTCTTGAACTGTGAAAAGTGAAATTGTGGAAAAATATAGTTACTTTTCAATTTTGTACATCAGAATATATTGATATCATATGATTTCATGAGGCAGCTACTCAATCTAATCTACTTTAATGCAATTAGAATTTCCCCATCTCCAGATCAGCTTGCTTCCATGTTTAGCAACAAGAAATATCTCTTGCCCCATGACAATTGGAAAGCTCCTCTGTATAGTACTAATATCAAAATCATGAATTCTTCCTAAGATTACATGGAAAGATGCTGGGATTGCCTAAATCCAAAGTACTGTGAACATTTTCCAAGATACTTGGAACAACCTACCTGGCAAGTAATTTAGAAATAATGCCAATATAACAAAGAGAACTGGCACTCTTTTAAATGCAAACAGTGATCACACTACCCAGTAATTTCATTATTTGTCTTCCACGTTTACTCCACTTTGTTTGTAAGTTAACTATGTACGACCTACTCATGATATTACTGTTGAAAGCAGCTTCATTTATCATGCCTAAAACTTTTGCAAAGTCATTTTAATTACAGAGGGCCTCAGCTTTTACACAGAATCATTATTTAACGATTCATAACAAATCACTGCTGGTGGTGGAGAAATGTTTTAGTAACATTCTGTCATCAATCTACAAAGTCTCTCACCTGTAAGTCTATGTAACCATCATCATCAGCAGCCAGCCGTGAGTATTTGACCTTATTGTTAGATATTCCAGCAGTGAGCATGTTGCCTCTAGTTGTCATCATTATGGCATAGAAGCTGTTTGGAGAGAGAAGCACAGACAGGTAATCATCCAAGATGGCTACATTTATCTCGTTCGGTGTCGTGAGCTGAAGGAGAGCCGTCTATTTTTGATCTATCCAGAGAAAAACAACCTGACAACTAAAGCTCAACATTGATAGGGAAAGAAAAAAAAAAAGGATTCTGCTCACTGATTTATAAAACTGCCCAAAGCATTTAGAAATAGAAAAGATTACTCAACATCCATCACAGTCGTCAAACTTATACATGCTCTCAACACAGATACGTTTTATAGGAACCATGAAATGCCGCTGAAATGGCAATCCCAGTAAAAAGACAGAGAGGCCAGTGACCGGGATACACTCATCTGCTCTTTTCATTTCCACTTCTGCTTGAACATGTAAACAGTGAACAGATAACTTCCTCAGATAAACCGGTTAACATTCAAATCAGGCAAGGTCATGGAATAGCTTGATTTAAAGTATTTATTATAGAAGAGAGATTTTGTGAAAAGGAATAGGGGAACTCCCCCGCCCCCATCTTTTCAGTAACAAATCCTTGCAGATAACAACTCAAGAGAATTTTGTGAGGGTCACTGCTTCTATTCCACACACAGTTTCTCATATGCATCGCGAATAAGCAAGTCAGTGTTAATAAAAACAATTTAACCGATTATTCTGCTTCACATGACGCAGCATCCATTCAAGAAAATAAAGAAAATATAAAAACCAAAATAAATACAGCAACACTGACCTACCCCAGAAGAACTCAGAGAAATCTGAGTACTCCTGTGATCTGATTTCTCTTAAGGCCTGTGTTGTGTTTAATTTGGATCCCAAAAAGGAAGACTAAGTCAGTGAATAAAAACTGTGGACGCTATATCAACACAGTATACAGGAGCAATCAGAAACATCTTGTTATTTTGCTGACAGCTGTCACATCGATTCGACACAGAGCCATTTGTGATCAGGAAAGCTCAGGGTTATGTCAATAATGTCGTAGTGAATCACAAAATTATTTTCAGGGGGACTTATCTTGATGACTTTTTTTTTCTTCATTTATTTTTTAAATGAAGAAAAATTAACTTTAGTAATTTGGGGAATGATTTAAAAAAAACACTGTGAGAAATTAAAGGAAATATAATATACACATATGTAACTAATAAGACGGTAGGGGTGCGTGTGCAATATTGACTTCCCTTATTCACTGAACTACGATAATACGACATAAAGCAGAGTTACTAGCATCACTTAAATTCACAAACCCTGACTTACCGTAGCAAATCGCCATTATTTTACTGTGTACCAGTGCGCATTAATGCTAGCGAACTTTGGTTACCTAATTAGCTAGAACATTAGCCATTTAGAAGTTATGCTATCAAAAGCTAGCAAACATTAACAGACAGTCGCGAACACATAATGCGCGTTTCCTTCTCTCACCATTATCTGAGGTATGTACAAACAGCACACTTGTGTCCATGTAGCTCGGAATGCTCTCAGCGGCGCCACAAACACAGCATTGTTTACACCTATTATAAACTACATCAACTTCCTTATTTTTGGTTTCGTCATGGCGCATGCGCACACAAATGTCTCGTTTTAACTTTCTAATCAGTTAATTTAAACAACACGCAAACTATTAGATAATGAACACGGTGAGAAATATGAAAAGAAATGAGAAAAGAAAGGAACAGAAAAAAAACCAAAACAAAAAATAGCACTAAAAGCATATGAGCAAAGAGCAATGTCAGCATGACATTAAACATAACCTAAAACAAAATACCTTTAATAAGGCAGAATGAATACATATCTAAGAAATACAAAGCAAAACAAATATTTCAATAAAGTGGAAACAATAAAATGCAAGAAAGAAATGAGCTCAATTAATCACATAAAATAACATTTAAAAAATGAAGGTGGCCCAAATGCAAAATTCTTAATAAAATCCAACAGAATGTTATGCTAAAAGCTAATTAAAGGTGCTCAATATGTAAAAATATAAATGAAAATAATAAAATACAATGCATCAGTATTTTAAAAAACTATTTTAAAAGCTGGCTTCATAAATTCACTCAGTGTATTTCTAGTGATGGTTATTTTTGTTGAGAGTGACCAGGATGAACAGGATTAGAAATGACCATATCAGAGAGATAGCTTAGGTGATATTTAGAGACAAAGTTAGACAGATGAGGCTCAGATGGTTTGGACATGTGCAGAGGAGGGATTGTGGATATACTGGCCAAACAATATGAAATATGAAGCTCCCAGGCAGGAGTACAAGAGAAGATATTGTGAAGGAGGATATACAGAACTTAGTGTGACAGAAAAGGCTGTTAGAGATAGGGTAAAATGGAGGCAGATGATCTGTGATGACCCCCAAAGGGATCAACCAAAAGAAGGAGAAAGTGGATTTATTAAGTAAAATAGCTAAAATTCACAATAAAACTGAGCAAAAATGATTTACTAAATACAGTCAAAATAAATAAATGAGCAGCAGATATCAGATGTCCACAAAGTGTCTCAGTATTACAGAGTATAAAATGTAGTGGACAGTACAATACAGTGGCTCTGCATAAACAGTTAACATGAGAGACAATGATTGTCTGCTAGATAGACATGTTGTATTGCAGGCTGCCAGTACGCACAGACAGACTACAATTACCACTTAAATCCAAACCTACAGACAATTTAGAATCACCCTAATATGGATGTCTTTGGACTGTGGGAGGAAATCAGTGAAAGCCCACTCAGGCACAGAGAGAACATGTAAACTCCACACAGAAAGTGCACCAGCACTTAGAAAGTCCTTCATTCGATATTCCACCTCCATAAAAGTAAAGAGCCTTCTCAGCTAAAGTGTTGAAACTACCTATTATGTTGGTGCGTTATAATTATTGAAATATTGTTGTAAAAAGAGAATACGTTATTATATAAGTAGCAATTTAAAAGGTGAAGCAAGTCATGGTGTTTTTTATGATCTATAAAAAAACCACAAGATTAAAATGACTGAAAGATAAAGGGTATTAACTTTAGGCACCTTTTTAGTGTACAATGTTTTGCTTGGAAACCTTGGTTCCTGGTATCCATGCCACCCACATCAAGACTGCAGAAGATCATATGGACGTAGCATGTAACATGGCTTATATACCGCTTTTCTATTTGAGCAGTCAGCACAAACTGATGTTAGCTGTCGCTCCCCACCACATAACACAACAAAACATGCTCGGCAGTGTATTGGACAACACGACTCAAAGGGCTTGAAGCCTTCAATTCTTCCCAAACACTTCCCCAGAGCTCAATTTTCTGGATGGATCGTCATCAGAACAAGCCTGACCTATGGAGACCCCATCATGAAACACAAAGGTTACTAAAAATCTGAGAACCAGATATCCTGCCCATACCCTGACGAGTCAGAGCTAAAAGGTTTTTCTCCAAATTGTAGTGTAAGTAAAAATATGGTTATAATGGGCATACCTTTGCAAATGATTCCAAGGTAAATCCGTGAATTAGCTGCATACAAACTACAAAAGTAATGCATAAATAGCCCTTTCCTGTAAGCGATCACTGTAATGTAAATGGATTGGTAATTACAGTGGTGTGAAAAAGTGTTTCCCCATTCCTATTTTTTTGTATGCTTGTCCCACTTAGTTGTTAAACATCATCAAACAAATTTAAATATTAGAAGACAATGACACAACTGAAACAAAATGCAGTTTGTAAATGAAGGTGTTTATTTTAAGGGTGTGAAAAAGTGTTTGGAACATCATACTAACAGTAAAATATGATGGGGTAGTGTGATGGTCTTGGGCTGTTTTGCTGTTTCAGGACCTGGAAGAAAATGGAAGCATCAATTTACCGCAATTTACCAAAATTGTGGGTAATCTGTTCATGACCTGTCCTGACGCGGACTTGGGTTCTACCACAGGACAATGATCGAAAACACACGAGGAAACCCACCTCTGAATGACTTAAGGGGAAAAAAGGAAGACTTTGGAGTGGGTCAATCAAAGTCCTGACCTAAATCCGGTTGAGATGCTGTGATATTACCTTAAAAAGGCAGTTCAAGCTAGAAAAACCCTATTCTGCAAAGATGAGAGGACCAAAATTCCTCCACAGGGCTGCAACAGACTCATTGCTAGTTATAGCAAACACTTGATTGCAGTTGTTGCTGCTAAGTATGGCCCAACCAGTTATTATTGTTTATGTGGGCAGTAATTTACAAATTTGTAATTTGTAGCTTGCCATCACCAGTGTGTGAATGTGTGTGTGAATGGGTGGATGATTGTGTGTAGTGTAAAGCGCTTTGGGGTCCTTAGGACCAAGTAAAGCGCTATACAAATACAGACCATTTACCATTTTACCATTTAATTTTTTCATGCAGGGCCGTGTACGTTTGAATTATCTTCCCCCTTAATAATAAATACCTTCACTTAGAAACTGCATTTGGTCTTGACTTGTGTTATTTTGTCTAATATTGAAATTTGTCACATTTAACCATGACAAAAATACAAAACAAAAATGGAATCAGGAAGAGAGCAAATACTTTTTCACATCACTGTATATCGTACTAAAACCCTCATTCACCCATTCATACATTTTTAATCTAACACTCACATGGTTGCATTGGGGACAGATCAGGGTTTGTCATCCAGCCCACAAATTCTTCAACATGCAGGTTGGAGGAGCAAGGGATCAAACCTAACCTTTCGATTAGCTGACAACCTGCTCTAGCTCCTTAGCCATAGCATGCATGCGTATGGCCCCATGTGTCACCCATAAATCTTTGGACCAATCTCCAAAGATTTCTTTGGACCTATATCTAAAGATTTGAGTTGCATAACATTTCTTTTTATACATTTACTTTGGCAACAGTCCACTCCTTGGTCCTTTACTCCTTTTCCTGGGATATACTACAGCTTTTTCATAATACCCTATCTAGAAACTATTGATTGTGAACTATCTTTTTATGATTCTATTTTTTTGCTGTTAAGATTTATGTAAGCATATAAATACGGACTATCTGAAGAAAGGCTAACTGTTGGTATTTTCCCCTTCCTCTCAAAATTTCAGGCATGCAGTCCTCAGAAAGACATCATCCTTGAGTTTCTCTCTGCTATTTCTCTTTTTGTTACATTTCTATGTCACTGTATTTGTGATTTATACTCACACTTTCACAGTAAACTCAATTCCACCTGCTGTTTGTTGCCAGGATGGGACGGGTCCTTTTGGTTAAGCTGAAAGTAAATGTCACTCTGCTTAAGGATAAGATCCTTCTTGAGCTGCATACAAAACAAAGTCCCTACCATTACAGCCAGAAGATTAAGACCCATATTTCCCCACGTTTCCACAAAACAACAGCCATCACTTGCTTGATAGTGTGTCATCTGTATTGCTAGATATAGAAATTTAGATACAACCATGCTCATAAATATTTATCAGTGTAGTCTGAAGAAATGCAACCTACTTTCTACTACTGAAATATATCACTAATGATTACTTCACTGCTAAACTAATCCTAACTGCCCTTGCTGACTATCAATAGCATCAGCCACCTTCCTTCAGGCAGCATTTCTTCACTCAGTGGGAGTCAGAATCAGATAACAAGCGGAAGAGAGTTCACACAGTTTGGGATTTCCTGATGCAATTATATACAATTTATCTTTTAAAGGCAAGATATTAAGCTCCAGCTTCAGCATCTTAGCTCCACTCATATATTGGGTACTTATGTATTATATAAGATGAAGATGCCTTCATATATGGCCTTAGAGCAAAGATGAACTTTGCATGCAGACTTTAGTTTAAAAAAAACTGGGTCAAAACTATACACTCTATTGTTATGCTTGTCCATGAATGTCTCTGCTGAATTTTGTACTAATCCATCCAATAGATACTGGGTCTTTCCATGGAAAATCAGTGTGTGCCTCCCAACAACCCCCTAAGAATGTATTTATTTATTTCTATATTTGTACAATAATGTCTGCATATCAATTGAAGTGATAGAAAATTGTACCTTTAGACTATGAAAACGGACGAAGGGCGAGGTGCTCAAAGCACATAAGGGTAGTTTGAAATTTGATCCCTCAGATGTTCTTCAGTAGGAGCTAGGCACATGAATCATGACTAGAAGATGACCCTGGGATTAAATTTTAGATCAACAGGAGACCTTTCATATACACTAACTAGTTTCAAACAGTCACCTGATCACACATGGGCATAAAAAAATCTTTACCCAAAAGTCTTTTTAGACAGTTTTCATTGCTTGAAGGTCATTTTTTTATGGCTTCAAAAAAACGTTCAAAGATTTCAGTGTATGCCACTGAAACATTTATTTCACACATTTACTTTGGCAAGTGGGAACTCTTCTCATGTTTAGCTGATTTTATATGGAATAATCTGATTTCCTTGCATAGGTAAAATCTTCAACCAACTGACAGCTAAGGCAATTAGTTGGGTTCATCCACTGGAAACCATGAATGCTTATCCATATTCATTAGAATTTATCTTTTGCTGGCCATGAGCATTTCTATGGAATTTCATGGCAGTGGCAATAGTTTGATGGAGAGTCTGGACCAACTTGTGGATCAACTGGTTGACAGAAAGACACTTCTTTTCTACCAACCTATTCCATACATTGCCACAAAAAATAAATAAATAAATAAATACTGATGCCAGTACCAAAAGTTACCATCAGCACACCAGAACAAAATTACAGTGCTGAAAGCTGGAACTATTAATGCCAGGGGCTTATGAGGAGTCACCAAAAGGAAAATTAACTGATGATTGCAGATGTAGCCCACAGATTACATCCATTCCATTTCCCTTCCCAAAACATTTACCTCAAATGTGCTAAGTAACACTGTGGATTGTTCCCTTCCTCATACCTGTGCTTGTTTCTCAAATGGCACCAAGACAAAGATGATTCCCCACCTGTAATGGCACCAGCACCTCATAGGTGAAAAGGAGGTAAAGGCTGCCATCCATTCATAATTTAAAAAGAATAAGGTGACAGATCCTTTTAATATCCCTTTAATACCTGTATCCTTTGAAAATAATAATGAAATACTGCATGTACGTCATCCCGCTTCACAAAAATCCACAACACAGCAACAGGTCAGTGCAGACAATGAATTCAGTTAAATATTAACATCATTCATTTACATGAAAAACTCCAAATGCCACTTCAAAAGACAACAGCAACACCATTTGGGGAAGCTGCAGGCAGTATTCAGAGAACCTGGATATAACTGGAGGGAACAAACTGTGTGAGCCTGAAGTCAGCTGCCTTTTTCTACTGATGGCAGGAAACCAGGGACCTTCACTGAGAACTTATTGTGCTCAAGCATGAACTCCCTACTATCATAAATAAGATACCACTGTTAAGAATACACCACTTCAATCGTTGTGAGAACTACGAAAAGAACTTGGCGTGTCAAGGAAAGAAACAATGTTGAAAGTGTTATATTATTGCCATCATCTAAGCAATTACTCTATGAAATACTATAGACTCAAAAGGGCATATCAGCAGCATTCCTTTCTTACTGCGTTAAATCAAAAGGCACACCAGACCCCTGCAGTACTGAGGAATTTACGAACAGTATTAAAGTCTGAGGTAAAGCTAAATTCAGGGACAACACTTTTCTTTGGGCTTGTGCTTCTAGCCAATTTAGGGAAGTCACAAACTTTTTTGTGTCCATTATTTATTAACCAGAGTGTTTTCATTTAATCAAAAAGATACGATCAAATGAGAAATAGTCTGGAGGTACACAGTGCTTGTGCAGTACTCTGTTTAGCTCTGTTTAGCAAAGACCTTGGGGCACTTTAATTGCACAAACACTTGTTTCAGGCTGGTCTTCAGAAAGTGGTGAAAGGTTGCTGCTGAAAATTACTATTGAAGCCAAAGTGAGCCTGGTACCATGGAAAATATTACATGGCTTGTAGCATGATGTTGACGCCTGCTGCTGCTACAGGGATCATAAAGAAAAACACAGTGTCTCGCCTGGCGATGCTGGCAGGACGCCTTGTTCACATGGGAAAGCCCATAATGCACCAACTGTGTACTAGCCTACTCCTCATTTGTCCTGCCTCTTTGAGCTTGTTTTCTACATTTACCATAAAAGGCAAGGACCGCTTATGAAATAGTCAGACTATGGGAAATATCCTACATTTTTGTAATAGTATGTTTTTTAGCCATGACATTTGAGCACATTTTTTCCAGTATTATGCTTATATAGTGTTACAGTCCATAACTTTAGAGATGATGTTTGATCCCCTGACTTTAGTGTTTTATTTTTCCCCTTCTAGCAAGGCTAGAAAGAGAAGTAAAGACATGCATATAGTTGTGCAATCCACCCTATTCATAGCAAACATGGCAGATTAAATAGTAAAAACTAATCTCAGCATAATACAAATGAAGTTTCTAAACTGACTGAAGAATTTAAATCATCACGTGTCTAAAGAGCAAAAACCTAAAGGCATGGTTGCATGGCTGTTAAATTAGATAGTTTCAGCTAAACTGAGCCGATGTGTTTATATTGTATATCAGTGTGTCCACAGCTATGTGCACTGTGTGTGTATATAGAGTCATGTGTATCTTTATTCATTGCTCTGCTCATACAAAAATGCTGGTTGCATTATTACTCACAATGTAAATAATCTATGTGTACTGTTTCAGTTGGTGAATTTATGCATACATGTGTTTACACATTGTATATTGGTGTTTCTGTCCCAGCATGCAGATGTAAAATCACAGTTTATTACTTGGCTATAACCTGATTATGACAGGAATCAAGTAAATAAATGTCACGATCCTGGGTCTTATTACCCAGTGTTTTGAGTTTTAGTTATTTTGATGTTTATAGTATATGGTTACGCTCATTCGTTTTTCTAGTTCATTTGTTATTAGATTCCCCTTGTGTCTTCCAACCCCTGTTAAGTCTCCCTTGCCCTTCATGTCTGTGTCCTATGTTGTCAAGTTCAGGTTGTCATGTCTGCATCTCATTATGTTTGCTGTTTTATTTTGAAGGGGTCCTGTGTTCTGTAACAGTCACAATGGTGTGGTGTGTCTTTAAGACAACCCAAGTCGAGGGTTAATGTTGTCATCAGTATGCGCCACTGCCCTCTCTGTGATTGTGTGGACATGTGCTTGCCCGCTAGTGCATGAGGAGGGACGGATTTCATATTTTACCTCTCCAGACACCTTTGTTTGCAATGTTATGGGTTGTACAAACACTGTGCGCTATGTTTGTTAAGCTGCAGCCGTTCAACTGGGCTTATATGGTTGATGAAGAGAAGGTATATTAAAGAACACACTGTGGAATTCCCAATGCCAGTGTGAGTGTGTATTCTTTCGACTATCCTGCTAAGTGTTTTTACCCCCTCCTCTCAACCACTAAACACAACCCGACGTTACAGTTCCTATGTTCAATGTTTTTAGTTTTACTCTCCCCTTGTGAATTCATTATGTTCATGTGTGTCAGCTGTTTCCCCATGTGTTTCCATTTCCCTCATTATTATGTCCGTGCTGCTGGGTCTTCTTCTTCTTTTCTCCCAGTATCCAAAGGAGTTCCGCAGGGCTCCATATTAGGGCCATTGCTATTTTCTCTTTACATAAACAACCTTTGTGATAATTTGTCAAATGCAGCATTTCATCTTTATGCAGATGATACAATTATTTATTGTTCATCCCCTTCAGTAGCACAAACCCTGCAATTTCTGCAGTCTGCCTTTGATGTCGTTCAGTCCCATTTAATTCAACTTAAGTTGGTGTTATATCCAGAGAAATCCAAGTTCATGTTATTCTCAAATGGCAAAGAGTTGTTAGCTACGTCTCCTAAGATTAAAACAATTCAAGGATCTGAAATTGAAATGGTCACATCTTACAAGTATCTAGGGATCATTATAGATCAGAATTTGTCATTTAAGACTCACATTCAAAGGCTTGTGTCGAAGTTAAAACTAAAACTAGGTTACTTTTTTAGAAACCAATCCTGTTTCTCCCTCCAAGTGAGAAAACATTTGATTCGTGCAACCTTTTTACCTTTATTAGATTATGGTGACCTGCTTTTTATGAATGCACCTGCCCACTACCTAAAGAGGTTGGATACTGTGTACCATTGTGCTTTACGTTTTATTACTGGCTATGGAAATCATGTACATCATTGTTCTTTGTATGCTGCTGCTAAATGTCTATCTTTGCATATTCGTAGACTCTCCCATTGGTTGATCTTTATCTATAAATCTCTCCTTGGGCTGGTTCCATCTTATTTATGTGTTTATATGTGTAAAAACCACAACCAATACAACCTTCGTTCGAACTAAATCATACAATTGATTGTCCCAAAAATCAGAACGGAATTGGGGAAAAGGGCTTTTAAATACGCTGCCCCTGCTTCCTGGAATAATCTGCAGAAGGAACTGAAATTATCAGAATTGGTTACCTTGGGAGAGTTTAAGTCTGTCTTAAAGGAACGAGAGAACAGCTCTTTTACTCAGTGTGATTGTTTTTAATGTACTCTTAATTTGATCTGTTATTGTATATTTTACACGTTTGTATGGAATATTGTATTTGTTTTAAATGTTATATACCTATGTGGTATGTGACTTTTGTTGCCATGATGCCAGGTCTCTCTTGGAAATGAGATTTTTAATCTCAATGAGATTTTTACCTGGATAAATAAAGGATTAATAATATATCCTCCTGTGTGTACTTAGTCCGTGTGTCTTCAGTCATTATTTGTCAGGTCGTCTGCTCATCCACGTCACAACTTCAGGTATCCATTTCAGTTCACCATGCTTAAGGTTTTTTCATGTTTAGTTTTAGGTCACCCAGTTTAGGTTATTATTTAGTTTCACCTCTGCCCTTTGTTTGTACCTTGTTTCCTAGCTTCAATAAACGGCTAGTTTTTTTTGTTAAATCCACATCACGTTCAGTTTTTGGTCTGCGTTTGAGTCCTCTCTTGCAAACGCAGTCTGCCTCAGCCAGACTGTATGCGACCTGACCATATTATGGACTCAGCAGACCGCGAGCTCAACGAGCGAGCTCCGCTGGAAGCCGTGGCGTGCTCCCGACTACGAGCGCATTTTCCGTGGGACTCGGCTGGTTCTCGGAGGTCCCAAGAGCTGCCGAAAGTCCCCACCTGTTGCTCCGCCTGCATCCAAGCCTTGCCCGCTTCAAGTGGGAGTCCTCCGTGTGGCTTCAGGTGCTCACGCTCCAGCCTCAGTGTCACCGTTCTGTGCACCAGAGACTCAGTTGCTCGCTCCGCCAGCTTCCTCTGTTCAAAGGAAGCGGCGCACCCGCCGCCATACACTGGACATTGCTGAGCAACTCACAGTGGTGAGTGACAATGACTTTTATTCTCACGTCCTATCTGACGTTAAAAGTAATAAACTCACATCATCATTTCATTCATTTTTGATAAGTCTGTTTTTGTTGACCCGGTACATTTTAACCCTGAGCCTGCCCATTCTAAGACTGTTTTTTCTGAGCCCGCTGCTTTGCCTCCTTGTGTTCCTGCTCCCAGGGCAGCTCGGGCCCAGCGTACCCCTGCACCCATATCAGTTCCTTGGGTGAGGGAGGCTGGGGCCCAGTTGGTCCCTGCTCTGGTTTCCAGGCCGGCTGAGGCTCTGTCAGTTTCTGCACCCATACCAGCTCCTCGGGTGAGAACAGCTGCCCAGCCGTTGCCGGTGCCTGTCCCAGCTTCCAGGGTGAGCGGGGGCTGTGAACCAGTCCATCCCTGCACCCATGCCGGTCCCCAGGGTGAGGCCAGCCAGGATACAGCCCGTCTCCGCACCCGTACCTACTCCTCGGGTGGGAGCAGCTTGTGTCCGGCAGGTGCCTGCACCCGTTCTTGTTTCTGCTGAAGGCTCAGGCAAGCCTGCCCAGCAGTTCTCCCTGTGTTCCAGAGGCTCAGGAGAGTTAAGTCCACAACCATCATCACCACCATCGCTTCTGCATGCATTTCAGTCTATAGCTCAGTCATTAGCTCTGTTAGCAGCCCAGTCAATAGTTCAATTTTCTGTGTTACTGTTAGCTCAGCCCTTAGCCCACTGGGCAGCTCAGCCATCTCCCCAGTGTTCAGCTCAGTCGTCTGCTCCACCACCTGCTCAGCCTTCTGTTCAGCAAGTGGTCTCTGCACCTACTGGTCCTGCATCTGCTCCAGCTGGGGGGCCCGAGGAGCCCGTTCAGCCTCATGCCACTTCATCTTCAGCTTCTGCTTCGCCTGGTCCAGCTTCAGCTTCCGCGGCTGCCTTGCCTTGTCCAGCTTCAGCTTCCGCGGCTGCCTCGCCTGGTCCTGCTTCTGCCCAATCCACATTCTGCACCTCGGAATCGCCGGCCACCAGCTGGACATCATTGCCGTCCGCAAGGTTGGCTCCCAGAACGGTTTCCCATTCATTCAACTATTTTTTTTTCCTTCTTTTGCCACAAATGTTGATATAGACATCCTGTTCTATTGTCGACCCCAGAGGCTTTGCACATTAATGAAACAAAAGTTATAGGCAAATTCCATTTGCCTATCTCTAAGCACATTCCACAATTAACTCAATTCACTAATTTCTCCCAACAAGTCCCTTGGTGTTGTAAAAATCCACTAGCATCTCTGCTGAACTCTGCCCAGCCCTGGAAATGCAATTAGCGTTCACACCGTTTCTTTGAAACATACCTTGCTATCTATGTCTCACACTGCTGGCTTTAAGTATACTATTAGTCTAAATAAATAAATAAATAACTGTATGAGAAGACTTCCTTCTGCAGCTTCCATTGCTCTCAGTATCTGTTGCATATATGATAGCAAGTCAGAACACTAAGCAGGCTGCTGCTGGGAAAATGATGATGTCAGGTCCACAGTGTGGATTTTTTGTCTGTCAGACCATTTGTGGAAAACTGCATATATTCATATAAAGCTTTTTGCAGTTCAATACATGAAATATTATAACTGCATTGAGTTTTGCTAACTAGGGGGCACTCTCCTTTGGTTTGTGCCAAGCGCTGAATGATATGTCTACAGCTGTGTGAAGTATTTTCTTTGTTTTTCTCATAGTCACCACACCTATGTTCCAAATCAAATTTTAATATTAGACAAAGATAACCAAATTAATTCAAATACCATTTTTAAATGTGTCTTTGTTAAATGTGTTATTTATGAAAAAAGGATATCTAAACCTACCTGAAATAGTAATTGCACCTCCTTATTAAATCCATCTAAAAAGCCGTGTTCAGTTTCACTATAGCTGCACACAGGCTGGATTACTGCCAGACCTGTTAAATCAAGAATATCATCTGAAATCAAAAATCATTTAAATAAAACCTGTCAGACTAAATAAAATGGACTAAAATATTTCAGAAAACAAGAAAGCACCACTTTATACCAAAGAAAGAGGAACAAAGTCTCTGACATCTATCAGTTTGGAAAGGTTTACAAAGTCATTTCTAAGGCTTTGAGACTCCAGCCAAACATGCTGAGATCCACACATGGAGAGAACTCGTATAATAGTGAAACTTCCCAGGAGTAGCCAACCAGCCAAAAAGTCATCAGATAGTGCATCAGTGACTCATTCAGCTATTATGGACCTAAATGCAAGACTTTTGAGACAAAAATAAACTTTAAACAATGTTTTAATATTTCTTGGATAAATCAAAAACCACATGTCCAAAATCCAAAAGATAACAGGGAACCAAGTCAACAAATGCAGAGAAAGCAGAGCAAGCCAAACACACAGCAATATGGCTGATGTGATGGGGACAAAGGACACTGAGACAGTATAGGTAGGGTTAAGAGGTAATGAGGGAAGAGGGAAAAAGTGGGGAACATGCTGAAGATAATCAGCATAATACGAAAGGAGAGAAGTTACACTCATCATAATACATAAGGAACAACAGTCAAATAAATAAATCAGGGAGCAGAATAGAGCTGAAAAAATGAAGAAGACTAACTTGACACAGGGGGACATTGAAAGAAAAAAACAGCACAGAAACAAGACTGATGGAAGGAACAGAGAGGGAACAGGATGGAAATACAAAAAGGGAAACTGCTGTAATTATAATTCTAAAGTCATTCCTGGGTCCAAGACCCAGGGACCATGACAGTCACAAAAGAACCCAGAGCAACATTCAAAGAACTGCAGGCCTCACTTACTTCAGTTAAGATCAGAGTTCATGATTCAACAATAAGGCAAAAAGAAACAGACGACAAAAATGGCATCCACGGGAGAGTTCAAAGGAGAAAACCATCGTTGACCAAAAAGAACAAGCTCTTCCACCTCTGAAAAAGAAAAAAAAATTTGGTGTTTCTTAGGTCTCATCAAAGTCCAGACTTAAATCCGATTGACATGCTTTGGCATGACTTTAAACAGGTCATTTTCACTCGAAAACCCTCCAATGTGCAGCTGTTCAATTTTGCAAAGAAGATTTGGCCAGAGCTCCTCCACAGTAATGCGAAAGACGCTTGAATACATTTCATGTTGCGAAAGATAGCACAACCACATAGGGTCGGGCAGGTCTGGACAGGTTTTTTTTCCAAACAAAAATGAAATCGTCATTTAAAAATTCTATTTTGTATTTATTTCAGTTATGTTTGTCTAAAATAAAACTGTGTTTGATGATCTGAAACATGTCAATGTGATAAATGTGCAAAAAACAAACGAAAAATCAGGAAGTGGGCAAATACTTTTTCATAGCACTGTAGCTGTTTAGCTGCCAGATGTTCCACTCTGTTATCACAGTTAATTGCTAACTTTGTCTGCCTGATGTTTGGATCTGAGGCAGTAGAAAATAGTGTTCTTGGCCCGCTTGTTAAAAACAGTTGCTGAACCAAACAGTACATGTCTTAAAAACCGAAGCAAATAACTTAAAGGTGTTGAAAAGTAGTTTTTTTTCTTCTCTTTTTGAATGAATGAGGCTCCTGTGAGCAGTATTTAAATTACCCATAAACTCATTATTTCCACTAGTTCAAACTAATTATAATATGAATAAGCATGTGAGGGCTTAACATCAGTTGCAGCCAGTTTTGTATTCATAAAACAACCTTATGTGTGTGAGTGAGATTTTTGGGGGCAAGTAAAGACAGTTGACTTTAAAATATCCGCCCTGTAAAGTTTACAGTGGCATATCTTTTAGATTCACAGACGAACACTGGAAAATGAATCCATGAATCGGGGAGGAGCTGGATATGAGTGTGAATAATCGTACACACAGGAATTTTCGTTAACAGTGACTTTAGTTTTCAACAGGCAACAGCTTCATAACAGAGATTACAACCTGGGCCTTTTACAAAATAAAATAAAAGTAAAATGCGTTGTCCTCAATTATTTAAACTGTCCCTTTAAAAGGTATTTTGTTAGGTTGCAAACTTATCTTTCAGTTGTTCCTCAGAGTTTTATAGAGTCAAGGGTCAGTCAAGTCAAAACACAGATCAGGTGAGGGAATGATCTTTAATCATCTGTCAGTCAGCAACTCATAAGTCTAGAGAACTTTCACGCGTGGTGTATTTATACTCTTTTTGTCTGTCGACTGTTGCCAGTCGGGATGACCTACCAGAAACCAGATCAATCTTTGGCCGTCTGACTGGTTGTGCAGATCTGGATCAATTGGAATCACTGGTCTTTCCTCGTGGAGCTCAAAGCTCAATAAAAGACCTGACCGAGACACGTGGAACACCATTAACTTAGCTGCCACCTCAGCTCTGCCCAACATTCATCTCACTACTGAGATATTAGCCAATAACTTCTGAAACACTTTAAAAACAACTTTTATGAAGCTTTGCTTCAGTAACCGAGGCAGTTTCTGCTGCTAATCAAGATAGCTCTGGGTTTTCTCTTTTTCATTGAGTAACTGGTAACAATACGCCATGTTAACGCACAACTTCCTGTGGATCTTCAAAATAAAAGCTCCTGCCAGGCACAGCAGGAAGTGTAGAACTAAAACACATTTTTTTCACATCATCACTTCTTGCAACAATAAAGTAAAACAAACAAAAGAATGATTCTGTAACTAAACAATCACTTACAAAGCTTGAGCAGTATAAATAATGCAGATTTTTGACACTAAAGAAGAAACCAGATTCTCATCTGATGTGTGGTTTCAGGTCTGGGAAAGTTTCATTAGTAACTGAACAGATCTCATAAGAATTAAAAACAATTTACTTAAATTTTCTCTAAATTTCTTAAATGTCATTAAAGTGCCGTTAGGGTGAACTTTGTAAAATGCTCTCAAAACTAAATATTATCCACCTTTTCCAAACTTAATATATAATTTCCTTTTAATTTTTACATCCTGCAAACTTGTATATACCCATTATTACTTTGCTGGTTATATTAAAAGTTTGAGGGGTTCTGTAAATAGTGACTGCCATGTCTTTTTCTCATTACAAAAAAAAAAAAAAGATTCATCCAGGATGCTGGTGTTCAGCCAGCGAAGTTGCATTCAAGCAGCAAACTGGATGAACAATTAGGCCCACTAATCTCATGAGGGCAAGCCTTTACCTTCCTATGAATAATTTAGCATTTAACCAACTGAAACTGATAACAACAAAATGTATTTCTCTCTGCCAAGCAGAGGCTGGCGCCGTGTGTGTTTGCATTCCCCTGGCAGTAAAAGGAGTGAGTTTTTTCCTACAAATGCAATCACTTTAAATGTCTAAAGGTGGCGAATGTGGGAGAACATCAGCTGTGAGAGGGTGCTATGAGCACTACGGTGCAGAAATGGCTCTCCAAGATGTCTGTCTGCCTGAAGATGAGGAACCTGACCTTTAAAGTAAAGGAGTTCAGTATTTCTTCCTTAGCGAGAAATCTCCAGACAGGAGCTGAATACAACAAATATTCAGCTCATAGCAAAAACGACTGACCAGAGAGTAAATGTTTTATCCGTGACAGGGCAGCAAATAATCTTTTCTTTTTAAACAAGCTTGAGATTCCTTTTCCAACAGAAAAAAACCATACCAGTTTGTAGACTAGCTAAACTTCAACAACTGCAGAGATAAAAAAAAAAAAAAAAAGAAACAACAAGAACAAGAAGAAACACTTTTCTGATTGATGTCTAAAGAGCGTCTGGAGCTCTTGAGTCATTCTAAACTTTGAAAAATAAAACTTCAAGTTGACATTTCATGGCAGGAACACAGGATTTGTCAACACAAGTCATAGTCAACATCTGATAGACCTGCATGACATATAAAATAAGTAGTCAGAAAGAGAGCTTAAGAAAAACTTTTCTTCCCAAAAAACTGCCTTGGGCCTTTCATTGTTTACACTTTTCAGATCTTCACACAAAGCACCTTGACACTTTAAAGACATGCAGCCTAAGATCAAGTGTGTTTTCATATATAGTGGCACCTGTGCAGTCATACAATATCGCTTGAGCAAATGCAGATGTTAATATCTTGTCTTAAAAGTGTAGCAAGAACCAGCCTATCAAAGGGTCCAGTTTGGCCCCCCTCTACAAATAGTTTGAACCGCAGTCAAATATTTTCAACTTGTCAATAAAGGTTCAAAGTACAGAGCTGTTCCTGGTAAGATGATGCCAGAATTAGTATGCAGGAGTGAAAAAGTACAAGATGCTTTTCTAGATTAAAGATATAAAGATATTTAAGAGTGAAATAGTCAAATTGTCAGAGTCGCCACTGAAAGCATGAGGCAATACCTGGACCCTACAGACAGGTAGGGTAGTCCAACTCCTCCAGGATGGCACATCAATACATACTATGCCAGAAGGTTTGCTGTGTATCCCAACACAGTCTCAAGAGATTACAGCAGACATGCAGCTACTCTAGGAGAGCTGGACAGTGCCATAGATGGTTCTTAACCCATCAGTAGGACTAGTATCTTCTCCTTTGTGCAAGGAGAAACAGGATGAGCACTGGCGGGACACTAGTGTGAATGTTTCTGACCAAACAATCAGACACAGACTTGCCTCAGACTGAAACTGAGGGTCCCGATGTCCTCTAGTGGGTCCTGTGTTTACTGCTCGGCACCATAGAATACCACGATTGGGAGGTCCACCACTGGTGCCTTGTGCTTTTAACAAATGAGAGCAGGTTTACCCTGAGCACATGTGACAGATATGAATGGGTCTCAGGAAGCTGTGAAGAATATTATACTGCCTGTAGCATTGTTCAGCATGACCAGTTTGGTGGTGGTTTAGTGATGGTCTGGGGAGGCATGTCTATGGAGGAACACATAGACCTCTGTAGGCTAGGCAACAGCACCCTGACTACCATTGGATATCAGGATAAAAATTGCTGAATCCACTGTCACACCCTATGCTGCTGCAGGGGGCCCTGGGTTCCTCCTGCGCCATAACAAAGCTTGGCCCCCTGTGTTAAGAGTATGCAAGCAGTTGTTGGAGAATGAAGAAATTGATACCATTAACTGGGCCCCATACTCACCTGATCTAATTCCATCTCTGGGACATTATGATTGAGTCCAACCAAGGATCAGGATGAACCATATACTGTCCAGAAGCTCAGCGGTGCCCTGGTACAGATCTGGGAGGAGATCCCCTTGTCCTGTTAGAAGCATGCCTCAACACTGTCAGGTAGGTGGGGGCTATACAAACTGCTGAGTCTCATTTTGAGTTGGTCATTTTCATCTCTGTCTAATAATGTGGCATCCGTTAGCAGTGTTGGTCAACTTACTTGAAAAAAGTAATTATTTACTAATTACTGATTACTTCTCCAAGAAAGCAATACTGTTACTTTACTGATTACTTATTTTCAAAAGCAATTAGTTACTTTATTACTTAGTTACTTTTTAAAAACATGACACACAACCTGAACACGTTATAAAGCAATAGACCTTTCAGCCCAATTGGACTTTTATTGTATAATCCATCATATAAAATGTAATCAAATGAAAAAGTCTCTTTTAAAAATAGTTTTATTTGTTTTAATCTTTTAACTTTATGCACATTACATCAAGCAAAAATTAAATCCTATGCAACAGTCTTTAAGTGGAAGAAATTTGTTTAACATGTAAATCTATTTTCTGCATATTCCAGCATATTAAATAAAATATTTTTTTGTGTTTGCACTCACTCTTTCAAAAAGAGGCAAGTAAAACACAGCAAAAATAAATAAAATCAAAGATTCTGTGATTCTTAAATCTATTTTCACCTGTTTAGCAGGAGTGGGGTGGGTGGAGGTTAGGGTGCCACGGACATCGCACGCTCGTACGTCATTGTCATGAGACACTCTCAAAAACAAAATCACAGTTTAGTAACACAGTAACGCCATAACGCTGTGTGCTTACAGGAAAGTAACAGTAATCTAATTACTTTTTTGCAATAGTAATCTCTTACTTTTATCATTACCTGAAAAAAGTAATCGGATAACAGTAACGCATTCCAAGTAACAGTTACAGCCCATATCTGTCCGTTAGTTCCTAACACATTACCCAGTCCATATAAGGATAAATATCTGCCATGTTTATTTGTTTTGTTTTTTTCCTGATTTGTTTTCAAAGTGTTCCTTTATCTCTTTTTGAGCAGTGTATATGATCCATAAACCAAACTGAGTTTGACAATCCTGGTTTAGACGTGTTAAGAAGGTTTTTCAGGAGGGGCCCATATGTTTGTTGCTTTTTTTCACTCAATCATTCAGCCAACATTTTCCAAACACTGTCTGAAACCCTGACTTTGTCAGAAGTTACATGATTATTTATTTATATGCTTTATTATTTTTGCTTTGGTTGAGTCCTTCATTGATTCCCTTATTGATTGTTGATTCGTTTCCTGTATGAAAAAGCTGGAACAAGTTTTCAGCTTTAAAGTAGCTGTTTTATTGTGTTTGTGCCTGAACATAGTGTAGAAACACAGCATTAAATGCTTTCATGTGGCTCAGCTGTGCAAAATCTCCGCAAGTTCAGTGTAACTGTTATCCACTGAGCAGCTAGAAGGATGGACTGGCCAGGTCTCAGCTGGAACGTTTTCTCGTTTGCATCCCATTATTACAGACAGGTACACACAGCAAATACTTCAGTTTAATTCAACAGTTTCTACACAGAGAATGAGGTAAAGTGATATTGAAGGTCCTGATGGCATCAGCCTTTCTCTTCATCTCTCCCCTGACTGTGTGAATGTATGTGTCAATGAAAACTTATCAGACTCTTTCAGTGGTGGGTGCTGTCTAACCCAGGGCAGGCACACTTGTCTTCCATCTCAAATCAAGGCAGTATTTATACTCAGTCTACATTTGCTTTGTACTTACATGTCTGTCTCCGCCAAGGAAACCTGTTGAAGAGCCTGCAGAAAATACTTTCTTTCTAACCTCCCTGACCCACTCTCATCCTGCCCACAATAACTACTTGCCTGCTCGGAGCATTGGTGCTCAGACTGGCAGAAAAAGAGGAGAAGCTCTGTTTCTCCTCCCAAATAAAGTTATCTGAATATAGCCCCCTGCCCCCAGAGACAGAGACAAGCTGTTCGGACTGCTCAAGTTGCCTTTCCTAGTACGGCTCCTGCCTGTGAATGAAATAAGAGACTAATCCAAAGATACTTGCCTGATCAAAATTTCTGTTACCTGCCTGTGATGTCCACTGCTGCATAAGCAATGTAAAAATAAAATGCCCAAAGCTCTTGCAATATTATATAAAATAAACATATCTAAATTTCATTTATAATCATGCATTAAGCTTATGGATCCTATATTGTTCCTTAATAGTTCAAATGAGATATGATTATCATTGTTTATGAAAAATGTTTGTTTACATTCTTTTATTGTTGTCATTCTTTTGTAAAATAACATTTTAATACTTAATAATGGTCTGCTCTGTTTTCATGAAGATTCTGTTTATGAAAACTACTTTTCGACTGTGTCCTGCATTTTGTGTACTACAGCAAAATCTTGACATTGAACTGTTTTGTATTATACTGAGAGATGCTTGTACCAGAAGAGGCTTTATAGCTGGACTCAGTGTCCATGCATTTCATCTGGGTTTGTGTAGGTGAAAAAACCTTTCCATTTTCAGTGTTGTTTAGCTGATTCTCTAGTCATTCCATTAAAGCACATAATTTGTGTCAGCAATGGTCTTTTGAAAGGAAAATTCACTTCTAGTCACATTTTTCCATAACGTTTGCACAGGAAAATCTGCCTCTAACCACGTCTATCTATCTTTAATACTTTAGATGGGTTTTGTATTCCTAAAGACACTCTTTTAACATTTATATATTAAACCCACAGATGGCATCAACACCTCTGCTGAGTGAAACTAATTTTTTGAGAAGATCTGAAACAACTGCAAACCTAGTTTCATTATTAAAACATGTTGTGCTGTGCTCAGCAAATTTGAAGCTCATTTTAAGCCTGTGCAGAGCCCTGATTTAGTAAAACGAAGTTTGTCATCACACAACCATTAAATAGCTTTATGGTCAATCAAAGTTTTTTAACAGCAGGTTGCAATATTCATCTACTGATTGTTAGGTTCCACATGCAACACAATCTCACAGCAGTACGTGAAATGCTCACAAAATTGAATCTATTATTCATTTCCCTCGATACAACCCCTAACTTTTTCTTTTCTTTTTTTTTTACAGGAATATGAGTTATTTATCAGCATGGCCTCTGCTGATCTGTTGCATTGTGTCCTTCAACACAGAGGTTTTGAGGATGGAAAAAGTCCATGTTTGGAAGCTGAAGGAATGGCAGAGGCCAAAGTCATTGTTTAAGCCCTACAGCAGAACCGTTACTTTTTCACTTAAGTTTTGTTTCAAGTCCATTTTCTTCATTTTAATTTGATGCTCGGTTATATTTAGGCACCTAAACTAATCAGACTGAAGTAAAGTGGGTTTCACTTTGTTCAAGGCTCTGTTTTCTTGGTTAGCTGGGTCTGCACTCGGTGAGCACTCAAAAATATACAGTAACAGGATCATGAAGTATTCTCCCAATTTCTCCTGTAGAATGATGGTCAACTTTGTGTACACAATAAAAGAGACTGAATTTGTGGGACTAATTGACCAGCACTTACGGCATGAGACCAGGTTACGATGTAAATGTTGAGGTGTCCTTTGAAAAAGAGATTTTCAATCTTTTACTTGGACAAATAGTGTAAATAACTGCAGAGCCAAAGAACAGTTAAATCTCTGGAGCTCAACACATTGTAGCTGCTAAAACCACACTCTCTGTTTTTAATTTGGATAACACTAAATGACTAATAAAAGAAGAAGTTCTCATTTTTAAGGCTTTCAACTGCTGTTGTTTTTGGATGAGCTCAATCAGCACAGACCCCACTAATTCCAAACAACAAATCACTTGTTGTCATTGAGCAGGGAACAAGCCATGGAGGTCAGTCTAAGGACAGTGTAAAAAAAACAAAAACAAATGTGTGCTGAAAGCTGCAACGAGCCCATACGCAAGAAAGATCCATACACTAGATCAATACACACAGTGGCAACAGACATATGAGACAACTGTCATGTGAAGATGAATGCATCATCCCAGCATTCAGGACAGGATTGTGAAAAAAAAAATCTCTAAGTGAACAGAGCTGCCTATGCCCTCAACAACATCTGAGACACCTGCGGTCAAGCTGCTCAGCCATTGGAGAATCCATAAATAACTCAACCCGAAACAATAATCTGAGAGAAGAAATAGCCTATTTGTCATCCTTGAGGTATTATTGATGCACTGGACCTCTCCTGCCCCCACTAAGGATTCTGCCTCACTACATCTAGTATATCTCTGCAAAGCAAAAGACAAGCACCACCAGGATCAAGCCGGTCCCTTCAGTCTCTGGAGAACCAGAAATCCATCATCTTCTCACTGGCAAAAGTCCTTCACAAATGTTTCAGGCAGCTATAAGAAAAACAAAGTATGCAGACACCTTTATCAAACTTTTGTAAGCTTTTGGCCCGGGGGGGGGGGGTCCGCTTCGCCTCTCGGTATAAATTAATGCCGATTTAAACAAACAAAAATTCAAATGTGGACTCGTCACTTCATGAAACCTGTTGCCACTGATGTTCAGTGCAGCCCTTGTGTAACTTGGTTACACAAGTCCTTTTCTCCCTGTTTTATATCCTGGGATATAAAATATAAAATGCAAGTTTTGGCTCTCTGGTAATCACCAGAGCAAGGCTATCTTATGTCTGTTGAACTCTCTTTTCTTTAGCATTTTTCTTAGATCCAGTGAAATAAATATTTAAAAAGCTCAAGACTTTTGCACAGTACTGTAGCGTTTGTACAGCAGCATAGCTATAAGCACAGCGGAATAAGACATATCAAAATAGTCTTTGTTAGGATCACTTTACTTGTTAACAGTAGAAAAATGCAGTAAAAAATAACAGAGTTATAAATCTTGCTTTCTGAAGCCTAATGAACCTTTTGAAACGACGTGTAATTAGTTTCACAGCTCAGTTAGCTCGCTTTTACCGGGCCACACGCACGTGAACGCGGTTACCTGAATAAGCGTTAAATTTAAATTGAACGGCAATTAAAAGGTGTGAGCCGCTCGGTGAGGGGGCGGGGTCTGGGAGGATCAGGTGGGGTAGTCCACTGTGACTTTATTTTTCACCAGAGAGAGCAGGAGGACAGCAGGAGGGAGAGAAGCACTTGACTTTGCTTTCCGTGCTGTCTGCGGCTGACACTGTGACAAATGACATGCTTTCAGAGAAAATTAGCTGAATTCCGGTGAGATCTGCGCACATGGATGAAGGTAAGACTTTCACCCCCTCCCTTCCTTTTTCTTGTCCATACTCCTGCTTACTGTACTTCACAAACTGAGTGGCTTCCAGTCATCAGAATGGATCATTGTGCTTGTTTGTGATTATTTTTAACCATGTGAAGGAGGCGGCTATTGTCTGGCAGGCCACATATAAGCACACTGAGAAAACTGCTTTATTTCCGTTTAGTAATGATAATCCAGGCAACCTTTTAGAGAGTTTATGTTTTCTGTGCATTTAAAATATGTAACGAAGGTTTATTATTAGAAATGAACGCAAATAAAAGGCATGCACAGGCCATATTCATTCAGAATATGTGGAATATTGAAGTGAATATTAATAATGCAAAGAAAATGATGAATGGTTGTAGCTGCATAAGGAACGTGCTTTAAAGCTCAGGAGAATTCAAAGCTTTGGTCCTCAGGGATGTATCTTCCATTAAATGATGACAAACACTAACAAAAATCACTTCTTCAGGTGGATGAAAAGGAGATGCACTCACATTATCCGCCCTGAAAGGCTGTGTATGTTCAAGACTAGTGGAATGTAATGATCGGGGACTGAATTATGAAACCCCCCCCCCCAAGAGAATAAATAGCAATTTAGAAACTGACTTCAAATGTGCAGTGATTCATCACGGTAGTGCTCTCTCCTTCAGAGACCTGACACAAGCAGTTATGTTACAGTGTTTGCAGAAATGATATATGAACTCTACCGAGGCATTCACAGGCATCTGAATCAGTCATAAATTCCATTTTTTCTTTTATGTGATATGGTGACCTGGAGGAAACATGTTCAAGATAAGCATTTAACATCCTTGATTTTTCTTTTCTCCCTTTTCTCAGAGCTGATGTTCTGGAGAAATATTACATTTCTTTGTTTGTTGGACATAGAACAGATCTAAAGTAATTAGATCTTTGTGCAAATGTGAGCATTTTCTCACTTCATCATAAGTGATTTTTTTCATGTGTCCTTGTGGGAGCTTGTGGTAACAAATTTTCCAAATTAAGTTCATTGAATACACTCTCATCAGTCTGCAAATCATGCACCGAAAAGCAATAAATTAGTTACAGGCAAGCAGGTTGAAAAAAGTGCATCCTTGATGATTAGTGCCTAACAAAATCTAATAAGTCTGTAGGAATGTGTTTGACATGATGCAGAGATGTTTGCACTTTACAAAGTGTAGCAAACTCAATTGCTTTCACGGGACTTCATCTGCTGCATTCACAAAACAATATCAGGACAGTTAATAGTAAGTTGATATTGTCTGTGTTACCCTTGTGATAATGAGACCATCCCATGCTAGGAACTGCTGTTCTGATTTAATATACCCATGGTCAGGCTACATTAAGTCAGTTAATATGCTCACTAATATCCTATCTGTTTAAAAAACAAAACCCTAATTATAATTCCAATTCTAGGTTTAATTGGCTGACTTGTTTCCATTCGGCAAAGGCCGCCCAGCTGGAGGGGGAACAAAAAAGTTTCTTCAAGGACAACATACAATCTTTCCAGGAGCTCTGCTAATGCAATAACCTGAGTGAGCCATCTTTGGATTCAGATGTAAATTAGATTGTAATGATGTTCACTGATAGCTTTTAATCAAATCTTATCTGCAGAGAATGATGGACGTGTGCAGTCTCAGTCTTTGTTTTTGCTTGCTGCTGGACAACTGAAGGAAAATGCCCTTGGGGGCTGAGGCTGTGGTTATCGCTGTCTATTAATCTCTACAATATTTTCGTGGTTTATTAAATGGAAAAAGGATATTCGACTGGCAATAATATAAAATTGAGAGATGCAGAAAGTCCTTTTACTAGATATAATCAAATGAATATGAATGCTCCCAAAACAATGATTAAAGTATTCTTTTTCTCGTTGTTATTATTATTGATACATGCTTTACATTATCAGCTAACATCAAGACAACTGTGTGGCCTTGAGGCACACAAAACATTGTGCGTGGTTGTAGGAGTACTGCATCACATTGTAGATATTGGTAATCTTGTTTCACCTATGTAGAATTGCAACCGCTGCCTCAGGTCAATGTAAATATGTTTGACATCCTTCCATAGTAACAGTGGTCCTCGAACACTGGTGGGCTGAGGAAAACAAAACAAAAAAAAGCAATCTCTCCGTGCAGGCGCGACACCACACTGAGAAATCTTATTACAACCAAAAATGTTAAGATATGACCAAGATATGTTTTCACCACCTATCAATTCCCCCTCCGGCCACTGATGTGGAAATCCCAGCATCAAGTGTTTATTTGGGTGAATTTCGTTCCGCCTGGCAGTGGGACGTGCGGCGAGTGAAATCCTTTGATCCCGCACGAACATGTGACAAGCATGACTCTTCTCTCTGAAGGCTTTATCACGGCCACTTTCTTTTATTCTATGCTTCGCTGGTGCTTATCGCGCTCAGTGACATCCCTGATCTAAAACACGCTCACTGCGAGTGGTACTGAGCGGGACTATCGATGGCTGAAGCCTTCACTGGGGTAATATAGTGCCCTCCTCAAGGTTCAATTCTTGGCTTGTCATCTGGTAGATGAGTTAAAACCCTGATTAATGACACAAGACCTCTGAGGGAGGGACTTTAAAAAATGATCTCTGTCTTAATTTATCTTTAAGCTCTCTGAATGTTTGGCTGGATTTCTCATGATGCCACAAATGATCCCCACCCCCCAAGGATAATATTCCTGCTGTGTTGTCCTTGTGTTTGCCTCTTTCTTAATGGATGATATCTTGTTTCTTTATATTTTCTTTTCTATTATAATCCTTACCACAGTTACTTTTCAAGAACACCGCCTGTGTAAAGACATGTTTAGCTTTAATCAGTCTGACAGCTTAAATGAAGGTTAAACAAATATCAGGTATAAATAATGGGATGTTTTAATCTTACCAGTATTTTCTTGCAGAGCCAACAAAACAAGAAAACCGCACTGGGAGGGGATTTTTGTTTTGGTTTTTTTGAATGAAAAAGAAAACTGGGAATGCTGGGCTCAGGAGCATACTCTCTTTTTTCTACTGCAGCTGTAATAAAGGGAGAAGAATTTGCACACAAAGAGGCTGAAAGAGGCCATTAAATGATGTTTTTACCCTTTAATCATGGCCGGGTGATTATACTTTACAATTTTACATTTAATGTGCTCTGTCTTGCATCCTCTGTTTTGATTTGCTCCTACGCTGTCAGAGAAAGAATAGCACTTAAAGCAGTAATGAGCTCGTTTTGGGTATTTATAAAAGTCTAGGATTATGAATGTGTTGATAAATTTCCTTTATCTCTTTTCTTGTTTTAACAGGTAAAGCCTTTTCGTTATGGCAAGACATGACACCCCAAATCCATCTGTGACTGCCACTTGAGCATTTGTCATTTTTATTAAGCTTTTCCAGACTAAATATGGCAAACTGTGGCAGTGTTACTCTTCCAGCATAAGACGTTCTGCCAAGCAACCCTGGCCACATGATCACTGGAGTGCTGGCAAGAGCCACTGTACCTACAAATTAACTGGAAGAGCAGTTTATGCAGCTGTAAAAGCTTTTATCCTCTGCGCTGGGAGGAGCGGAAGACGGCAGAGGGTTGGAGCTGAAGTAATTAAAGAACAGATGTGGCATGAGTGTCATCAATTTGCCAGACACTTTACATCTTAATGCAACCAGCAGATTACAATGTTTCCTGCAGAGAACATGAGTGTTTATTCTGCAGCAGGTCTTTGTCCAAACTGCAGCTCCTCCGCCCACCCAGAGGTGGATGTAGCCAAGGCAGTCGTCCTGGGGATGGTGCTGGTGGTCTTTGTAGTGTTTGGGGTCCTCGGAAACATCTTGGTCATCCTGTCTGTGCTGTTCCACCACCACTGGCGCTCTGTGACACATTACTTCATTGCCAACCTGGCAGCAGCAGACCTGCTGCTCAGCTCTGCTGTCCTGCCCTTCTCCGCCACCTCAGAGGCTCTCGGCAGGTGGGTGTTTGGCCGGTCCTTCTGCAGCGTATGGGCCGCCCTGGATGTCCTCTGCTGCACTGCCTCTATCCTCAGCCTGTGTGTGATTTCTATTGACCGCTACCTGGCTGTCAGCTACCCCCTGCGTTACCCCGCTATAGCTACCGGACGGCGAGGCCTGACCGCGGTGGCTGCTCTCTGGGGACTCTCAGCAGCTATATCTGTTGGCCCTCTATTCGGCTGGAAAGAGCCCGACCCAGAGGACGAGACAGTGTGCCGAATTACAGAGGAGCCTGGCTACGCCTTGTTCTCAGCCTTAGGATCTTTCTATATACCACTGGTCATCATCCTGGCCATGTACTGTCGTGTATATACCGTGGCGAAGAGAGAGACCAAAACCCTGAGGAAAGGGAGGAAAGGAAAGGGGGTAGAGATGGAGGGGGTGATGCTGAGGATACACAGAGGGAACGCTGCTCAGATAGGGAAGCAGGAGGGTGACGAGGGGACCGCAATGCATAAACGCTCCTCCTTTTCCCTACCAAGGCTGCTGAAGTTCTCAAGAGAAGAAAAAGCAGCCAAGACTCTTGGCATTGTCGTTGGATGCTTTATTATGTGCTGGCTGCCTTTTTTCCTGGTTTTGCCCATCGGTAGGTACCTTCTTACCTCCTCTGCACTGAAGCTGACAAAGCCTCACTTTGTAACACTCGTGTTCTTCTTTAGGTTCAAGGCACACACCTAAGCATCTGCTATTCTCAAAGAGAAATTCATTTTTTGTTGCATACTGAAGGACATTTACTGCTGTTTTAGCTACTAAAAATGTTCCATATAGCATCAAAAAGTTGGAGAGCAGAAAATAGTTATTTATCAATATATACACAAGAGAAAACATGGTATTTTGAAATGAAAAAAATACACAAATATTTATATAATATTATCACGGCATTTTCAACCTCACTGAAGGTTAAAAATGCAGATGAGTTGAAATTGTCTTTGTAAAACAAGTTTTGTATGGATGTACCTGTGTCAGATGGCTGGGTGGTGAAAACACAAAGAAAGAGCCTTGAAAATGTTCAACAGTCTGTGTTCTTTTTCTTTGCTGCTAAAGGTTTTAGTACAACAAAGAAAAAAGAAATCAGACTAAAGATAAAATAATCGAACTGGAGAAAACTTCATTACAGCAGTGGTTATGCTAAATGGGGATGCACACCATTTAGTATTTGGGTACAGCCACTGCAGCATGCGGCTTCATAACCCCTCCCACTTCAATAAATAACACTTTAGCAGTATCCACCTATTACCCAGAAGATAGTTAACCCTAGAATAGACTAGTAAATGTAGCAATAGAATGAAACCTACTCCTATATGCCACACTTGTAACGTTGGTTTAAGGCAGGTTTAAAGAAGAGGAAAAATATAGTATAACTTGTTTTGGAGAATCTAAAGTCTGCTTATCATTAATTATTTTTGGAATTAATTTGCTTGTAATAGAGTTACACCTCAGTTCCCTTAGTCTGACAGTAAGTGCATTACTTTTTTTTTTTTTTTTTGTTTGATTGGCAGTTTCTTGGAATATTTTGATTGCAAAGATAATGAAAAACTTGACATTTCCAAGCAGGAGACTTAATGTGATTCAAACAATGTTGATTTTTTTTTTTCCTTTTAGAAGACTATAACTGTAATTTTAGCATTTTCACAGAAGCCCCATTGAATGGAAAAGATCTGTCAAGCATGAATTATTCTGCTGGTGTCCATCTGTAGATATGGGCTGAGGATAATGTGAAGAAGCTCAATAAAAGGTGAATGTCCATTCAGTCAGATATCCTCAGCTTTATGTGTAAGAAATTTTTCCTACATTCTCGTCAATGATGGTGACAGCAGTGATGCTATCACAGATGTAAGAGAGGACAGAGACCAACCGTTGTGAGGCTCTATCTAGAAATCTTAATTGCTTCTGAAATAACTCTTACAGCTTGACTGAGATAAGTGATCGTTGGAGTGGACCGGCATGTTTTTAAGAATACCAGTCAGTCAGTATTTACCTCCCAGGTCACAGATGGTGAGATTCACGCTGAAAAATCTATTTGGTTACATAAATACTAATCTTATTGAAGGCGGAACCCAGCTACGATAAGAGACGTAGGAGACGTGGATGAAACACATCATCTGGACAAATAATATACGTGTTATCGTTTTCAGTTTTTTCTTTGCAGTGTGTACTTTCATAACTATCCATATAACAGACACAAGGTATAATCCAAGTGCAAACAAAAGGCCTTTTATTCTAAAGACTAGATGTTCATGTCTCGGTTTAGTCAACAATCAAGTCTTTATATACTGGGATTAACACATCACAATAACTGTACCCCAGTTATCATAATATGACAAAACAATACCAAGCCAAGGTCAACTACCGTAGTTAGTTTTTCCATGTTGATAGAGATGATATCAAAGATTTACTATTTTCACTGCCCTTATTTTCCAACTTTTATGATCATTTCTATGCCATTGTTGTTTAACACAGGGCTCTAGACTAACTTTTTGACATGGGCGCACCGGTACGCCTAACTTTAAAAACTTGGGCGTACCGGCACAAAAGTTAGGCGCACTCAAATTTTTCAACCGCATCGCTTAACACCGCAGTTTTACATGTGCACTTTCTTTGGGGGGGGGGGAGTCCATACAGACAATATTAATTTCTAAATTATTAACTAACAAACTTGTGCTTAAAGTGCTTTGTCAATATTGTAGAAAATGTTAAACTTAATCATCATCTTGGCCTCCTCTGACGACCTGTTTGCTGCTGTCTGCTGCTGAAAGGCCGTGGGGAGAGGGGACACTTGGGCAGTGCATTTATTGCAGCATATAATGTGTTTTCTGGATACACTGTGCTTTTTCAGCATTCAAAGGTTGATGACACCGTGTCAGAGCACTGGCTATGAATTTCAGACAGATCAGGCCTTAACAAAAAAGTTGTCAATAGTTCTTTTCATCTTTTCTTATTACCCACAGCTACATCCACTTCTCTCAGGCCTAGGCTGCTCACTAGGGCTGGGTATCATCACTGATTTCTATAATCCATTCGATTCCGGTTCTCAAAGTCCTGATTTGATTCAATTTAGCCTCAGACAGTCAGAAATATTATAATTCTGATCATTTATCAGTACTGACTTCATCAGAATTGTGAACATCACAGCAGATGCCTTTGTGTGAAAGTAACTGAGAATAAAACACAGGAAAACATGAAGGAGATTTTCCTGGTCTGGCTTTTTATAGCAGATAACCTTAAAAATATTCTGCAATTTTGCATAATTTTAAGAAATTTAAATTTCTTCAGTATTGAACAGCAGAAATTAGGCTTTCTTGTCCGAGGTCATTTAAGTGAAAAAAGAAAAAGCGCTGTAAACAATGGTAGACTGGTGGGTAATAAGCGAATGAATAATGCAGAAAACAGATTTGAGACGGGAAACTGTTCCTGAAGTACAGAGAGAGAGAGAGCTGTGCAGGAAGTGTGATTTTTATTGTGGTGGAAGCAAAACAGCAAAAGTCAGAGGGAATTCATGACGACATTGATCAAATGTGAAGCGCAGTTTGCTGCTTCTTTTGCTGCAGGCTCGGCGAATTTTGGTTGGAGAGAGACAAAACCTGCAGCTCAGAATCAGCGCAAAAAGACGTAAACACAGAGCGGACCCGACACATCAGAATCGCTAAGCTCCGACAGCGTGTCCGTGTTCAGGCCGTCGGGTGAGAAAGCCGAGAAAGACAAAGCTGATTCTGATGCGTCGGGTCCGCTCTGTGTTTAGGTCTTTGTGTGGAATCCGTTAATGAATTGATATCGCTTTATTCAAGCTACTCACCTCTCTCTTCCACCTGCACTTTCAACTGGACCACGGCCAATCAGAGAGGTCCCGCCCCTGACTACCTCTGATTGGTTTAGTCCACGATAGGGGCATAATGTGTGTCTGTTGTTGACCACACGGAGAGTTGCAGAGATTTTTTTTTTGTTACCGGATCATCTGGTCGCACAGGTGCGACCAAATATTTATTTTTAGAGTGCCGCACTCTAGGGCCCTGTAACATTAATGTTGAAACATTTAGTCAGTAGGCCTTTTCTCACAAAAGCAAATGATTAATAATAAATAATGATGGCTGAGTTCCATTCACCTGTTTTCTTTTCAGGCACTTGCTATTATGGCTTACTGGTGTTCGAAAATAGAGCTATTAATGTTAGTACGAACACGTGTGCTCCTGCAGTGACTGTCTGTTATGTTAAATGTCTGTTAGGAAATAACAGCTATTAATGAGTCATTTGTTTCTCAAAGCTAATAAACTGTGACAGATTTTTGCACAGTGCTATTGCCCATCTGCTTATAATAGGGGGAACGTAACATTAAAGGGCTCTGCACTATTGGATTAAACAAACAAAAAAAGACCATAAAACTGTGATGGGCAGCTTTAACAGCTGCAACTGATGTTGTTTTTATCTTGTGTAAGTGCATGCATGCATGCCAACATGGCAAAATGTGATCCCCGTGACACTTGCTGCAGTGGGAACTACCACAAATACTTTGGCAGGTGTTAAAATCTCTTTGGAGTTTGTCTGTGTGGTAGTGTGGTAACCCTGCAAGGTGTCAATTCAGGTCCACTGAAGTTATGACAGTCATTTTCAGGGGGACAGTAGGAATTTTCATGGTGGCTCTTTCACATTTGCCAATATATTACCTTTAGATACAATAGCAACAGTCTTTTGGGAACGGCAATCTGTGCATCACAGTCCCACTCCAATGCAATAATTAAGTCTGCATAAAAAGCAGCTGAATCATCATATTATAAAGATCACATGCATATTTATCGCATCCTTGAACGGTGTGCTAATCTTAACAAAACTTTGCACATCATCAAACATACAGCGATTATTAATATCTATACTGCATGTTTTTCAAAAACATTTGTTACAGCTCTTTTAATTTTCATATATATTATGTTCATTTCATGTTATGTTTTATATTTACGTTTGTGTCACGTTTATTGTACACGGTCCATAAAATTTGTATCCAGGTTTGAATTTTGTTCGAGTCACTGCTAAATACAACGTGAAAAAATGTAAAAGTACCCATAGTTTGCATAAAATTGGTTGGTGTTTTGGTCTATGAAAACAACGTCAAGCAAGCTCTTTCTCCTTCTCTACTCTGCCTTGATTCTACTGGCCAAGTTTCTTTTAAGGAACATCAAGAAATTCAATTATAAGCAACAACACAGACCAAATAAAGCACCATATTGGAGCAGAAAAGGCTTCAGCTGTGAGCTGAAATGGAAAGAAGCAAACTACTACTCCCTCCCCAATGAAAGCTATTATAGATAATAACTAGCATGAGGCTTAATGGGCTGTAATGCCAGGAGGCATCCTCAGTCACCCTGTACCCACCTGAGGCAGCCAGTCACAGGAGGATAGTTATGCATTTCAACTGAGACGGTCCGTCACGGCACAGTGTTCATTCAAGCTCTGAGATTCACAGACTGAGGGTTTGAAAAACCACAAGTATATTTTTTATTTATTTTGAATTGTCCTGAGCCCCTCAGATCAAATGCTTGGTTTTTTTTTTCTAAACCATTTGGTCACCAGCCTTTCACAGCAGCTGCTTCAATAGCAACTATAAGGGCACTCGGGGAGCATTCACCTTTGCTAAGGCCAATAGTCGGATTTTTTGTAATACAAACATACATCATACAAACACAAAGGTCAGAGTGATACAACACCAGAGGGGCAACATCAAATATAAACTTGCACGTTCACATTATGACAGCTGCTTTCCTTTTCCAGCCCAGTCTGTGTAACAGGTACATTAGAATTTTTACAATTAAAGCTGAAAAATTACATGAACACTGTGAGAGAAACCAAGATGTTTCCCAAAACTTAACAGATTAGTTTTGGTTTCTAAACCTGAATGATGCCTGATTGCAACCAAAAGTTATGTCGATGTCAAGAAAATTTGATTTGGCCACATTCCATGAAATGTAACCATTTAAACTGTATTTCTCTAATAAAAACACATGGTAAATTAACATGTAATTGAAATGCTCAAAGTCAGTGTTCTGGGCATAAATATTTACTCTCTAGACTCTTTGGCCAGAAGTTTCTAGAACACTTGGTTTCAAAGCTACATCTATAAAAAAGAAACTGTGGACCCAAAGCACACAAATCACAGATGCCTCGTTACTGCTAAGTTAATAACTGGAATTTAACACAACAAAACTCAAGCAAAAGCTTTGTGGACAGGGTGTACCACACAGCAAACTGCAGTATTTGTCAGATAAGTTCGTTTAAAAAATGCTCCAAAAGGCACCAGCAGTACAAATAGGGTCATGGTTTAATGATTTAGCTACATCGAGGTAAGGCCTAACATCCACGCTCCTAAATTAAGGTATTAACAAAATCCAATAATAGAGTAATGTGCTCTGAAGTTTGATGTTTTTAAAATGGGATTCTGTGGGGATTGATTTGCTCTTGGAGCCAGCCTCAAGTGGCCACTGCAATTTTTGGTAAATTGGCATTGGCTTCATTTTTGAGCTCCAGAACTTGGCCTAAATATAACTGAGAGAAAAACATAGCACCACACAACAAAATGAAACTAAAAAGCAACTTAAAATAATATAAATAAATGGTATAATAAATGTAAGCCTTAAAGGAGCAGGTAAAGAATGAATCTACTCTGCAGGATTACACCGCTGTAATGTATGCTCCCCTCATGCATGCTCATTTTTTCAGTCACCCGATGTTGGCAAATGCCAGAATAAATGAATAGGGGAAAAAGCCTAACCATTTCACAGATTTACTGCCTTTTTAGTTCCAGTACAGTTATTACACTTGCCCTTTTTCTTCCAAGATGCCATTTTAAATTATTCATTATTTGTTTTTTGTTTTTTTGTTAAGGGACGAGTCAAGATCATCCACTTGGGAAATGTTTTATTTATAAAGCTGGAAATGTGCGGGGACGTTGTCATGCTGACAAATAAAAATATCTGTTTCCAGAAAGTTGTAATTATACAAAAACATGAATAAATTGAAACCACGTGAAATTAGAGAATGGTTTAATCTTGTCAGATCCATGGGCTTTCGATATCTGCCTTTATCTAGGACCTTGAGGTATTATTGCTCTCATTGGTGTGCTTTTTTATTCATTTTCTGATTTGAGGTTCTTTCTGCATCTTTGCTAGGATCCATCTTCCCATCCTGTAAGCCTCCTGAAACCATCTTTAAAATAACCTTCTGGCTGGGTTACCTCAACAGCTGCATTAACCCCATTATCTACCCGTGCTTTAGCCAGGAGTTCAAGAAAGCCTTCCACAGCGTGCTGCGTGGCCAGTGCCTGAGAACTGCTGTGCCGACTACTTCTCAAACCCTAGGACACATCACCACCCACTCCTCCGACCCAGGCCCAGTGCAAGAACCTGTCACCCTTTCTTCACTGACTTGCTGTAGAGTGCTGTCGACCTCATCCTCATCTGCTGATGGTGTAGACCAATCTCAGAGTGCACAAGGCCAGAGTAAGAGTCTTCTGAAGGCATGGTGTTTCTCAGCAAGTCAAACTCCAGTGCCAGAGAAGGCCTCCAACAGATCTGCTAAGGTCTTACACCTTTCCCTCGGCATTACAGGAGAGGCTGTTTGACAGCTTTCACTTCGACATCTATGTAAAACTTTTACATATAATTATATTTCACAGAGACATTAGAGTGCAGGTCTAGCCAATAATGGCTTGAGCTTTTGATGGTGCCTCGTCGCATGACACGTCATTTGGAGAGCTAGTAAGTAATACTTGTATTCTCACAACAGCCACTACTGAGCTTCACTTGAACGGGGCATTAAATGTCAAAATTTTCGAGAGGAGCTTTTCAGCTGCCAGCAAGTAGGAGCCTGTGACTGTCCAGCAAGTGAATTTTGGAACAGATGCAAAGCTCTTTTGGTTTGAGAATGCAAGTTAAAAGCCCTTTTGGCAAGTGTCTAGGATAGAAAGTATAACCATCCCTGAATGCCAAGGAATAAACGAGATAACAGAAACTTATAGAAACGCTATTGTAAGAGAACTCTGGAGACATGATATTTTTTTAATATTAGTGGTATTTCTTCAGATTGCACAAAAACCCTTAAGGGTGAGATACTCAAAAGTCATGGAAATAATTAGTATTCAGCGAAAGCTTTGAGAAAGCGTAAGATAGAGGAGGGTGTGTGTTGCATGTGTGACCTTTGCTTTAAAGAGATGAAACAATTTCCTAAAAGAAAAAGTTGAAAATTGCATTCCTTGGTGAGTACTGGGTAAAAAAAAAAAGGACATTTTTACAGCACAGCACAGTTTACAGATTTAAAGTGGAAGAGTTTTGCTTTGCTGTTTGTTTGGGTTCTTTGGAAATTGTGTTAAAAATCAGCTTTCAGTGTTTTACAGCATTGCTTGTGTGAATACTGGCTTCCTGCTGGTGTACGACTTGTGCTTTATTCTGGTTATTTAAAACTGATGCACGCGCATTCAAAACTGCAATGGTTCTTCTCATCTGTAAGATGTATCCATAAGGTTTTTTGTGCAGAAGGACTCTAAAATGAGCTGACAAAAACTCAGGCTTGATGTGCATTATTACCTCATTAAAAAGAAGCTATGGCTAACATAAGAGGCATTTCTCTGCTTACACATCCAGCAGAGCAACCTTACCATCCTCTAACAATGTGTTTTACTGTCCACCTGATGAGTGAAAGTCTAACAGTAACTCTCATTTTAGCTGCGTTTTGCTGTCTAACAAATCCTAATTAAAATGCCTGTTTAATAGATACCATCAGCCTGGCCTTTGGTGCAGGGCCAGAACAAAAACAATGAGCCAAAAGAAGACTGAATCTTTGTGAGCCAATTACATTCCAGTTCCTAGTGCAACAATTAAGTGAAATCAATTTTCTTCAACTCAGATGTAATTTGAGACATAAGTGGCAGTTACGTTACCAGTCGTGATTAAGTTAGCTGTGTGACAGAGTATGAAAATACAAAGAAAAAGTGTGTGGGAGAACACAGCTGTGAAGTGTGCTTTAACAATGTGCCTGGAATCATTTGGACACATTGGAGAGTTTACTCCTTGTGTAAAAAAAAATCTAATCAAATCAAATGAATGTGCTATTTACTGATCAAATTACCTATGTTATATCTCCAGCAGTGGAGGAAAGCTGTTATCATTGAATCCAAAATGACCCTCTTATAGATGCACTGTTTGCCAGTGACACTGCCATAATGGTTTCACATTTTAATTAATCGACTTACAAAATTCTAAACTGGTAATGTCAGAGGACAGGATACCAGATCTCTATGTGAATTAACCCCACCCCTAAAAATACCCTGTGACAGAAAAATCTTATCACTGAATTTCCATTTGTTTGACTCAGGACTGTCAATATTCAGTTTACCTGGAATGACCCCCCATGGCCTTTACTAGAGATGCACCGATTGAAATTCTCCTGGAGCATTCCAATGTTGTAGCTTATCGAACAGTAAGTTTCATGATTTTCTCTTTTTAAAATGTATGCATCATTAATTGTGCCCCTGTTGTATGGCACATTTTACCTTAAGAAATAGAAACATGACCATTATATTTATATGACAAAACAAATGTCAGGTACGTATATAATTGTCTGGCTTATTTATTGTGATCAGAGGTTTAAATATACTCATCATGGGCATGAATACCATGATGAGTACCATGGTAATTTGAGTTGTTTTTAACTCTTTCTTTAAGCTGTTCTCTTTCCAGGGTAAAATGATGGTACAGCACACATCTTTAAAGACTTTCAAAAATCGGTTGTGGATTTTCTCTAATCCACACAGGCTCAAAATTATGCATCCATGCCTGCTAATGTTTAGTTAATTGTCCCTTAGCAAGTTGCACCTCTGCCAGACACATTTGGTAGCTATCAACAAATGTCTGGGATAATTTGTGCTGGATATTTGATCTTCTTGGCAGAGTTGGTAGAGTGTATTTAAACTGATGGGGTTCCTGAGCCTTGGTGCTTCCTGGGTTGGTTCTAAGAGTGACAGTTTAGGTCATCTTCCAGCCCTCAGATAAGTGGTGACACAACAAAATAACTCTGATTATTGATAAATCTAATGAGTGCTGTCAAAAGAGAACAGTTCAGAAATGATTACAAATAGAAATATCATGGCATTGATGTCTATGACATGTGTATCTAAACCTCTGACCACAACTGTAAATTCAGCAGCTAACAGGACATCAACCCTTTTCCTCTCTTTCATTTCTCTTGTAACAGCTTTGATCCTTTGCTCATACTGAGGCTTTTGGTTTGTGGCTGGCTCTGGGGACTGTATGGCTTTAACTTTTTCCACTTTGCCTCTCTCGGCTTTTTCAGACTGTCCATTTTAAGTTCAGCTCAGTGAAGGTGATTTAAGTGATTGGGTGACCCTGGCCAAATGATCGGTGCATCTCTAGTGTTTACTTTAATCACTTCTGCAATTAAATGCTTTTTTAATGTTGTAAGTTTATGAAATGCCAACATTATCCTGTCATCAGTACTTGAAACTGTTAATGAATTATTTTGTATCACATCAATAACTGAAAACTTTACAGCGGTACTGCAGTTTAATTAAATTACATTGCATGAAAGTAAAAAGCAGCAGAAAACAAATACAGAAATAAATAACAGTCTAAAAAAATGAATGCTCTGAAATGAGCATTCTGTGTCTATATTGAAATTGAGTTTAAATCTGTTCATTAACTAAAAACCAGTTTATAAACAAACAAAATACATTCCTGTGTCAAGATAAGCTGAATTCTTCATTCAAAAAAACAAAACAAAAAAGAACATGTTGTGAGCATTGATTCATACCTTTAAAATGTGCTTTGGGTGTCTTATCTTCTCTAAAAAGTTGTTATGTTTTTTTGTCTTTTTTTAAACTATAAATCCTTTGCTTCCTTGAGTTATAAGTTGTTTTTCTTCACAGCATTCGGATTAAAAAGCGTTCTTCTACCCTACAGACATCGTAGCAGTGATGAATACCTGAGATGAGCTTATCTGCAAAACGCAGACTGTAGAAAGAATTCCCAGAAAACAAGCGATTTGTCATTTAACAATAACCTAAGGTCTGTAAGAGGAGTTTCTTTCATCCTGCTTTGCTCTCAAGGATTTCTGCTGTAACGTCTCTTGTTTATTGTCCAGTAGCTCTAATTTTCAATAGCAGCATAAATATAGAACACGTATTCTTATCTCCATGGCTTCACTCATGTTTCATTGTGAAATCAAACTACAGAGTCCGTCCTCACATTTCTCTGTTTTGTTTAAATTCACATCTTTGGACTGCGGGCACAGCCTCGAAAACTAATGACTCATAACACAATATCACTGCAAGACAGGGTACATGGAGAGGGAGAATCATCACACAGCTCCTTTCTGGGTGAACGCACATCCACGCCCAAGTGATTTGTGCCCATCCATGTGTGTGTGTGTGTGTGTGTGTGTGTGTGTGTGTGTGTGTGTGTGTGCGCGAGGAGCAGCTGAGTGGTGTTGCGTCTGCTTCCATCGGTTCCAATGTTATTTATGGAAATAAATGCATCAGATTCCTATTAAGCATTCACCTCTCGTTTTCAAAAAAGGAGCAAAGGATTCAAAGAGTGTTGCAGCAGCTGTCATATTTAAGCAAACAGTGTTGTGATAAATGGATCCAGGCTTCCATTGGGGAAAAGACAAGCTTTAACCTAATCAGTTGACTTAGCAAAGTGATGTTTCATTACACCGTGTGATCATGATTAATAATGTTGAGCGGTGAAGCACAGCAGGTGACAAGAATTGTAACTTCGAGAAGTCAAAGAAGCCTCAATTCAATGAGGAAAGTGTTGTTTGTGTTAGAAGACTTCGCAAAAACTTCTTCTGAAAGGCAACTGTTCACGAGCTGGGGTTCCACCAAGTCACCAAGCATAAATGTGTAATTTTCATTAGACTATCAAAAGCATTCCCATGGAATACATAGCTTATAAAGCATGAGCGAAAAGTTTGCACAACTCCAAATCCAAGTAAATGGAAACTCTCATATTCAAAATATACTCAGGTGCAAGACTGATATCTCTGCAAGCGGGCGGAAATGAGTAGCTTACTTGAAAAATGCAAAATCACCCCCGTTCTCTGCGATCTGCTGGAGCAGGGGGGCTAGGAGGAGGAGTTGGCCGTCCGACTGCGGTCTGGAGTGTGGGGCCTTCCTGCTGCTGCGGAGTCGGGGCGGTCTGCCTCCCCCCACCGCAGGGAAAAGGGAAACACCACCTGGGTCTGGGTGCAGTTCCCCCCTCCAGGGGCGGGGGCACCTAGACCCGGTTTGTAGAGTACGCTTGGGGAGTGTGATCGTGTGTACAACGTCTCTTTATGTCTGTCTCCACGTTGGTTGAGTGTGGAGTAAGTGCATATGAGAGCATGAGGGTGGGAATGGATGTTTGTATCTGTGTGTGCCTGTATGTCTGTGTCTATATGTCAGGTTGGGTGTCAGGCGCCACCTCTCTGGGGACATCTCAGGCCCTCCAAGGTTTGGAGGCCTATCTCCCCCTACCACCACTTCCCCTGCCAGTGGCGGACCCCCTCAGACATCGGTGCGTTGGTGGTTCTTTGTGTCCGGGGATGGGCGTCCAGGTACACACCGGCTCACTCCTTGGCGGCCGCTTATCGGGGCCTGGAGCCTGGGGCTCGCTCGGGCCACTTCGGAGGTGGGGTGCCCCCGGCCTCTCGGCCTGGGGCTCGGTCACTCAGGCGCAGCTGGCTGCCGGCGGAGCTCACGGGCGCGTCACTGCAACTCCCCCTGGCTTCTGCTCCGCGGCTGCTGAGTGAGCCCTCATCTGGGACTCTCCTCAGCTCTTTCTGGGACAGTGGCGCAGCTGCCCCTCTGTTGGTCTTCCTTGGTCTCTTGTGTTCTGGGGGCCTCTGGATGTCTGGAGTTTTGATCTCCTCCACACCTGCTTCAAGCCCTGGAGGACGGGGCTGTGGCCCCCCCACACCCTCTAGCAGATCATTACATGAAGGAACCTTTTAAAAAAACAAGCGCGTCCATGCTCACAGGTGTACACACGGGTGATCACACCCACAAACTACACCCTTTTTGGCTCCTACCTCAAAGCACACTGTGTTCTGTTGATCTTATGTGCTGCACAATAATGTTTAACATTTAGTATTTACTGTCATATTCCCATATATCATTGTGATGTTGTTTATTCTATTACTCTTGTTCTCTTCTGCTTGCTTTCTTTTTTCTTTCTCAGCAGGTGATTGATATATGCATTTTTTTTTCTCTGCCCGTTCTGTTGGTTTTTGTCTTTTGCCCTTCTCCCCCGTCCCTCTTCTCAGCTGTTTCTCTTTCCCTCTTTCTTTCTCCCCTTCTTTCCCCCAGTCAAGTCTGTCCCGTATTCAGTAAGTGAAAATAAAATAAACAATAAAAGGTGAATCAAATGGACCATTACGGCAAGGCTGGGATGGTCAGTTTGGTAAAGTAAATCCGTTGGGCATCTTTCTTTGCCTTTAGACAACAATTCTGATGGCAAAAGAGCCAAACGGGACAGGCCAAAAAAAAAAGAAAAAAAGAAAAATGCAATAACTGGCACAAGTTTTGCTGTTATAGTTGCCAGAATTCCCCACTGTGTTGTTTAGTTGAATCATTTTCTGTCTCATTGAACGCTTAGATGATACTCTGCAACACGAGAGGTGACGAATTCTGCCTGCCAGCAGAAATTAAATTGGACAGAGTTGTTTTATTTTATGGCTCCCTGAATTATATGTTATTAGGTTTTGGCCAAAAGTCAAATCGTATGCTAAATTTTCTTCCTGTAGCAGATGCTAATGTTTTTCTTGGAGTTGGAGGATTGCATAGCAGCTGGCCAGATAATTGAACGAGAACTGCTCTGCAGCTTCATTTGTTGTGCCATAAGGAATGTAATGTCCTTCCATCCTATCCAATTTTCGAGAGACTTTTTCTAGTTCAAGTATTAAAATTAAGAGCATGAAAAATATTAATCAAAGTGGATGTGAGGGAAACTTGACACATGAGCCCAGACGATGTCACCAGCTGTACATTATACATTCATCAGGTAAACACATGCGCAACTCCAAATAAATGCTAATATCTCATTGTTTCCATGCATCAGTGAGTTTGTTTTGGAGTTTCTCTATTAGTCCAAACTCAATAATTGCAGTGTAAAAAGTAACTAGATGTGTCAGTGAGTGTTTTCATCATTTATCTAGCATTGCAGTAGAAGTGGAAACTTGCACACACTGCAAAAGGAACAGGCCCTGAGAGCCAGTTGACCATTAGCACATATATTGCCACCCCTGTTGTCAAAAGCAAAATCACAACTATGATTGGTCCCAAGCCCAGATAAATGGGGAGGGTTGCATCAGGAAGGACATTGATGTCCAGAGCTATAGCAACTACGGAGGAATAAAGCAGATGAGCCATACCATGAAGCTCTGGGAAAGAACTGTTGAAGCTAGGTTAGAAGAGAGGTGACGATCAGTGAGCAGCAGCATGGCTTCCTGCTGAGAAAGAGCACTGCAGATGCAATGTTTGCTTTGAGGGTGTTGATGTAGAAGTACAAAGAAGTTCAGAAGACGCTGCATTGTGTCTTTGTGGATCTAGAGAAAGTATATTATTGTGGTACTGCATGAGGAAGTCAGGAGTGTATGTGTATGTGTTTGAGGGTGGAGCGGGACATGTATAAGGATGATAGGAAGGGCAGATGGATTCAGAGTGGATGTGGGATTACATCAGGGACTGACTCTGAGCCCCTTCTTGTTTGCAGTGGTACACAAATGAGATCAGTCACAAGTCTCCATGGACTTTCTGCTAGTATATGTTTGCAAGATGACAGTGTGATCTGTAGTGAGAGTAGGGAGCAGGTGGAAGAGAGCCAGGAGAGATGGAGGTATGCTCTGGGGAGGAAAAAAAGTCAGTGGAAGCAAGATGGAATACATGTGTATGAATGAGAGGGAGACATGTGTAGCAGTGAAGAAAGAAGGAGACGTAATGAAAGTGGATGAGTTTAAATATCTGAAGTCAGCAATCAAAACCAACAGACAGGGAACAAGAGGGTGGAGCAGGTGGAGATGAGTGTCAGGGGTGATTTGTGACAGAAGGATAGCAGCAAGAGTGAAAGGGAAGGTTTAAAAGATAGGAATTAGACCTGCTATGTATGTTTTGGATATGTTGGCGGTGGCAAAAACACAGCAGGCAGAGCTGATGATAAGATTTTCACAGGGACTGATTAGAAGTGAGCACATCAGAGTGACCCTAACCCTATTAACAGTGTTACTAACGTATATGCAGAGAGAACATCAACAAGCAACACATAGCTGAAAATCCACATAAATATTGTTGATCTGAAGAAAGTTTTACATCAAATGTGTGATTTACTGTAAGCTCTACAGACAACCTGCGCATGAAGGACCTAACACCTGCTGAATATTGTGTAACATCATTTAATCTCTTGATTTTTAAAGTTACAGAAACATATAATAATCACAATCATCATCACAATCATAATAATCATAATAATGGAATCTCTGTATGTATTCTCCCGTCTGTCTGTCAGTCTGTGTGCTCTTTGCATTCCTTAACAAGCAGCCATCTGATCCATTTTGCTGAAATGTAAAGAAAATGTGATTTAATGGGATGTAAACTCATGCTGAAGCAAATGAAATATCAAGTTTTAAGTTGCCTGTATGTGAGGTGGTCTCTCACTCTCTTTCTTTTAGAGTAAAGAAAGGTAGCGTAAGGGTTATTAAAGGTATATTAAATTGGACAAAGTTGTTTTATTTTATGGCTCCCTGAATTATATGTTATTAGGTTTTGGCCAAAAGTCAAATCTTATGCTAAAGTTTCTTCCTGTAGCAGATGCTAATGTTTTTCTTGGAGTTGGAGGATTGCATAGCAGCTGGCCAGATAATTGAGGTGGTCTCTCACTCTCTTTCTTTTAGAGTAAACAAAGGTAGCTTAAGGGTTATTATAGGTATATTAAAAATCTTCATGATCCTGACCTCTCCTTTTAAACATAAAAGAAGTATTTCAACTTGTCTGTGCTCGCACCAACCTTCAAACTTAATCCAAACAGAAACACATCTAATCTTCATGCATGACTTCTTTTTAACTGATTTTAACTAATTTTGTTGTGCCAAAGTAGGAACAAACATGAACTTCTGTGTTAAACTGATCCAAGCCACATGTCAAGGATCACCACCACAGTACACAAGCCTGAAAATCGTCCATAAAGTCAGGAGTGTGTCCAAGTGCATGCTCATCATTTGCTGACATTCAAACATGCACCATAAATTGGCAGAAAAAGAAAAGATGCCAAAGCATTGAAGCATTGCCATTGTTCTCTTGTTTAGTTGCTCACAGCACACATTTTTGGTCACACCAAGTAAAATATTCACTTTCCGCATGCTCTGCTTGCTACATTTAGCTCTCAGTGACTCAGTCCTCACCTTCAAAATGAAAATAAGGGTCCAAGGTTCACTTTTTTGACTCACTGGAGGAGTTTAGAGCTTGATACAGATGTGCAAGTGCAAGTAGTGAAAGGAGCAATCAGGAGTTGCATGAAAAGATAATCCTACAGTGAAGAACAACCATATTTTTTTTTTTTTTTTCGGGCTGGGGGTTCATACGTAAATTAACTTTCTGTTTCTGTGAAGCCAGAAGTTGGGAGCAGCAAATGGCAGCTGAAATATTTCTCTAAATGATGAGAATGTGGTACAGAAAACTCCTTGTTCTCTCTTTATTCTTCTAATACTGGTAATTTTGATTCTTTGTATATTCATTGAAGGCTAATGATGTATAATTTAACCTATTTTCCTCTCTTTTGCTGGTGAAAGGAGTTGGTATGAGCTGCCAGACACCCTTATTTCCCATGCACAGTAAGTAAAGTTTAATGCCAAACACCAGCCCCTCTGTAGAGTTCACTTCAAAATCATCTTTTCATTAAACTGTCTGTTGAGTAATGTGCTTCCTTTGGGTTTTCGTACCAGCAGCAGAAACACTGGTGCATGTCGTAATTTCCATTTCTTTGGAGAGGCACTATGACCCATTAAGTGGCGGGTCAGGTGGAGATGGGAGAAGGAGGACTTGTTTACAGAAATCACATCCAAATCTCAGCTGAAAGCACACAAAATGTTTCAGAGGTGCATGTGAAATCATGTGGGGACATCTCAAATCACACTGGCTCATGTGGATAGCACATACCACCCAGCGCGTTCAGAAAATGCATATCCATCATAAGAATTTTATGACAGCAAGTGGATGTCAATATGTCAGAAAGAGGATTGCTGCTCTGGCTGCATGTCAAGTAATGCAGTTGATGGTTAGGAGAGGTAAACTAAAAAGTGGAGACTTTGAGATCGAGATATTTTCAGCACACAGCTATTTATTAATTTTACTTAAGATACGCTGTTGTGGTAAATATTGCACATTTATTGGTAAAGATGTGTCCACTGAGCCCCTCACTGTAGGGTTCAAGTCTTAAGCCTTTCTTCTGGTCTTTTGATATTGATATATGTCCTTTTTATCTCTAGATTAGTATTTATAGCTTCCACCCTGCTTTCATCCCTGTAACAGGTTCATGCACTGCAACCCTAGTATAATATCCCACTCTAGGTATTCACCAGTGGACTGCTCTTACTGACAGTCACATCACGTCCTGCTCTGACATTCTCAGGCACCTGAGGACGACTCGTTTCTTACCTATCACACTAATGCACAAGCATCACAGCCCTCAAATAAGGGCTGTCAACCACAATTTCCAAGCCCCGCCACTGATCTTTTTCAGTTAGCGATAACCACAGATGTCACTTTAGTCACTGTTCCTTGCATCTGTCAGTTGAGCAATCATCCATGCCCCAACAATGAACTCCCTTTCAGAGTCACTTAGATCGTTTCCCTCTTGCCATTTTGACACAGAAACAGCTGGGCGTGCTCAGAATTTTAATAAATGCCACATAGCATGTTGGATGTTGACTGCCTCGCTGTGCAGCTCGGTGCGCCTGATGATAAAGCGACCGGATTTGTTGTGCTTTTTCCCGTAATTGTTTAGGTTTTTCCTTTAATATGTCATCTGGCTGCAGGCTCATTCTCCAGAACTACTGATTTATGCTTGATGTTAGGAACCGAACAATTCACTTTGCCAATATCAGTATGCATCAGTTTTTAGTGCCTCCCTGGAGACACGTGGAGCCTGCATTTCAGACTACTGAGGCTCTCTCGTTCTGTTGTTATGTTTTCTACCTATGCTGTATTTTTTTCTAAATCCTGTGCTTGCGCTTTTCAAATGGATTATGCCGTTACTTTTTGGTCTACTCATGTGATTCGATTTGCAGGCTTGAGGTGGTGGCCTTAAACGCTGCGACAAACTAAGGTCAGCAATAGCTCTGGGACATAGTTGCTGTCTGCCTCAGTACATCAGAGATGGACATTGTTGTGTCCCAACTCAAAACCCATAGAGGTTTCCTGAAATATCGGTAGAACAGTTCTACAGATGTTCATAACAGAGGTCTGTTTCCATCGCTCTGTGTTAGAAAGTACTTATGAGGTCCGAGATTCCACTCTCCGTGGGTCCACCTCAACACTCTCGGTACATAACTTTGGCAGTACACATACTTTATATTTTCCAAGACACACACTTTAGGTAACATGAAATAAATGCCCACTGAACATGCACAGCTCTCTCTAAACAATATCCCAGGCTCCCTGTGCAGACTGGCAGGGACCAGCAGCTGAGTGCTTCTCTACGTGTCTCCTAGCTTGCAGCCCACCACTGAATGAAAAGCTAATTAGTAGATGCACAACTGGTATACCAGTTACTCCAGTTGGCACCTCTCTCCAAACCAGTCTTAGCTCAGCTCTGTCTCACCTGAACTGAGGTAAAACCTCTCCGCAATCTATTACTCCTCCATTCCAATATGAACGGTCGATTGCCCTGTTTTTTTACTTACAGAAACAATAAAACACACACATACACACACAATTATGTAAATATGCATTTTCAATTTTGCACAGAAAACTGAGTTTGGAATGTCGGGAAAAAAATGTAAAAGAAAAAAGAACAAAGAAAGAAATAGTGTAAGTTATTAACACTTGGCTAAGGTAGAAAAAGTTGGCAAATATATTTAAAAAACAATATGGTATGTGATAAAGACGTGAAAACAAGCCAAAAAAAAGCACATGGTGTTCCACAAACAAATATCTGGGACAAGCACCACTTAATGCTGCTTTTTTAAATTATTTTGTCTTCTTCATTTTTTATCGATTCAAGTCCACCCAGCACGCAATCAGCCAGACTGCTACATTTCACCTTCCTAAGAATATCTGGATAACAGAAGCAGATGGAAACACACACAACAATTGACATTTCTTTCAGACAGTTTGCAGTGTTAAATTTGGCTACACTGGGGCAAACATGTGTATCAAAACAGCACAGAACTGGTAATAGACAACATAAACTAGTGGTTATTAGAATATATGCAGTCACCTGTCCACTTCACAAGTTACACCTTATGTGTATTTTTGTGGTATAGATTCAACAATGTGCAGGAAACACAATCCATATTTTATTGTTACTATCACACAGTTGCTACACTTTTTTTCTATTGCGCCACATCCCAAAGGTGCTCTCCTGGACTGAGGTCTGATGACTATGAAGGCCATTCAAGTATTGTAAACTCACTGTCATGTTCAAGAAACCAGGCTGAGATGATTCGAGCTTTGTGACATGGCATGTTATCCTGCTGGCTGCGGTTATCAGAAGATGGGTCCACTGTGGTTATAAAAGGATGGACATGGTCAGCAACGATACTCATGTAGGCTGTGATGTTTAAAGTGATGTTTAAAGTATACTCAGTTGGTAGTAAAGGCCCCAAAGTATGCCAAGAAAACACACCATTAGTTCAGCAGACTGAACTGCTCATACAAGGCGGGATGGACCCAAGCTTTGAATTTGTTTGTGCTGGAAGAGGTCTGGCCATTTGCCTCTTCTGACCTTTGTTCACTGGATATTTTATCGTTTTTGAACCATTCTCTGTAAACCTAAGAGACATGAAAACTTACAGTGGATCCACAGTTTCTGAAATACTCAGACCAGCTCATCAGGCACTAACAACCATACCATCTTCAAACACCCTTTTCTCCCTCTGTTCTAATGCTCGGTTTGAACTTCAACAGGTTGCCTTGACAATGTCTATATGGCTGGATGCATTAGCTTGCCTCCATGTAATTGGCTGGTGTTATATTTGTGTTAGTGAGTATTCCTTCTTAACATGCGTTTTCATTGACAAGCTACAAGTAAGCACAGATGAAAGCTATCTCACATCCACACACCACGCACCAACACAGGTGCTCTTACATATTTCCCTGACTTAACCTCTCTTTTGGCACCGTGACAGAGCTTGACTGTCATCTTTATATGCATCTTTATTATTCACTTTGAGTTTTGTACCCTCACGTTTTTCAGAGCTCTGCAGCTTCTTAAACTTCAACCTCTCCAGAAGCCTAAATCAGCCAGAATAACTAGCAGACCTTTGTGGTAGTGAAGGAACTTGAAAATCTATAAAGAACAACAAAGCCTGCAGCTGCTCTACTATTAGTGAAGCAGGCACTGCATCTGCCGGCACGTTGCCAGAACTGAACACAGTCTGTGAAGGAATACAAACAAGCTGCCAGATCAATATACTGTAGTTAAGGTCTGCAGTACCGGTGGGTTTTTTTGGTGCTCGAGAAAATTAAGCTGTTGCTTCCGCATTTTTATATTACATCTGAGCAAATTAAAACACTCTATAAAAGCAATCTAAAAATCCAAAAACATTTGAATGACTCCCCATATTCACTCCATGAATTATTCAAATAATTTATCTCTTCCTAACACCTTTTCAGTGCTGGCATTTGGAACTATTGTGCCTGTGTTTGTGGACTTAAAATAACTGGTTTGAATGCTGGCAGTCATGAATGAAAATTAACGAGAGAGGACTTAAAGCCCCTGCACACGAAAAGGTGCTGATACCATGTAAGATGCATTTAATACTCGCGTCACTGAACACTAGTTTTTAAAAGCAGGCAGCTGACATCTGGCACATTGATCCTTTCTAGTTCACTGAAATTGCTTTTGCCTTTATCCAAAAGTCTAGTGGGAATGGACATAAAATCTCTTTACTGTAAGCTTTAAAAATTAAAGAGCAATTTTTCACAGTAACTGAATGGAGAGATGCATTTGAAGGTCTTCTTCCTATTCAGAAGGAAGGAAAGTGATGTTAGTGTCATAAAAAGATGGTTTATGGCTTCTAAAAAACACAATGCAGTGATCTGTGGTGTAACCACAGTTTGACTTCAGCCACCAAATAGCAATCTTTAAAAGGTTAGTGGATTCATCTAAAGGTCAATACACTTCTGTCAGCAGTGGTAGCGTCCCAGTTTGCCACTTAATAAAGGCTGGGAGCTTAGGAAATGTAGCAAGTTTGTGAATATAATTTATGTCAACCTTGACACTTTGAAGCTAATTAGGACTTCATGTGGATCTTTTCATTTCTTAGAAAATGAGAAGAAAGAGAAGAAAACTCTTCAGCCTGACTGCTTTACAAAAATCAAGCCGTTGTTAAAAATCAGCTCAAAACACAGATATGAAGGAAACTGTTTGAGGCTTGCATTCAGCTGTTTGGTACTGTTGCTATCTGATAATTCTGTTTGCATTTCAAATAATGTTCATCGTGTCTCTTATGACATTTTCTTTAGGGGCGGGGGCTTGACCCTTTGTCTGTCACTTCAAAATTAAACTGTGTAAGGTATCATGAGTTTGTGAATCACTGTTAATCTAAATGAACATTTTGGACATGTTTCTACACACTTCTACTTTTGATACACCAGTACAGTTTGCTGATAGAGCTTCAACACTGGTGGAAGCTTCCGAACAGCAAGTGACTGACTAACACATGACAGCTGGCGAGACACGCAGCTAAATACACTGAGGTAGGAGAGGACAGGTGGAAACAATCAAAGAATGACAGCAGCCAGAACCCGACAAAGACGGGAAGAAAAGGAGAGAAAAACCACAAAAGAATCAAAGAAAAAAACAAAACAAAAAATGCCAGCTCCATATACTGTATATAAAAGACAGCAGTAGCCGAAAAGCCTGAACACTGAAGCCTGTAGAAGTGCATTTATTCTAGATTTTTTTTTTCATGGACAGCACGGGTGACTCATCCAGTTGTACAAAATTCTATAGGAAAACAATACTAATTGATCTATGACCTCATTAAAAACTTTCCTGATGGGCTTACAGTCTTGCTTGTTTCACGTCTTACTGAGTACAAGATCTTCATTTTGAAAACGAGCTGGAGTCATACTTGCAGTGTCCTCTGTTTCTCGGTCAGATCTGCCTCAGTAGTCACGTCCCATTTCAAAACACCAAGAGGGTCTCGAACAAAACGCTCACATCCAGGTTTCAAGCGTGGACTTCAATAACCAATCGGTCATAGTGCCTATATCCATCGTAATATAGTCAACAGAAAGCCTTGTGCAAATCTGTTATAATAATCAGAACTCTAAGCTGGCAATATCTATATTCCAAACACACCCTTTCCAATTCGGCGGTCTATTTAAACTGAAAAATGTCCCATCTTTCCCTCTAACATAAGAAGAGAACAAAAAGACATCAATATCAGTATGCGGAAGAGCATTTCCAAATGCAACAGAAGTCCACACTGGGTATCACTCCTGTCAGCTAAGAACAATAAAGGCCACAGTTTGCATGGGATCATCAAAACTGCACAGCAAAAGATTGGAAAAATGTTGCCTCATCTAATGAGTCTTGATTTCTGCTGCAACATTTGAAAGGCAGAATCAGAGTTTGGTGTAAACAACATGAAAGCATGGATCCATCCTGCATTGTATCAACAATTCAGGTTGGTGGTGGTGTAATGGTGTGGGGGATATTTTCTTGGAACACTCTGGGCTCCTTAGCTGAGAATAGTTTTCAACACCAGGCTATCTGAATATCGCTGATGACCATATCCAACATGTACCCATCTGACTCTATGCCATGAAGAATTTTACCAGCTGCGAAGGTAAAAGGGGGTCCAAGTAATACTTGGGTGTACCTTACAAAATGCCCACTGAATCTGTATATGAATTAAATTCAGAGGATGTGGTTAACTGGAACATTTTGTCAAAAATGTGCACCCTCAATCTCAATCTTTGTTGCTTTCCTACAGGTGATACAGGTAGAGATATGACACTTACCTTAAATGACTTTCCACTGTCTGGGAACTCTGGACTGTCTGTATGTGTCAGCCTTATGATAGACATACAAAGTCTTTTAATGAAGTGGCCACCAGGGGGCTCTGTGTGACATAACATGGCACTCCTTTGCATTTTATTATATACCATAATGCAACAAACATTTCCCACTTTCCTTGAGAGGATGCGAGCAGGGCTTGTACCTGAAGAGGAAATCCTTGCAGAATTTAAATTTCAATCCGTTCTTTACTCAGTTTATATTTTTTGAGATCTTTCCCCACATTTTTTTCATGTGCCTCTGAGGAGAGCATATAAAAGCACCTCTGAAGCCTTTTATGTTACAGGAAATGATGGCTTTTGACTTTAACGCTCTTGAGAACAGGCCCTGCAGGTAGTTGTAGTAATTGCTGATTACCACCACATTTTGATTGTATCACTAATGTTGTGCCAATCTAAGTGATTTTTCTTTCAAGCAGTTTGTACACCAACATGAGAGATTTGCAAGGAGAGCAACAGATTTTTTTTTTCATTCACCAGTTGGAAAAAGGAAATCCCACAAACACTCCATAGCAGAGAGAGCAAGGCGAACAGGATGACAGCATTGCCACCTAGTGTAAAAGAGTTTTGATGCATGCTTCCTGGTGAAGATTTACTGCATTCACTTTGTAGTGCAGCAGTTCTCAAACTTCCTCTTGCATGTCTTCACTTCAAACGGCAAAAAAGAAGCACATCACAAACACCCCAGTTTTTTAACAGTCATAGCATCAGGTAATTGTTTTATTTTCTACACATAAAATTACCCTCGTGAGTTTCATTCCGCAAGAGTGTGAAGAAACAGAGGATGCATGAATTTAATGTGTCTTTGCTTCAAGGTAGAACTATAATAGGCTGCATAAACTTTGTATGACTGATTTCTATATTCAGTGTTGCAGACTGCTGGAGACTGTTCCCCAATGCAATGAGCAGAAGGTGTGGTGCACCATGGTTTACCTCCAGCAGATGGAAAGGCCAGTAGATTCTCAGCAAGAAGCATGCATTAATTTTTGCAGGTCATCTAATGTGCACATCTTGACTGTAGGAGGAAACATGCAGACTGCAAACAGACAGGTCTCAGGTGTTCAACCAGGGTTGGAGACAGGACCTTTCCACTCGAGTGCTCTACAAGAGTTTGGAAATGAATTCATAACATTTAGCTGAATCCAAAAATTCATTCAGTCAGTCTCTGGCATTGGAGTACTGCACCTTCATTTGTCTGTCTGAACTACACTGACAGCATTTCTCTGACAGCAAAGTGCTTTGCACAGTCAGATGAGTCATGGGTTCATTCTTCACACACTCACTTTTGTTACCCATCGCATGTTCAGCCAAGGGTGACATCAGTAATTTCTTTAACAAGGGCTGTTCCAAAAATAGGTGCTGGCATTTGCATTGAATAAAGAGAGCAAAGAGTAATGCTGCCATCCATCAGGTTAGCACTGCAGTCTGTGCAGTTTAATAGAGGGTTTGTATCCCTAACAGAGGGAAATGCCAAGTGATAGTGAAAAAGTTTAAATATGGTATTGCATTGTTGATTACATTTTTGGAAAAGATAATTGTATCGAAGTTGATGTTATTTCTACGCCAAGGCCTCAGAACAGTCCTTAATGTTTTTCCCTTTAAAGCATGCTGGGACCTTAAATCATTCACTTTCTAAAAGGATGACGAACGATAAAAGGCAACATAAGATTTAGTGCAAAAACATCCACCACTTGATTTTACAAAGACTTTACTTGAGTGGTGATTTTTTTACACCTTTAAATGACAAAAACCTCTAAGCGTTTACATTTGTTTCTATTTCTTTAAAGAAAACTGTGCATCATGTCTTACCTTTATTTGTAGCTCTCTAACCTTCAATGGTCTATGAAAAGCCTGTAATACACAAATGTGGAGAATGTGTATTTTTTTTTTTAATTTTATTTTATTTTATTTATTAGCTTTTTTTTGCTTTTTAAATGTGCTGTGAAATAGTATGGCCTTTTCCTTGGCCGTGTCTCTCTAGTGCAAAAAATTGTAAACACTACCCGATCACACCTGCTTAATGCCAACAGAGGGCGCTCAAATCATGTAAACTAAAACTTCTGCTGTGATTAAGGACTGGTTACAGATCATGCCAGAGGTGCAATGAGAGGTATCTATCTTAACTGATCGGATTGGGCTAAATGAAACACAGTTTCCTAAAGTTTTATACATAAGGGTAGAGGGGGAGGATTTTCCTTCCCTCATCAAGTTCTAAAATTTTTTAAATATAACTTCAGATGAACAACAAAAGGGCATATTACACATATTAGACTGTGTTTTTATTTTTTCCTACAAAATTGGGCATTTTGCTGGTCTGGAGCATTCAAGTGCGTGTGTGTGTGTGTGCGTGCGTGCGTGCGTGCGTGCGTGCGTGTGTGTGTGCGTGTGTGTGTGTGTGTGTGTGTGTGTGTGTGTGTGTGTTAACAACTGTTAGCAACTGTTACTGCCCATCAATCTGGGAAAAGTTATAAAGTCATTTCCAAACAATCTGAAGTTCATCATTCTGTAGTGAAAAAGATAATTCACATGTGGAAAACATTCAAAACAGTTGCCAGTCTTCCCAGGAGTGGATTTCCCAGCAAATTCACGTCACGGTCAGACTGTGCAATGCTCAGAGAAACTGCACAAAGTTTCTACTGAACAAGCATGGCTTGTCTGGAAGGGTTACCAGGAGAAAGCCTCTTTTCCTAGATGACAGCTAAAACTTAGCTGAAATGCAGCAGGACAGTGATATCAAGCAAAGCAGCAAATCTGTGCCAGAATGGCTAAAAAACAAAAAAATGAAGGCGCTGCAGTGGTCCAGTCAAAGCACAGACCTCAACTCGATTAAGATGCTGTGGTGGGAAAACTTAGAGCCGTGCATAAAAGAATGCCCTTAATGAACTGAGGCAATGTTGTGAAGAAGAGTGGGCCAAAATTCCTCCATAATGATGTGAGAGACTGATAAAATCACACAAAAAACTTCACATTATTGCTGTTAAAGGTGGTTCTCCAAGATAACAGGAAGGATACTGCTATATAAATAATGATTTGGTGAAATATATATTTATTGATAAGTGTGTTTATTTTATTTAGGGACCAAATGACTTTTTATTTTCTTATGGATTTTAAAGCCTTAGGGCCTTTAATTCACCTGTCTAATAGTTATCCCTTCCTTTACTACATCAAAGTCAGTGTGGTGCACTGTGTGGAAAACATGTTGCTTAACACAACGCATAATAGGTAATGAAAAACACACAGACTTAATTCATTTTTTCTCATTTTTTTTAATTCATTGAAGTCCTCGCTGTTACTTTCTTTTCTTTTTCTTTCTTTTTTCCTTTTTTTTTTTTTTTTACATCACCATCCGTGGGATTTGACATAGTGAGCAAGCATCCCAGAAACCCCACAGCCACCAAGACAAATACCATCACAGAGTTTCACTTTCACAAAGGTTAAAGGCTTACAGAGGGCGACGGAGGGGCTGCAGGTGGCAAAGGAGATGTTTGACAGCATCAACAACCTCAGAATGGAAAGAAGCTCCTCTCAATCTGCAGCATGTTGCTTACATACATATCACTCGTATATCATTAGCAATAATATGGCATAGAAAAAGCATCCAAGCTGACAGAGCATTAAAGGAGTATAAGTGTGTGTATGCGTGTAAACTGAGGAGGCATGGGACACGAAGAGGATGCCAATAATGACAGCTAGTATTTAATATCCGAGTGATTTTTTTCAGGCACAGGCGCTGCAATGCAGCAACGGCTCCTTGCTCTTTAGTGTGCTAAGAGTCTGTGTGTGTGTGTGTGTGTGTGTGTGTGTGTGTGTGTGTGTGTGTGTGTTTCCTCAATAGTCTGCAGTGCACTGTGAACTATGGTAGCATTCTGAATTCCACATAACCCAGCACAGGATTATGTAGTAATGTTTCAGCACTCTAAGTGAATAATGAAAAAAATGTGTGTGTGTGTGTGTGTGTGTGTGTGTGTGTGTGTGTGTGTGTGTGTGTGTGTGTGTGTGTGTGTGTGTGTGTGTGTGTGTGTCCGCAAAAACCTGTACTAATAGCTCCAGGTCAGGACGGGTTGCTGATGGCAACCTCAAATTTGACAAAGCGTTGCCATGACAAACAAAAAAAGCAAGAACCCCATGAGAGTGGAGGGGTCTGTCTCTACGGCAACAGCCAGAAACAACCAAAGAGCCAAGAAGGGAGGAAGAGAAAGAAGGAAAAGGGAGAGCGAAAGGAGCAGATGCAGCCAGACTGTGCTGGTGTTGTGGGCCTCACCCGCATCTACACTTTTAACCAACGTTGAAAAAGCGGTAACTGGATTTACTACAAGCTGCAGCAGAATGCTAACATGGATGTTGAAGAAGTTTTTGAAAAGTATCAAAAGAATTAAGAAACTGTGAAACAGTAAAATTCTCCACTTCTGACTTGCAGAGGTTTAAGTTGCCTTGAAGACATTCCTATCTCGTCACATATTTGAATGCTTCAGAGACGTGCATTTATTACATTCCCGTCTGCCTTGGATTCTTTAAATACATAAAGCATTTGTAATGCTGAAAGAGTCTGCCTTCTACAGACTTCCTGTTTTTTCAGAGGGGAGAAAACCTGGAACACTAAGGCTGAAAGTGTAACTTTTAATATCTACATTATGCACAAAACCACTCAGAAATTTGGGGTTACTTGGGAATGTCCTTTTTGCGCATTTGTTCTAATGAGAAGCCATTAATCACTGATTTTTCATGTAGCATCCATCTAGGCATACATTCAGCAGACTGTGCTTGAGTGACACAGTGCTACCTCCTGCAATGTGGTGACTAAAGAAGCCATAAATTTGGCTAGACAAGCAGGTAGGGCAGTTGTGTTAGTTTACACTCTCAAAATGCCCCACAAAGAGTTTTCATGCAACAGTGTGTACTAGTCTTTTCAAAAACCAGCACAATGAAGCTCTGAGGGCTACTATTTAACAAAGCTTCCATATGTAGTTCTATTAGATGCCTATTTCTCAAACAAGAGACTATGTCCTCTCACTCAATCGAGCATCCAGGTCCACCACTTTTCAGAGCCAGTTTTGCACCAGTGTGTGAAGGGAGCAGTACACACCGTTACATGAAAACATCCTTTTTTTTTAACAGTGTGCCCACTGACCACGGGAGACATGGTTGCTGGAATTGAGCTTCTCCATGCTGTCTTAGGATATCTCATTTCAATAGCAGGGATCACACCTCAAATATGATTAGGTTTACTGAAAGAAGTGCGTTTGGAGAGAGCAAGGACCTGGACCTGTGACTGCAGTTTAGGAAAGGCCACAGTGTGGATCGGTAACGGCTCCCTGGCATGGTAGTGGAGGCACAGCGCTCAGAAATATAGAACCGGAAGGGTGGTGCGTTTGAGGTGTAGTCCTATCCCTGAAATTCAAATAAATTATCTCCACTAAAAAAATATATATATATCAGTGGTTTATAATGAAAGACAAGGTTATTTGACCCAATTTTCCACCAGTATAATATTACATTGATGACTATTTTGTACTGTATTTCAAAGTGATCCCTAACCCTTTTAGTGGTAGGGAATATGTATGTGTTTCACCTTTGGTTTCCCCTAAGTTGCTGTCACTATGTTAACTAGACAGGCGCATTTAAAGAATCTAAGCCCAGTTTATATAAGTGCCCCTGGTTATGTTCATGTCAAGTTTATTCAGCGTTTAGTCACAGGCAGAAAGATGGTTACTGGTGAAAATCAGTTGCTTCACTTAATAAAACCAGACTGTGCTGTTAAAAAAAAGAAAAGAAAAGGGAGAAGAACAATGCATACAGCTGCAGTACAGCCTGAAGCAATGTTAACTCCACAGCCATACTGAGAGCTGTACAGGAGCCTGCTGTGCGTGTCCCATTCCTCACACATCAACACTGCACACTAGTCAGAAGTACATTAGCTCATGTCTACTTTCAAGCATAAATCAATAGTGCTCAGCCCTTAGGCACCTAGTTACAGAATGACACTAAAAAGCAGTTTGACAACAAGTTCAAAACTATAAAACAACAGAACATTTCAACATATCAAGCACTGTTCATCTTTACAGGGCTCTATCTTCAGAATAGGCCCAATGAAAGCGCAAAATCTGGCACCTTTGAATCGGTTAATCCTGGCTATTTTACATCTTTTTATCTTACATCCTTCACTTACCTCAAAAACAATAACAAAACAAGAAGCTAAAATCTGACTATCAATACAACTTCTGTGGGTTCAGGCACATAAAGAGTAGAAAGAAAATGAGGTGTGTGTGTGGAGGGGAGGGGGGAGTATAAAACAGTCACATTTGGAAGGAGAGACATTCTGTATGTAAATGCACTGCTTGGTGACGGACGGTTGTCAGATGTTTCTACTGCTGTCAATGAAGAATTTGGACCTTTGTGATTCCTGGGAATGTAAACAAATGGGAAAACATGTAGCTGCGTTGTGAACGGCACCTTCCCCACACTCCTAAAAGTTCTCTAAAAGGACGGCGCTAAAGAGAAAGTAAGGCAAGGAAAGGCCGAGTCGGAAGTAACATTAAGTAAAACTTTCTCTTTCCCCCTGTAAATCAATCCCACTTAACAATGACCTTACACACAGAGATGAAGAATAAAGCTCTATTTACTACGTGCCAAAAGCTCCTTCTGCTCCACAGGACTCTCCAGCTGACTCCCAACAGACTGTACCCATAGTACAGCATTACCATGTTCAATTTTTCAAATGTTAAGGCCGTCTTCGTGGCGAATAGTCAATTAAATATCAATTGTGGCACTGTATGAGAGACAGCAATGGACTGGAAAATGAAGCGACTGAAATGTGATATAATACAAATCACAGACTTCTAACAGCTGGAAGGAAGTATTAGATTCTTTTTGGCTGAATGAAATGCAAAATTGGTCAATTTCAAGCAACTTACTGTTTGGCCTATTCGAGAAAGAATAAAAGGAAATTAGTGTGTTTTTATATCCATGCTTCATTCTAACTCCTCACAAAATGCAAAAAAAAACATGGAAAAAGAACAGACATCCTGCTCCAACATCATCGTCTGCATAACATCACGTTAGTCTTACTCAACCCCTCAATGAAAACAACAGCAAAGCAAATATCACAGGGATACATGGGAGGGAGAAATTACAGTATAAAAATGAAATGATGCAGTCAAAAGTGCTCAAATAAGGAGTGTTATCAATTTTTTTGTCAATTTTTTCATCATATGAGGCAGACCTTCTTTTTTGTTTGTGTGTTTTTTCCTAACTCTGTCCTCTAGGAACAGGTTTTTGGGGGAGAAGTGGGGAAAAAAGCAGCAAATGAGGACATGAAGGCTGGAGGCTAACAGGTGGCCTGATGAGGTGTTGTGAAGAGTTTGAATCTTGGTGTAATGCTGTAGCTTCTTCACCCCCCACCACTTCAGCTCCTGCTGGCCATACATCCACAAATCCTCATTTCCTCCTCAGCGCCTGAGGATGGGGCTCTAACCCAGGCTGGTGATGTTTGCCCTGCCGCCTGGGGGCGCCACGATGCGCTGGGTATTCCGGCGAGGAACGTTGTCATCAATCTGAGCTCCTGTGTGATAGAATGGAAAGGATTAGTTTTATGAATTTTGGTCTTTGTAATACTAGAAAGTGGCAGGAAAAATTCCTTTGGGAAGTCAACCACAGGAGGAAACATAAATTCCCCTTCACATTGTCCACAGTGATTTTAATTACAAGCCATAGCCATCCATAGTAAACCTACTACGAGCTACGACACTGTGAAACAATGGTCTGTGCTCCTGTCTGCATGATATCAACCTTGTTTTAACACTAACACATTTTATTTGTGACACTGCAGAAAAACTACTCTACCCACAATCCAAAACAGCAATGTCTCCAATTGGAGACATTGTTGGAGGTTGCTGCTGGAGGTCGCTGTTACCATGTAAATGTGAGCACAAAACATCAATTGGTGACTGCAGTCCAGAATGAAGCACCGTAATGTATTGATAACAAGGCCACACTTTGCCACACACATGTAAACGAAAAACGATTCAATTTGAGAAGGCTGGAAGCCATTTGTTATGGAAGCTGAAATTTGCAATGCATCGTGGGATGAGTAGTTCCTCAACACTGAAATGTAAAATATGCAGCTTTGCCTTTTCTTTCCCCCATTTTCCTTTATTTTTTTCATCAAAATCAAATCTTATTTTTACAGTTACTATTTACCTCATAGCTGGCTGAAAAACTTCAGCCAGCATAATAAAATCTACTTTTTAAATATTTTGTCCTTTAAAAAGTGGGCGATGTTGAGGTCTGAGTGTAATTAATACACAAAATTAAGATGCAAAATCTTAACAAACTAAAAGACAAACAAAACATAACACAACACACTTCAAGTGGACGTGTTATATACTGATTATAGTATATGGTGGCTGCTCATTTTTAATGCGGCCAAACTTTTAATTCATGAGGTCAGTGACTGCTCAGGTACCAGACCCTTTTTCCACTCTTGGGTATTTATGGTGTCAGTGGAGCCAGATACCACATGTCCCTCAGCCAATAAGAGAAGTGAAATGGCCTTCAAGGGAGAGTAGCTAAAACAGCTCGGCTCAGACAGTGGATAGATTGAGATACTGTAGCAAGGTTTTTTAAGCTGTCAATCATGCACAGAAATAAATATAAAACTACAGCAATAACAAAATAAATGGGAAATGAATATTCACACAAATTTACCAAGTATTATTATTATTAGCTCTGAAAGACAAATGTAAAGATTTTTCTGGTGCATAGTATCCAACTGCCTCTTTTATTTTATTTTTGATAGGTAGCCACGGTCCAACAGAAGGACCCAATTTCAGTGTAAAGTCTGCCCCTTACACTTGAATGAATGCATGGCTTATTTGAGAGCAATATGGGGCTATGCATGCAGTGTTTAACTCCGTATGTCATGAAAGAATCCCTTAGTTTAGGCTTTTCATGCAGATTAAATTTAGTGCAAAATTTGACTCATCAATGTTGAGTCTCTGATATACAAAAAGAAGGTAAATGGTTTTAAATCTCTCCCCAAAATGGATTCAGTGCTTCAACATCCCAAAAATGACTCCAGAACTGATGGTAACACAACTGACCGGATAGGCTGAAGCCAGATTGGTGCAGGTTGCGGACGGGTTGGCCAGGCTGTTTGGCAGGTGAAGTCTTGGCAGAGGAGGCTGGAGTCATGGTTTTAGGAGTGACTGACACCTCACAGACTGGACCATCATACAGTCCCCTGGGTACGCCTCTCAGCTCAGCCAGCTGCATTGTTGGAAATGAGACACAGGCCAGTCACAGCACTGGAAACTAGCAAGGAAAGATTCACACTGTGGAGCTGGATGTGTGGACAGTTTGGCCAATTCCTAACAAGATGTGACATCCCTCCAATTTTCCACAAATTACCAATCGTAAAAGAAATTGCTGGGTGTGGGAAGCAACTTTAATGTCAAAATGACTTCCAGTATGTTACCATCTGATTAAACGGTTAAACACAAACCCTAGCAGACAAAGAGGAGTGTTGTACCCTGCTGCGAGCTTTTATCCTCTTGTAGACGTAGTCAGGGAAAGGTTTACGGACCACGTAACGTCCTGAGCCCTCTGTGACGTGGAGGTTCCCGTCCTCCAAAACAATCTTGCCCTGGCTGATCACGACCAGAGGCCCGCCGCGCACCTCTGTGCCTTCAAAGATGTTGTACTCCACAGTCTGTGGGGAGAAGGACAGCAGTAGTGTCAAAAGTAACATACAATATAAAACATCACTACTTTATTATAGCATATAATTCCAAACATAAGGACTGAAGGATCTGAGTGTATTTACATATTTGAACATTTTCCCGCATTGTTAACTGTATTGCACTGTACGTACGACATTTTAAAGATAAGCCTTTTTGTTGGTGCTTTTAGATTTGAAACAGGTTTTAAGTTCTTGTCTGACACCTGACAGCTGTGTTCCTGTGATGTTTTATGGCAGCTGCTTGTTCCTCCTAACGCCATGCCGACACTTTAAATCATAACAGAAATACCTTCAAAGCGGAGATGCAGTCATTCAACTTCCCCCCGCTTATTTTCCGCTATCATAAGGCTGACGTAACCTCCTGTTGCACATTCTGCATGCCATTTTAGTTCACAGACTTATGAAGCTCGCACTGAATGTTTATTTGAAAAGCTGCCAGAGTTATATTGTAGGACTCACTGTGTAAAATTTCTATAATTTCATAGGAGCTTAACTGATTTAACTCACATAAAAGTGTTTCCTCGGGCCTACTAATGCAGAGTACAGAGGCATTAGTCTTCAGGCTGAGAGAAGAAGAAGGTGTTGTTTTAGTGCTTGTGTGTGGACATGGAGGGTGTGGAGGTTACCGTGTGACCAGTTTGAAAGCCCTACGACTCCTCTCCCAAAAAGCTTATTGAGCTAAAGCTGAGGTCATGGCAATCTGACAGAGCCTAAAATGAGATCACTGGTATATTGGGTTATCCTATGACACCCACACACATGCATGCATACACACTCCAAATGAGCAATTTCTCCCCTGAACACTGGTCCGTTATTTTCTGACCAAGCGGAACAAAAAGGAAACCGAAGAACATGACGGGATTAAGAAGACAGATTCCATGAGCGTGTACAGCTCACTCTGTCTTCCATGCATACACACACGGATACAGATGCACAGTGACCGGCCTGCTAACAATCAGAAATGATGTGTTCCAGCTCTCTGGCAGATTTTAATGATGACATCACTCCCTCGACGCTGTGTGAGGCCCACACCCTCTTCAGCAGTCAGGCTGCCATAAAACAAGAGTCCTTGATCACAACAAAAGAGTTATCAACCACTTATTTTGAATGTCATCAGTTACATGCATAACAATTAGTGTCATTAGCATTAGAAGAATAAATAGTGTGTTTGAGGGCCTCAGTGTGACTGAAAGGTCATTAAACATTGATGGGCAGTGATGGGGCAATACGGATTGATAGCACCCCCTGAGAGACTTCAAAGTTGAATCCCCCACATTAGCTTTCAAATGCATATATTAACTTTGGTGGGCAAGTGCATCATGTCCACAACAAAGCCACACCCCCACATCCCAAAGTCATTCACTGTGGCATTTCTGCACAGCAGCAGTAGCTCGTTCACAAACTCCTCCATGCTAGTTAAGCAGAGCAGTCACATCTAAGGTTCTCTGTGGTGCAGATTCCTAACAAAACATGTTATTGCATTTCTGAAATTTAATAGAAGAGACCTGCCAATTAAAGAACACTAAACAGAAATCCACAGAAGAATCCCAAAGACATAAAGACAGTAATTGTTCAGTGCCAGAAAGCCCCCCAAAATAGCGTTGCAACAGTTTCTACTTTGCGGTTGTAGAAAAAAAAATCTACTGGTTATCATAGTAAATATGTAAGCAAATGTTATATACGTGTTCCCCAACAGGTAATGCAGGAACTGGATTGGGAATCAGGAATGGAGAGACACGCCTGGACCTAACTGCCAGACCTCCGGATGTCAGCCCCGCTATCCTCTGCAAGTGCAATTCGTCAGCCACACCCATTAACAGCAGCTCTCCTCTATGATCCATGTGCTTAGTAAAATGCACATGGCCAGGAAAAGAACTGACCCGTGGGATCTGTTCATTTTAAGACCGTGAGCAGTCTGTAAGAACCTCTTGAGTGATTCAGTAGTCACACACAAGCTTTTACATTTACTCTTTCAGAAAGAGTTAAAGTAGGAAGGTCCACATTTTAGAATGCAGGATATTTTCTTTTAGCAATTTAACAAGGGCAAATTAAAAGCTTATCAAACAGTATTAATCACTTGATGAAATTACCTGAATTTTATCCTAATCTAAATAATCTATTCTCTGTGGATCCTGAACTCTGACACCAGTTTGAAATGAATGAGACAATGAGATTTTAATTTATACATGTAGTTTTGAGGCTCTTGTGGTCATGGAAGTGGTCATTAAAGTTACTGCTCTCTCCTCATTCATAAGGAGTTACCAAAATGGCTAGTTTCAAGGCTAGCCTTTTACAAGTAGGAGTATATCTGCATTCCAATACTGAGTCTTTGTCATAGCGCCACCTACAGGAAACCAGAAGTCCAGAGGTTGTATTTTCACGATCTTATCTTCATATTTTGAAGCCTGTGGGTTTTTATTTAACACTGCTGCTTTAAATTGCATCAGTGGTTTAATATGATAATATATACTTTTGTTACTGGACTCCAGTTTTTGTTAAAAAGTCCTGTTCTTAAAATATAAACATGCCCAAACCGATCCACAGTCACAACACAATAGACTTACAGGAAGTTCGCTGTCCTATATTTTTATAAACTACTCTTAGCTGATTAACCAGAACCACTCAAAATTTGGACAGCTCCATTTTTCAGACCTTCAAGCTTTTTGGTTTTCATCTAACGCTGTTGCTATGACGATGTATTGTTTGAAAGAAACAGGAAACGGTTCCTTAGCAGCTTGGAATGCCCGCAAACTTTTGGCACATGCAGCGTATATAATTAAAGTCAGTATATGGTAGGCTTTCATTAGCGAAGAAAAGAGACCTCTGTGTCAGTATTAATAGCTAGTTATGTAGAAATAATTGAGGACCATACCGACTGGTGGCTCTTGGCGGAGATGATCTTTGTGACGTCAGGGTCCCACAGCACCAGATCAGCATCTGAGCCCACAGCAATGCGGCCCTTGCGGGGGTACAGGTTGAAGATCTTGGCAGCGTTTGTGCTGGTCACGGCCACAAACTGGTTTTCATCCATCTTACCCGTTACCTGAAATAAGTCAGAGCTGAGAGTGAGAAAGCTACCAAAGCTTGTGACCTCTTTTGTGTTTTGTCCGTTTCACGTGTATTCACATACGGCCCTTTTTTGAATTAATCAAGATCAACCCTCCTAAATCCTCTTCTTGCACCAAGAAATTTAGCTTGTTTTTGTTCTGTTTTTTGTAGATCTGATAGAGGACAAAGCACTGTTTTTGGCCTTCAAAGCACATAGGAGTGGGTGGAATTTTTGGAGCTATGACCCTTGGAAGTTTATCCAAAGTGTACTTTTTAAATAGTTTAATGTCACCAGTTTAATGTCACAGGCATTAAACTGGTGTTTTCCTACTATTATTATGATATATTATACTACTATTATACCACTAATAGTAGTACTACTATCATAATACTACTATTATGATATAGTTCATGATATAGTTTGTGATTTTGGTGCTCAAATGTGGTTTGATAAAGCAGAAACACTGAAGAGAAACAAGGTTTAGCATTAGAGTGGGTTTGAAATCGTTTTGTTGTATTTATGCAAACTGAAATGGCTGGGGTGTGACTTTGACCTTATCACAGCTTAGAATTACTGGGAAAAATAGTAATAATTTAAAAATTGGAAAATGTTGAGCCATTTATATGTATTTTGGGGACCTGCAACATGGAAAATAATCCTGGAAGAAGTTATTGTACCAAAAAACAAAAAATAAAAAACAAGCTAATTGTTTTGACAGATTTTTAACAGAATGACAGTAAGGGGCGAATTTTTTTTTCATTTAGTACTGTTAGTTTTAATCTAATATGATACAAAATCTAGCATTTTTACTTGTAACAGAGTACATTTAAAGGATGGTATCAGATTACTTTTATAAAATCACCTCATTCCCCTTTAATTACATTTTTAGGGTTGGCACAACTCCTACAGCTCGGTGATGTATTCCCAATAAAGCCGTTCCCTTTTAGCTGGATGTAAATTGGAGTAAAGCTTTACTTCACTCCATATGTCAATTTGGTTTTTAAGCAGTTGCATGCTTATTGTCAACAGCATGCCTAGAGACGCCGAGAGACCTATAATACACCGGCAGTGAGTTTCTGTTTACAATGCACAGGTTAAACAGACCGCAGTGTGGACTTGAAGTGAACCGAACACTTCTCAAATGAGTCCCAGTTCAGTTTGCCTAAAAGAGGTCTGACATCATTTACAGTGTTAACATAAACGTGAAAAGAGCTGACTAACTGCTCTGAGCTGCTTTGAGGGAAGAATGGAGCCAAGAGTGAAAACGCCTTTAGTGTATTGTGAGACACAGTCCTGTGAAAGAATAAGTCCACCCTTACCGCTTCCATGGGAATTAAGGGGGTAAGTAGCAGCCAGGTGCTGTTAATCAAATGCACCTGATTAACTGAGCATCAGAAAGTGTGAGCACCTCTATAAAAGCAGAAGTTTTGGCAGTTTGCTGGTCTGGAGCTTTCAGGTGAGTGTTAACACAATGCCACCATCGTCATAAAGAAATTTCTGCAAACCTCAATGAACTGAAGCAAACTTGGCCTAAAGACTTCTATAATGATGTGAGAGTCATACAGAAAATGATTACCTCAAGTTATTGCTGCTAAAGGTGGTTCTACAAGCTACTGAATCATGGGGAGTTTTCACAGGACTGCACAGGGTCTTGTGAACTCCACCCAAAAGCAAAATTTACTCACCACACACTTGTCCCAAATGATAGACATCCTCTCCTCAGTGCCATTCACACCCTCAGGAATCAAGCTGAAGTCATCTTTGCCCACAGCACGCTGGGCAGTGTTAAAGGGACAATGTGCACTTCCTGTCACCTGAAGGTCTCCACTATGTAATAAGTTTAGTACAAAAAAGACAGACAGGACTGTGTCATGCTCAGAGAAAAAGCACTGCTGACATTTTCTTTTTAACTTTGCCTATAACGTGTTTGCATCCAATTACCAGGAGAGCAGGGAGTTGAGATAGTCTGGTGTGGTCGGGTCAGGGCTCAGTGGAGGAGAGGTGACGTAAGCAGCCGCTTTGGCCCAATTCTTGCTCCAATAGTGTGAACCGTCTGTTCCCAGACTTGCAGTGATTGGCTCTCCATAGACAACAGTGCCTATAAAGACAAGTCCCATCATAGCATAAGATCCTATGTTCCTCACGTGCATGTCATGCGAACTCATGCAAAAGCTTCATTGCATCTATTTGTACTTATCTGTGTTTATTTTACCGTTTTCTGTGAAGTCTACTCTATAATTAATCTTAATCATAACATAAAATTGGGCTTAAATTTAATTTAGTTTCATATTATTGTGAAAATCCACTAATATTGTCTTTTTCCTCTCTGACGATGGGCAGTATCTTTATCTTAGTTCTCACCCTTCTTCCTGGCCTGAGCGATGACATCAGAAGCGCTCTTGCTCATCACCTTGGTGACATACAGCGGGCAGTTGGTCTGGTTGGCTACAGTCACAGAGCGGTTAACGGCCTCCGCCTCCACCTGGAATACAGAAGAGTTCACTTTAATAGATGGAGGTGATGACCTTTCTTATTCCTCTCTTCTTCATTTCAGTCTTCGTCATTTTAATGTGTGCACAACAGTATGTCAATGCCCTGGTGTTTTAGATATCACATGTATTTATAAAGGTAAATAACTTATATATAGTATATAAAATGAATAAATGAGGTGAATCAATTTAAGCTAAATATTAAGGAAATATCTAAGTATTCAGCAGCGAGCTGTAGCTTCATATTTAACTCATATTCTCCTTGCATAGCAACGCAGGTACAACAAGGTTAAACACTGAAGGGAGACGTTTTCTGACAGATTAAATGACAGAGAAAATGTTCCGAGGTGAAAAGCAATATGGAATTTAAAATTTTCTAGGTCAATTTATTGCAACATTTCAAGGTATTTTTCATTATTTTTATGTCTCTTTTTCCATGTATGACCATGGAAAATGGTCAAGATTTGATTAACCTGAGCAGGAGCAGCACTGCCATGACAATTTAACTTGTGCTTTTTCCCCTAAGGCCCCTAAGAAATCACTGCCTTCATCAGATGATAATTAGAAAAATACAGAAAACCTTAAGAAGAAAAACTGAGGAACTGATTTTAAAATAACATTGATTTATGCAGGGAGGATGTACTCAATTAAAGTGGCTTTAGGGCGTGATTATCTACATTCATCATGGGAAAAGGAGAAAGTTACAAAGATTATAAAGAAGTGAAAAATCCAGAGCCTCAAGGTAAAACTTTCAACGATTCAGACGCAGCAACGCTGAAGCCCGTAAAGGTCACATCCCCTACTGCGAAAAAACCCCAACAACTTGGAGATGAACCGATACGCTTTCCTCAAAGTCCAAGCAACATTTCACAGAGTTGTAGCTGTGACTCACCTCCTCAGGGCGGCTCAGCACGTGTCCTTCAGGCCCAGTGATCCCCTGCTCCAGCATCCTGCGCTGCTCCTAAACACACGCACATGAGCACACACAAAGCGCATTGGGAAATACGAGATGTTGAGTCATGTGCAGGTGGACGAATGTTTGTCATGACTGGCTTTGGCAGTGAAAACTAAGCAGCTCTGAGAATATCTATCCTCATCTGTTGGCTATTAACAGCTTAGCACTGAACATTTCGTCACAACTGAGAAGAAACTGATGTGTCACAGTCTTTGAGCTCAAAGTCCAGCTTTCAAGCGGTATCTCATAACCCTCAAAGCTTAGGGTGTTAAGATTCCATTTAATGCAAAAATCCTGCAGAAAAATCATGTCTGTTCATCTCCAGATGGCATCTTGTTATGGTATGAAGAGTCATACCTCAGCTACGATGTCACCATTCTCAGCGTGAACCTGGGCGATGGCTCCCAGATCGCGGATCACACTGAAAACCTCATACACCTGCAGCAAAGACAAAGACAGTAAAATTTTGAACTCCAGCACAGACCTAAAGTCTAGTTGTATCAATTGTTTTAGATGAAGAGGAACTCACAGCATGGGGTTTTTTTTTGCTTTTTTGATTTCCAGCAGTGATATATTGGAAAAATCTTTTCTTTTTAAGTCGGTGGGTCATTCAGACAATGTCTTTGTCTGAATGAATGTGACTAATTGGAAAAAGGGCTAACATTTGGTCTACCCTAGTATTTATTTGGTTTAAAAGATGGATTTAAAGTCTATAATTGAATAATTTTAGCAAACATAAGCTCTTTTTTCCACTATCAGTTGTGGGTAACTGATTGTGTAGTAATCTTTATTAGCGAGTCTCCCACAGTCTGAAGTTTAGGAAACACAGCGAGTTCACAGACAGAAGAAAAACTGTGGTGATGAACGAGTCATCATCCCCCCAACCAGGACTGCTAAACATGCAACAATAAAAAGCCGTCAGAGTTTGACACGGAAGAGAAAATGATAAACTCTGGCTGCACCCAACTGCCAGCATTCCTCACACAGGTGCAAAGATCATCACAGATCTGTTTCAAAACTGCTTTCAGGTGGGATTAATTCATTTTCAGTCAGAAAGAGAGTTTGTGGCTTTCATTATCCTGTCGCTCTCCCAAGAGAAACACACAGGAAAATCAGCACGAGGGGAAGCCTAGCCAAGACAAACAGACTCGCACAGTAAGTCACGCTGTAGAGTGAGCGCGTGAGCCAAAATCAAGAGTAGGATATGACTTTTATGATAGTATTAGGTCAGATTTACTGTAGGCTTTCAATCTCTTTCTCTTCCTCTTTAGGTCAATACTTAATGCCTGTTTGTTGCCCTGGCGATCAGACAACAGTATATCTAATATCACCGCTGTAAGTATAAGCAGCCTTTAAGCTAAAAGAGTTTGTACAGAAGGGCTGTAGCATAATTCAATTTATTGTAGCACAATACAGAATATGCTGAAAAATTCAGTGACAACCTACCTGAGCATCAGTAAGCTGGAAAATATCCTTATAAGCCAGGTAGACCAGGAAAGAGTTAACACCTGAAAGGTTTAAAGCAGAAAAAAATACTAATCATTAACCAACTTAAATACGAAGTTCCTTGGTAGATGATGAACCCTAAGTTTGGATCATTTGAATGCAAGAAAACTATTGTGTAAAATAAGACCCTTTATTGTGGGTTTTTGCGTGTGTCTTGCTAAAAAGTGAGTAGAACATCTCTTTCTGATGCTTTCATTCTAAAAAGTTGCATTAAATGCATCACGTGCAGGCTGCTGCACTCAGGTTACAGGACTGATACTGACTGATGTTAATCTTTTTGCATCGAACAGATCTAAATATTAATTTTTCCAATCACGTTCCCAATGCGCAAATCTTTAATTCAAGATAATCAAACATGACTGTGGTTACGTGAGACGTACCGTGATCCTTCACGAGCGTCTCCATCTCTTCCTGGATTCCCTTGTGCCACTCGGTAATGTCGATATGCAGAGAGTAATCGCAGCAGGACTTGCTGTCGGCCCATTCACGCCACTGCTCGAAGGCTGACATAAGGCTGGTGCCAGGCTCAGGTAGCACATGGTCAACTAGACGCACACGCACACACACACACGCACACACACACACACACACACACACACACGGTTAAACAGCTACACAAATACAGGAACTCTGCTGTCTTGTATTTTATCTATCTTTTATGTTATGTTGTATCCAGGCCTAATGGACAATGATGTATTTCACGCCTGGCTGTATGAACATGTGGAACAAACTGATTTTTAAAAATGATCATATTTACACACCAGAGTCAGACCTGAAACTGTATGAAACGTGTCTGATTAGAAACCTTTCATATCTAGAGCAAGATGCAAACTCCAGGGCTAAACAGTGAATGCAGAAACTGCAGTTCCTGAAGTGGCCACTTTAGGCTTTCCCCAAAACACATTCTTAATAGAGTTCAATGCTAAAATGCCCAACTTTACATTTGCTATTTTTCCTCTTTGATACATATGTATGTAGACTGAATGTCTTTGTAAGGTCCTGTGCTCCTCCTCTCATCCCCAAATGGTCACAGCAGATGGCTGACCCTCCTTGAGCCTAGTCCTGCCGCAGGTTTCTTCCTGTTATAAGGGAGTTTTTCCTTCCCACTGTCGCCAAGTGTTTACTGATGGGGGTTGTTTGATTGTTGGGATTTTCTCTGTATTATTATAGTCTTTACCATATAATATAAGGCCCCTTGAGGAAACTGTTTTTCTGATTTGGCACGATATAAATAAAAGTGAATTAATAGAATTTTTTTAACTCGCGTTTAAATTTAACAACGCTCACAAGGTCAATATAAGAAGTCTATGTTTGAGTTTTGGTGAGTGAAATTCTAATACTATTATATTTACGATTTAGCAGGTATCTATTGTGTGAAAGCCCTGCTAACTAATATCATCACAAATCCCTCCAAAACATTGTCCCTACTGGCTCCAAGAAAAACCCAACAACCTAACATGACTATTACCAGTGAGTGAGTGGTGTCAAGGTGGCTAAAATGTACCTTTTATATGTAGTCTGTAGTTAAGATTGGATTCAGATGCCTTTAATTAAGCCTAAACTACATTGAATAGAGCATTTCATTATAGAAATCATCTCTATTTGGCAAGTGTCACCAGGCTGCAGGATGTTACACACCAATTCCAGACCTGACTAAGCCCCTAAGAGGAGCTACAGCAATCGGCTTTTAGCTTGGGGTAAAAAAGGCATGCAGTGTGAGTATGTTTTGCTGCCAGGAGGAGGATGGTGTTCCTGTTGAGTCAGCAGAGGGAGGGCCAGTGTGACATTTACAGTTCAAGTTTTCATTTAGCTTTGTTTTCTTTGCTCATTACGTCAACTCTTTAAATTTGTATGTAAATTTAAAAATAACATTACCATTAAACCAATGTAAGAACCAAGATTTGCTGTTACATTATATTTACGATATTTTGTTAGAAAAAAAAATCACTGATAAAACACAGGGTAAGAGTTTGGGTTTTTTTTTTTTTAAATCTGGGTACAACTTGAAACTGACTCCAATGCCCTGTTTAAAAACTATGTCTAGGACAAACCAAGCCATAACAAAACTACAGATAGATGGTAACTCAAAGGAAGTAGAAAGAAATTCCTGCGGACAAGTTTTCAACTAATGCTTAAACTCTTAACTTGAGCTTAACGACTTTGAAGTGCAAGGGAAACGAGCCCAAGGAGAAGAAAATCTGGGCTTTGCAAGCACCATTAAGAAATTCAGAATACTACAACTACAACAGGCCAAAATTACATAAACAGGGTGTATAAAATAATAGCAAACAAACTACAGAGTCTGTCTGTCTCTTTGGAAACTTCCTGACACAGTATGTACAGCAATCAGCACCTCATGGCTCAGAGTGCTCCGACCAGATGGATGGGTTCATATTTTGGCTTGCTCATGAGCAGGCCTGGCACGCTTCCTGTTCTCATTAAGACATGTTCAATTAGGGCCAATCAGTAAATGAAGAATCACTGCAGGGAAAAACCCACCACAGACACACTCAGCTTCCTTTCACTCACACAAAGCTTTCAGACACCAACTTTAACCCATTTCTGAATCTTCTGTTGCAGACAGCAGGGGCTTTGTGCTCAGCAACTCACTGATCATGGTGGTGCCTCCGGCCAGCGCCGCCTTGGAGCCCTGGTAGAAGTCATCAGCGGCGGTCATGCCCCGATCGGGCATCTGGAAACGAGTGTGCACATCGATGCCACCGGGCATCAGCATCCGACCATGGGCATCGATGGTTTTTACCCCACCGGGCACAATGAGGTTTTCCCCGATTTGTCTGAGTTAAAGAGAAAAGCAACATTTAAACTGCTGATTACACCACCCTTAGTAATTTTAGAAAGCAGAATTACAAATGAATTAGTCATTTTAATTTCATTAATTACATTTACTATTTTTTAGTAATTAGTGGTTTCATATACTTATGGGTTAGGGTAGTAGTTTTTGAGTATGTATCAATGCTCATCATTTTCTTTGTGGCAGTTTCCATTACGCTCTGCAAAAAAGTAATTAACTTCTTACTCACAACTTTTCCTGTTTTGTATAGCAAACACAGTCAAAACTAAAAACTGACTGCATTGTCAGCTTTCTCCAGGGCCGTCTGATAAAAGCCAGACTTGAGAAAAAATATCTGTCCTGCATTGCTAGAGCTCATCATCATAAATAAATCATCCTACTCAGTCACTTTTGGCACTAAAACAGCTTAGTTTCATGACGATTAACCTAACGAATTTACAGAAAAGTTATAATGACAAGCTAAAAAAGTGATCAGAATTGTAGTATGGCAGTGCTGGTTTCATTTATTGGTAACTTTGACATTAAACACTGAAGATTTTATATGGCAATAATGACAAGTTTACTTTTCACTCTGCAAGAAGAATGTATTATTTGTGGTGCTATTTAGAGGTAATTGTATATCATAGTGAGATTATGGTGAGATGAGTAGTAAACTCTACTTGCTGCAGAGGAGGCCCTTAGTTAGTTTGTAGTGATTCAGCCGAGAGCTTCAAACATGGACATGGTAAAAGTTGGGTTTTTAATAAACTGCCGGCAGCTTAAAGGAAAACTCACTTGATGACTCCATCCTCCATATAGATGTCGGCACAGAAGGACTGGTCATCATTCACAATCTTGGCCCCTTTGATCAGGAGACGGTCGCTCTGGAAAACAATAAAGAAGGTGAATTGCTGCACATTTTTGTTTAAAAAAACAGCTTGAGTTAATCTGTAGGAATAACAACCCTGTAAAAGACATGGATTTATAGCCGCCTATAAAAATACGCTTACAAGGGTGAGTATCCGATTTGGCTCAACTGGATGCTGGATTAAGGGCATTTGATGAAAGACGTTTTGGGAAATGTCACTTCAAGGAGTGGATTGGCAACAATCACAGCAAAACATAAATACTGGCTCTGCTTGGCCTTTTTAGGCTGCCGTCTGATAAGGAACACATGGCTGTGCATTGTCTCTCAGCTGACACTGGCTTTCCTATTCTGCAAACACACACGCATACAGATATCTGTAAACACACTGTACACACTCTTAATACTCTAACACACTGATCCGGTGGGGGTGGCTGATTGGAGGGGCAGGGGGTAAAAGAGTATTAAGAGCTGGGATGTTTGGACCAGCACCAGTTTTTTTTGTGTGTGGATGTTTTCACTGTGACACTGTTTATGTCAGGCTGGCGGTGGAAAGACATTGTGAAAAGAAGATGAATACGGACAAAGAAAAGACGTTAATCTAAGGAGGGGACTGGATTCAAACAGTCTGACTGCTTTAAAATGGGATTAGTGAACATCTGCAGTACACAAAGCATTATCTCCAAATTAAGAAGAACAACAAACTTCTAGATCCCTGTGCTGAGAGCAAAGAGAGGGCCCAGTGCATTTTCATCACCGCTCCTCTCACTGGTGGATCACTTGATCTTTGCTTTAAAAGCAAAATTAGGGAAATCATTCACTGCTCGGACAATAAAGACAGCAGCCCGCCTCCAGACACACCCATCTGCCCCCTTCATGTGGTCGAATTATCGCACAAACAGACGTGAGAGAGAACCAATCAGGCCACTGAGCGTGTAATCAATCATCCATGCCTGCTGCCGTGCCACTTGTCTCTATGCTGGAGAGAGGACGGGGAGGAGGGGGGAGTCTACCACCTCCACAGTCCCTCCTTCGAGCCACCCCGGGGAGGCCCTGGCCCTCTCTCCAAGAAAGGGAGTGGCAGCTATGTCACAAGGGCTCCAGCGTTCCCCCTTCTAACAAAGGCTGCTCTGTTTGAGGCGCTGCCACTGGCTGCTGCCAGGCCAGCAGCTTCAGCCCAGAGGACAACTGCTGTGCTGCAGGCAGCACAAACCATAAGCCAGCTCTGTAAAATATTACCTAATAGGTTGTTTATATAACACAGCCACATATGTAGAAATAACGCAAACTTATTTAGCTCACTTAAAAAAATAAATAAATAAACTGAATATCTTTTAGCTTAGTATGTAAACAGACTAAGTTGGTCTATTTGGTGGTTTTAATGACCAACATTCAATATTTACTACAGGAAAGTCTTAAAAATATAAACAGATTAATGGTTTAAAAAAAATGATGGATGTTGCAAAGAAACGCTCCATAAATATGCACTTCTTTTGCATAACTTTAGTGCTGTTGCAGGGGGAAAATTTTGACTGGGACCAACAATGCCATTCATAACCAGACCCCAGTGTGAAGGACCTCAGCTGTTTTTTACTAGCAGAGGTAAATGCAGCCTCAAGATGGCTGCCCAATAATTTCAGTTTCATAGTCTTCAGCTTTGACGGCCACTGACTCAAGTGATGTCCATCAGATCCGCAGTTCCCTCAGGAGCCACAAAAGCTTTAAACCCTTTTCCATGTACAGTAGTACCCCTGAATAGGAAAAAACAAAGTCCTCACACAACGATCTCAGATATATATACCTATCCAAATTTCCTTATGACTGCTTTTGAAGCATTTTTTTCCTCACATGTGTACTAACGTTTCACATATTAGCAATACCCCGTATTCTTCTGGATGAAATATAGAATGGAGTAAAGTACACAGTAAAACAACTTCAGCTGACTGCAGCAGCTTCTGGAAAATGCCTTGCAGTTGTCATCTGAAAGGTGTGGCCACACTCTGACAGCAGTGATGGAACTAATGCAGATAGATCATGTGGTAATCTTCGATCTGTGTGGAACAGAGTGCTCTGGTTGAGCGACTGGCTTCGCTCCAGCCCGCTGCTGGCCCGTTTTCCTCCCAACAACTGCTTTGAAATATGCCGTTACATCATGCGCCCCGTCATGACTGTCATTATCACATTACTCACTGAACTTTGCCAAGACACTGCAGCCCTTCTCACAAAATTGCACCTATTGCGCTGTTTCATATAGAGCTGTATTTGCAGAACAATTAGTGTCCCTGAATCCAGAACCGTGCTTTAAAATAATTCAATTGTTTTAAAGCTCGCAGGGGTCGTGTGACAGAGCGTGTGATTGTACTGGATCTGTGCCAAGCATGACAGTGACCTTTCCTTCGTGGGAACTTTTTCAGAGCTCACAAACAGGATGTGGATAAAGCTCAATGGGCCCACTGTTACTAAACTACTGTGTTTACATTCCAGGCTACAACCTACAACCTTACTGAGATTGCATACAAGGCAAAAACAGTTCAATGAGCATTAAAAAAAACCTGATCTGTAACGTAATTAGGACACTTATAAAAACAATCACTGAATATTTTGTTTAACACAGTAACTTTCCTCAACCTCCTTCACCTCTGTTTCCTCAAACAAAACATCCTGGACTAGTGTAATACTTTCGGCATAGTGGGCGGAGCATGGAGACAGAGCATAAATAAGTCCCACCTACACCAAAGGGGCAAACAGTTCATGGCTCCTTTTCTATCTGCTGATAGATGCCAAAAAACTGCAGTGCAGTGGGACGCAGTATCAACAGAGCCTAAAACTGAGCCCTCCAGAAAACAGGAGTGAACACGTGACTCAAACTGTGGGATAATGAAGCTCAGAAGCCTGCTGTGTTGTCTGTCTTTTGTTAATGATAAGTGTCAGTTTTAGACAAATTTATTTCCTTAAGTATTATGAGATTGTCTGCAACTTTAATTACTGTGAAGTGTGGATAATTTAGATATCTATGACTAATGTTTTGTTTGTGTTTATTTGTTTTACCTTAGCTATAAGAGCTTGTGACTGGAAGGGGCAACGTCCAGAGCTGAAACAACAACTCCAGTTCGTCTCTGTGCCTCCTGAGGCTCGAGTCAATCCCCACAGACTTCTATATTAGAGAACTGAAGTGCACATTTACAGCTGGGTACAAAATATAGTTTTGTCCTCTATGGATTCCTTCCTCCTTCATAACAACTCTGAGTGGCAGGAATTTCTTTGTAAATCATCTACCTGGGTGTGTGTTTGCATTTGGTGCCTTTGTAATGTAATACCTGAATAATATTAACCCTCACTATTATGTACTGACGATACCAGAAGTTCTTGGGGGGGTTGTACTTATCTTCTTGAGTGAAAGTCTAGTTAGGGCTAATTAGCCAATGTACCCTCAGTGTACTTTGCTACGAGCTCTGGGTAGTGACTGAGCAAAAGAATGAGATCGCACATACAAATAACCTCCCTTAGAGATACAGTGAGGAGTTTGGTCATTCACAAGAGACAAAGAGTAGCGCAGCCACTCCTCCACACTAATATGAGCCAGCTGAAGGGGAGGAGGTTGCTGGGGGAGAGGGAGGTCTGGGTTTCTCTAATTAGACTGCTGCCCCCACAAGCTGGACTTAGATAAGTGATAGAAGCTGGATGGATTCTATCTGAAAGCCATTAGAAAAGACTTCCAGTTCTATAGAAGTATACGAGAGAAAAAAAGGTATTTTGGGTCATATTAAATCTGTTATGTAAGTATTGGTCATATCATGCATCAACATTGATATGGTATAAAGCGGCACGCTTGTTGACAATCATAAATCATTAACCAGTAAGGTTGCAATAGATGACATCGCAGCAGCTACTTTCATCTTTTACACTTTTGATGACTCCAATCTTTGATCCATAAGGTAACTTCCAGTTCCAAAAAAACCCAACATGGTGATGGACAAAACACTGATGTTGAAGCTTAACAGTGTCGAAAACCAACAATTGATGACTATGTCCATTTTTTTTAATATCCATGCTGTTAACACATTGCTGGCATTAGATTTTAAATAGCTCTAACATAGAAATATCTCATTTTTAATCCATCTGCAGGCATGTTGTTAGCACTTTAACCCCGAGATGTATATTGTGGATCAGTTTTTCCATCCAGTAGGGATCACTTTAGAATATCTCATACACTCTGTTTCTAAATATCATTAAAGTATATCAGCTGGATTCACATTGGATTAAATAAAACTGAATTTTACATGGAAAGAGATCAAGAAACAAGTCCCAGCAAGGCTGGTAAACTCTACATATCATGGTTAGCCATCAGCAAAATAACAAAGTATAAAACAGACAGGTTAGTAAAAATCTGTCTTGTTCTCTGTCACACTATCAGCACAGCAGGAAAGCCTGTGTCTAAAGATAAATTTTTTCAGAAATGTTGTTTCTGTCGTTATGTTTAGCTGCTAAATGTATGCTTTACTCACCAGATGATCACTAGATGGGCCTTTTTCTCATTTAGTTAGAGGGGTATGGACTCTGCAGTGCTTTGGGGCGTAAAAACAATGAATTAAAAGCTCTACGAAGCTAAGGAGAAGTGTAGATTTACATAATACTTCTCATGAGGTTATGAGAGATCCTTATAATTTTTACAGGTATTATTAATAACGTAAAACATTGTGCTTAAGAAAAAGAAACAGACTGGGTATAATGGAAAGCAGAGGTAATGGTTTTGTTAAATCACCAACATCAATCAAATGCTGCGATTATTAAAATCCTGACATTAATAAACCACAGCACCATACGGAGGAAAACTAAGACCCTCCACAGGAAGAGAAGAGAAGCCTGGGTACTCAAACTGCTGACTTTCATAAAATCAGGGCAAAATCAGCTTGGGTGCAGTGAAAACGTCTGCCAGTGTTAGACGTAACCCGGCAACATTGTATGTTGTTGTCCAAATGGAAGATATCCTGGAAACAGTTAAGTCAGGTGGAGAAGGCTGCCAGGTCAGACATGCAGCATTATGATTTATATTTGTCCTGGATTAGTCAAAAAACAGCCCGCTGCTAAAATCATCTCCATACATGTTCAGGCAACCACTGGGAAAACACTCTGCTCCTTCAAAATAAAGTGCAAAACAGGAAATAAAGTAATTCCCAGAAATAGTCATCTGCACATTAATGACATGAAAAAACAGATACAAAATTTTTCTAAGTAGTCATTTCTGTTTTATTTATAAAACACACTTGATGCATTGGATGAATGTGATTCTTCCTTTGATGCAAGAAATTCCACTTTTACTTTATTTTCATGATGACTGATCACCATGTTTTTAATTGTTTTAGCCTCTTAATCCATAAAAACACTCTTCTTTGCTATTAAAACTTGCTCATTTAGTTTGAAAAGTCTCTTAAATTGCTCTGTTATCCTCCCACATTCACAGGAAATGAAAATATGACATTCTTTATTTCTCTGAAAATTTGACTTAAAAACTTTTTTCCACTAACTCATAACTTAAACCCCTACCACTGAAATAGAAAGTAAACTAGCCTAAATTCCCAATTGAAATGCAAAACTAAATTTAAACTTTCTCTTTGACTACAAAATTGTTTAATTAATCTCAAACTTGAAAAAGAATACATTCATTGACCTTTTTCCTGTGACATAGCGCAGCCGGAGGAGCTGCGATACTGTTGCTCAACAGCATTCCCCTCTGCTCAGCAGCTGAATAACAGCAGAGTTGATACATGCTGTACAGTCTCCCTGACTTCTGGCTTTATGAATGGGGGAATTCGGGATGATCCTGAGAGGTGGGGGGAATAAAAGAAAAGGAAAAAAAAAAACAAGGTTGAGTCAGTGGGTGGCTGATTAGGAGCGTAGTGTGATGTGTGAAGAGAAGGCACTCCGGGCTGCGTTGCAGGGTGAGATAGCTGCGTGAACTCACTCCAGCCACGTTTGAAGTAACTACACATGCACTGCACTGTCACCAGAGACACTGCTCTACTAAAGGTATGTTATAGTAGCACACTACTTAATGATCCTTCATTTGCTGAGGATTGTAGCCACTGAGACTTTAATCCAGGACAGTCTTATAATAGCCTCGCTCTATTTTTACCTCATTCACTGGAGCTGCATTTAAACAGCCTTCTTGTTCTTGATTTACTTTTATCTGTATTTATAGCCTTCACTGAAATAACTCACCCTCATTCTAGAGCTGAAAGAGCCAATCAATCAATAAATGCATCAAAGGAAATGTAACTGATTGAACCATTTTTTCTGCTTACTAATCAGTTATGTTTTCATCAAGCAAAAATGAGAAAATATTTTTCCACTTGCAGCATCTCAAGTGCAAACATTACTCCGGTTTTCTTTTCAGGGATTCTTTTTGAATCTGTTCATTTGTTTTCTGATGGATCGACTCTGGGTTTAATCTTTCGAATGCCAGCATGAAGAGTGATAAGCATCTATTAAAGGTTCTGCTCAAGCACCAGTTTAAAGGCCAAATATAGTCTGTCCACAGTGACACAAAACAGAGAACAGACTGCAGAATCAGCACATTTGAACTTTATAAATTGATCACATTCCTAATAAATGACACAACTTGTTGACGGACTAAATATTTAACTGTTTCACCACCAAAACTGTCAACTGTGACAATACCAGTTGTAGAAAGTGATAGAACGTCTTTAAATTTGAGGCGGTTCGGGCATCTTAAAGACTCCTGGGTGCCTCCTAGGTGAGGTTTTGTGGGCATGTCCAACTGGTAAGAGATCCCAGATCAGGGCAGACCCAGGACACACTGGAGATATCATCTCTCTCAGGTGGCTTGGCAATGCTTTAGTAAAGCTAGAGCCGGTGCTTGGGAGAGGTGGTCTGAGCATCTCTGCTTAAACCCATCAGAAATTGAAGGAGTGGATGATATGTTGTAGACTCCAAAATTCATATTTAATGGCTAATAACATTTTAAAAAATAAACAGTGTCAGCCCTGCTTGGCTAGTTGTTCAGTTTCAATGATCTTGTTGTATGAATCTGGTTCTGAAGTCACACAGAAGCACCAAGTCCAGGTGGTGAACTTGCAGAGGTTCATTCATATTTGATGAGAGCCGCCCTAAGTCTGTCCCTGTCTGTGCAGCTGACCCATGTCCATCTGGCTAAACTGTTCTATGGAGCCCAGTGCTCCACCCAGTTCAATGAAAATATTCAAATTCAGTAAAATATGTAATTCATACTGATTTGAGTGGTCTATGAAGAAAGGTGCGGAAGGCAAGGGGCTCATTTGCATCTACTTCAGCATTTGCTGTTTACTTTTAATTCAGTGTAACCTTCATTTCCTCTTGAGTGTCTTTTTGGTTTAATAAGGTCATCCATGCCTCCTAATAATGCCTTTTCAGGTCCACGGGAACCAACCAGAATGCTACTTTCCAGCATCTACAGTTTACAGTTCCAGTAACATCTTCCTCACATTCTCCTCTGATCCCTCTGCTAGATCTTCAAGAGATCCCCTCTGACTCTGACTCATTTCTTATGTCTTTCATGCTCTGTTTAAGAATAGACAGTCTATCCAGTTAGGTCTGACTACAACACCCACTAATCCTCTGATCTTTCCACCATCCATCTGCTGTGTCTCAAGCAGTTAAGAGAGAGAACTGAGGAAAATTATTCACGTGAGAGGTTGCCAGTTATCACCAAGTGATGCATGATATTAACACAGAGGAGAATTTTTCATATTATTGCTAGAAATATATATTAAGCATCAATCTTTCCATGATGTGGATCTGCTTCAGTGTACGTACATAGAGACGTGTGTCTCTTTTAAAGAACTATTATTTCAGTTAAATCTGAAGTTGATGAGAGCTACATGAACAGTCAACCACTTAGACACTCCAATTACAGTTTGCTTTGGCTACCATGACACAAAAGGCTAACAGCTCTGCATAATGTGGGTCAGGCCGTGGCTCTGAAATAACTCTGGCAGAGAAAGCTCCAATCAATCAATTAGCTGATCAAAAGAAAACTTTATTGAATAAAACAATTCTTATAATCTACTAATCAGCACATATCTCAGAGACAACCCGTGACCATAATCATGCTTGTGCTATGATCTCCTCAGACTGAAGAGGTTTTCCTAGCTTGGTGAAACCTTTGGGGAGCGTGGGCCTGCTAGATAACAGGATAATGATGCTTCATATCCTGCTGCTTGAATGCTTTGTTTAGTAAGTCCACAATTAGAAGGTGCAGATCCATCTGTATGGCTTTCAAACAGGCTCTTCTGGGTCACTCTTCACCATTGTTTCAGCTCATTGACATCAGGATGAAAAGGCAGTGACCTCCTCCCTGATCAGCTCTGCCTATATGCATCTTCCCTTCATTACACAGCTGAAAGACAGGCATGGAAGGAAATAGGACCCACTGTCCCCTCCCTTCCCTGGCTCCCCTCCCATCCCCTCCCTATTCTCCACTTTCCATTGAAGCACCACATCCCTGCAGCTTCGCTATGAATTCGGGGAAATAATCTGCTCCACAATGACACACTGAATGTATCTTAAAGCCTTTTGTGCCTTCTAAACGGCTATATATATATATCTCTCTAAATATAGAGAGATATATGTATAGATATATATATATATATATATATATATATATCAAGGATGGCTTTAAAAAAGGAAAAGACGCTAAGGTTAAAAGAAACAGCCGGGTACTGAGCCGTGGAGCGGATGCAGGGAAGCATTTGCTCCACCAGTTGGTGTGCAGTGATACCCGGCCACCAGACACAGTCTAACAAAGACCACCGGCGTGAAATCTCAACTGTCATGCATGGCACGGAAGAAGAAATGCAGGGGTGGCGTGAATGTGCACAAACAATGGATACTCTAATGTAAAGCGAGAGCTCGGGTTTATCCGGACATAAGCACTTGTCGCAAAGATGCTGCAAAAAAATAAATAAATAAATAAAAACACGAAAATTTCAGCCTCACCATACTATCGCTGGCCTCACTGATTTCTCGACCCTCGTGTGCTTTCGATCTCACAGCGAAACAGAAAACCATCTACAAAACGCTTTTATTTTATTTTGGAATTTCTTTTAGGAGATCAACTCTTGCGCCATTGCCCTGGATCGTCGAGGAGCGCAGCGGCGCAGGGACCATGCCGCCCCGGTGACATCCTGCAAACACACCCCGCAGGCCCACACCAGCCAGGCTGGACCCACTCACTGCCACTCCAAACGTGAAAACACCCGAGCACTCACTGTGATGCGGGGAATGTTCTTTTTGCCTTGGTAGCCAGACATCTTCACCGGTGTTTCGTGTGCGCCGCAGACCGCTAGAAATGCAAACGGGACGGATTACCGCTGGCTGCCGGGCTGTAGTGAGGATGATGGTGATGAAGATAAATAGGGGGGAAGACTACACAGACACGGGTGATCTGCAGGAGGCCACAGACGTGAAGAATCAAACTATCGCTCAACTCCGGATCCTGGCAGCCTCCCGGTCTCCGCCGATGCACCAAACCGTTCCTTCCCAGACGGAGTCAGACAAGAGGGGAGGGAGGGACCGCTCGAGAGCCTCTTCCCAATAAAAGAACCCCACGGAGCATGCGCAGAGCCTCGCCCTGCTCCATTGACAGCAGAGAAGCACACTAATGCCATCAATTGCTTTCGCCGGATTAGGGAAGGCAGGCAAGCAGGGAGTGCAGCCTGCAAACATCCACCGAAGGAACAAATGAAGAAACAGCCAGCAGCCATCTTACCTCATATTATCTGCTGTGTGTCTGAAGGTGGGGGTGTTATTAGAGCGAGCAAGAGCTCAGGCTCAGGCAGGGTGACGTGATTTCACCTGTTTCCAGCTCTGATCAACTTGAATGGTTCTCAATACAAGTTGGGATTACAGCACTATTTGAGAAATGGGTAAACCTGGAATCACGGGAATGGAAATTTGGCCTTTTGTGTGTTTGGCAAATGCTGACAGACAAAATAGTCCGACATTGTTCGAGATTTACTTAGTGTTTGCATTTTTATTTTTAATCAAAGACCGATCGAGAAGACTTCACTTCATAGTAAAAGAAATGTGATAAACTCTGCTTTCATTTTTAAAATGTTCTTCCTCAGTACACAGTTAACTTTATTATTTATCTATAACAGGTTAAAGCAGTGTAAGATTACCAAAAGTAGTCAATTGAGCTTAACCAGATATATTTTGTACTCAGAGGCTCTCCGCTAAATTTTGTTTTGTGCTTATTTATAAATAGAAAAAATATGTATTTGAACTGACACAGTTCCTTTAAGACCAAAGTTTGAAAACCGTTTGTAGTTTTTATGTCTGTGTTTACACCTGATTTTAAAATGCATTCTGGGAAATAAGATTATTAGTAGACAGCAGCAAATATACACTCATTAGACACTTTATTAGGTAAACCTGTTCGGTTGCTTGTTCACTCAAATATATAATCAGCTGATTACATGGCAGCAAGTCAACCCACTGAGGCATGTTGACATGGTCAAGATGACCTGCTGAAGTTCAAACCGAGCATCAGGATGAGAAAGAAAGGTGATTTAAGTGACTTTGTGACTTTGATTGTTGGTGCCAGACAGGATGGTATCGGCATTAAGAAAACTGCTCACTCCCACAAACCCATCTCCAGGGTTTACAGAGAATAGTCCAAAAACAGAAAAAAAATCAGAGATCTGAGAAGAACGCATCAAACTTTAAAGCAGAAGACCACGCTGCTTCTGCCAGCTAAGAACTGGAAGGTAAAGCTACAGTTTGGCTTACTAAAATTAAACAATGGAAGATTAAAAAATGTTGCCTTGACTGATAAGCCTCGACTTCTGCTGTGACATCCAAATGTTAGGGTCCAAATTTGGTGTATACGCTTAAAGCATGGCCTCCACGGTCTTCCGCTAGGCATAAGGATTCTTTGTGTAACAGTAGATTCACATCATGATGTGCAGCTGATCAGCCACAGGACTTACCAAAGTAGTCTGTAATGCTTTTGTCTTGATGTGTCCCTGACAAGGATGTAACAGGAAAATATGTCATTAGTGCAGCATGTGGTGTTTCTTTTTTTTAATGCCATGGACACGGATGACATTTTCCTGCCAGTCTCAACAGCTGCTATAACCATTACTTTGTTTTCTTAATGTGCAAGGGAGAGAAAAGGGACAGTGTCCTTTAACCTTCCAGTGGAAGTGACGAAGCCGGTTGTGAAATATGTACAGAAGCCTTGGAGACATGTGATAAACAGTTGTAAACAGTGATGCCTCTTAGCCATCCGCATGTAATCAGATTGCCCAAGGTGCATTAAAAAACAACTGCAAACAAAGTCCTTAAGGCAAGAAATTGCTATCTAAAGTTCATTTGTTATATAAATGTCTGTAAAACCACAGTAAAAGTTGTCAATTCAGTCACAAACTCAGTTTTTCTTATTTTCTTAATTTGAATAGCCATATTAAAGAGGGCCAAAGTTTAACATAATGAGTTTACATGTTATGTAAGTACATGTAATCCCCATGAGACAAAAGCTCAGGCTTCAGACTGCTCTAACAACATGTTTCAGACAGTTTTTTATGCTCTTGGCTCCGTATGACATCATAGAGAGTTGTTATCCAAAATATGGTGATCTTAGGCAAACAGCTCCACCTACCTGCTTTTCAAACCTTCTGTTTACCACTGATCGCCAATCAGAGGAATGCTGGTTTAAAAGGAGGCTAAAGGGAGTTACATGCCTTGTTTCAGACAGAGGATCTGCACAAAGGTTTAATATGAGATAGAGAAGGATTATTCTAAATTGTGACTTGTGCAAACCTACTCTAGTAGAGTCCATGGATTCAAACATGGAGCTGGAAATCAGTGCTAAAAAATCATGTACATTTACATGAATTCAATAGAGTTTTATCTTAACGTGTTATTAATTAAGTCTGTAAAGCTTACTTTACAATAAGTGTACAATAAATGGTGTGGGTTACAAAGTGCAGTGTGTGCCTCTGAAATTGAGTGGAGCAGAAGTAAAACTAGAAATTGCGAGTGCAGCGAACCCACATTTACACACAATAGCTGAGTAAACATGCACTGCAGCGCTGTTGTGTCGCATTTTATCCACCACAGTCCTAAAATGTCAGCTTGCTTTTGAAGAACGCAACGCTGAAATGCATCTCCTGTAATAATGACATCACTGATATTGAAGATCACATCAATTAAGTCTGTGAAGTCTGTGTTTGTGAAGTAAGCTCTCACATCAGAAAAGTGAAGAGCAACTAACTAATCATATATGACTTGAAGAGATGGAAGAGAGTAGGGAGTGGGTTGTGTGGCGAATGCTTCCGATCAATATGTAACATGATAAAAGGGCTCAACACCAACGCCCAAAGCTTTTAACAGCATCCTGAGTGCTTGAGTATTAAGTAAAGGAAGTACAGATGTGGGTTGACCACCAATCACTAAAAACTGAATAACTGCTTGAAGCAGCAGTAAAAGACGTGATAGATTTTCCTGCAAGTCATGCAGGTCAGGTTGAGCCTGTCCATCAACTCAGTTCTGCTGTTAAAAGAACGAGAGATCTCAAGGGCAGTAATGCTGCAATGGTCCAACCCTGCATCACCTTGCAAAAGCAACCAGGCTGATGTGTTCACAAAGGTGTGCCTCCTATTTAAATCATGCCATGGTAGATGACACATATGTTTATTTTTTCTTTCTCGTGCAGACCTGTTAACAGTGTTTCCTTCACCAACAGCCAGCTGCACTGTGCTGTTAAGGACTCTGACTAACAGAGCCACTCCCTCTGGCATTTCTGCATGGTGGGCCCTCTAACTGAGGGCCAGCGACTCTGTTACATCATAGTGCTTTCTGGGAAATGTAGTCATGGCAAGTTGTCTGGCATAAACTGGATGTGTATGCTTAAACAAACTCTGCTGAGTGGCAAAGGCTCTGTGACTGATGCGATTGTAGATGAAAAATGGCGCGGGTGTGTGCAAAAAGCTGAATGTTGGATGAAATAAATGAGAGCTGGAATGATAAATGTAGAGAAAGAAAGACAAAAGGAGGAAGACTGGGAAGGAGAGGTGTAAAATATACACAATCGGCATGCAAAATCGGAGAAAATTACCCGTTTATCATCGAGATTCTGCAGAGCCTCTTTCCCTGTGCTCTCCCTTATCTCTACCTTCCTCGGCTGGGAGATGTCGGTCTGTCGGTCAATGACTCGCCCGTCACTCCTGCCCCTGCACGCCGAGAGTGCATCAAAGTCCAGCGTCTTGCTGTCCGAGGAACCTTCCACTGGACAGAACACGCCACAGAATTTCTGCCTGGGCCTGGCCGGGCTCTCGGAGCCCATCCTCTGAAAGAAAGCTGGCATTTCCCCGGCGGTCGACATCCCTTCCAGGCGGTTGGTTGTGATTGGGTTTAGCGGTGTGTAGCTGCACAGATGCTCGGAGTCTCAGCTTGTTGTGTTGTCCGGTTTTTTCCCCTTCCCTCAGCGCTGTGCGCTTGGACAGCCACCGCCTTTGCCGGTTTTCAATCGCAGGTGGTCGCACTGTGACCAAAGCTGGAAAAAATCAGTAAAGCTAATGCTGCTCGAGAAAAAAAAGATACACACACACTCTCACGGTGGAGAGAGAAGTGCAAAATGAATCCACGTAATATCTGATATTAGGGAAAGATGTGAGACAGCCTTCTGCTATATTGCTTGTCAGTGATTCCGCCACAGATCAGCAACAATTCTGATTTGCTTACTCATGAGTCTAAATTAGCTCCTTGCCCACAGCTGTTTGAGTTATAAATCAGCATATGAGGGAGAGACCTAAAGTCTGGCTTTGTCACAAAGAGATCCTATAGGGTGGAGGAGGAGGATGTTTCCCAATGAGGGATTACCTGTAGCCCGAATGAAACCGTCCAGACTGGCACTATCGGGAGCGCATCACAGCTGAATGTCCGGAAATATTGCGCTCTCACTTGTCCAAACTGAAGACTTGTTCGCTGTAGCTCTATTTAACCCGGAGACAGTGTCCTCGCAGCTGTCCTGCCCGCCAGAGAGCTGTGTAATGTAATAATTAAAGCGTGGCGTGCAGTCTTTAAATGTCTCTGCAGGGCGTCTCTGTCGGATGTTTGAGGTCAAGAGTGGCCCAGCACCATGGAGAGTTCCTCAAAGTCACACCCAGTCCAACAATGAGGATAGCTGTCCCTTCAGCACCACACCCCGGGCTCCAAAACACACACACACACACACACACACACACACACACACACACACACACACACACCCCTCAGGTGTGTCCAGCACTTGCTCAAGTTTCAACTCCAGCTTCCATTTGATTTGTAGTCAAATCATAAAGTTCAGCCACTTAAGGGGAAAGGAAGTGGGGACATGTGGACGCTCTCTCCCTTGTATTACAAGTTACTTAAATGATTTGAGCTGTTATTATTTATTTAGTTTGTCTTTTATCTGTTTCTTTTACTTTTACCACTTCCTACAGGACATATGGCAGCCCCAAGCAACGTAATGTACGTAGAGTGTGTGACATCATATTTTCCATGTAAGACCCACCCCTTCAAAACTAACCAGAACCATATAGAGGAATACAATTTCAATTAAGAAAAGATAGAATTCCACGTTTTGTTTCGAAACTACCAATTTCTCACCTTTAACGCAAGGGTAATGATGGCTTTCTCAGCTCTGCCACAACTTCAGCCTTGTGATTCAGCTGTTGGTTGAAATTTCATAATGTGATGAAAAAAAGAAAATACTTTATCAAACCTATATTAAGCCATTAGATATAAGTTACACATCCTTCACTAAGGTGAATCTGTTAGAAAGGGATGATATTATTGTTCTATAAAACTGGCCTGTAATGTTTTATTCAAACTGCACATAGCTAATTCTCTGTTGGAAGCTCAAATATCCCAACAGCTAAACAGATAAATACGATGCAGAGTTGTAGAGAACCATAGTTGAAGTATTGTGCATAGTTTTGCAAAAGGTGTCTTAAGGTATCATCAGTGTCCTGTGTTGAAGGAACTTAAACTAGAGGAAATCAAAATAACAGTTCCTGCTGTCTTTTCCGCTTGGATTTAAGTTTTACTCTTCGCACCACTCTGCCTGGAAATGATCATAACATGATTTTCTTCCAGTTGGCATGTTTTGGTATCAAACCCAATGCCAGAGACACGGTCACATTTGTAAGAAAATGCTGCACCTACAATAACCCCAATATTATTATATCGATTATTACCCCTGCAAAATCTGCAGTGCAAAACTTTGTGTTAAACTTTCCATACTCAGCATGTTTTCAGATTGTCTTTTACCACATTCATTTGATGCATGAGACTGACAGCCTGGTTCGCTTACTGCATTTTTTTATGATCAATCTGCAGCTACACTGTACTAAAAGCTTAATACTGATAGACGGACGGACGGACGGACGGACGGACGGACGGACGGACGGACGGACGGACGGACGGACGGACGGACGGACAGACAGACAGACAGACAGACAGACAGACAGACAGACAGACAGACAGACAGACAGACAGATAGATAGATAGATAGATAGATAGATAGATAGATAGATAGATAGATAGATAGATAGAGCCATGATTTCTGAAGTTCTTCCAAAGTACTTCTTTAGACATTGTCTATTTTTCCACTCCTTTTCAGTCCAGTCCTCGTACTTGACCATTTTCAGACTTCTGAATCACTGAAGCACTGAAAAATATTGAATCATTCTTAATAGATGAACCAGTGTCTACACATCACAGACAACTCAGCAAAGAACCAAGTTTAAATTGCATTTTTAAATACTTTGTTACTAACAACTTGTCATAAAAAAAACCTACTTTGTTCCTATTTCTTCATCTGAATGTAGGAAAAATGCCAAAGAAAACACTGGCACAAAAAGTTCTGCACCAACAAGGTGATTCCCAAAGAGCTATTAGCTCAAAACTCAGCATATCTCTGTACTGAAAAAGTAGCAGCTGTCAGTATCAACAGGTCTAAGGAGTGAAATCAAATGTAAAACCTTTGGTTTAAATCATCGTCAGTATGTATTAGTATGTAACCTGGTTCTCCTGAAAGCCCATTGTTCTGGGTATTTGTCGGGGGCCACCTACCACTACAATGACTAAAATGAATGCAGGATTCTTGTGCCCAATGTCCTTTGCCTCACATTGGGTAGTCCAATTCCAAATCAGCACTTAAGGGGTTAATCCTCTGAGGTTTAATCCCCTAACGCTGTGCTGTCTTGAAAATTGTTTTCTGAGGTTTTTGGTGATGACTCTAACAAACAAATAAACAAGCAGTTTAAATTTCTTCCAAAAAAAAAAGTTATTTAGTATTTTCTTCCAAAACACAGGGTGGGGGTTAGCATAGGGTACTTGCCATACGTAGAACTCCCATGGTTAAATATTAGATGTCAGTATGTACAGTAATTACTTACCTATAAATAGCCTTGTAATGCTGTTTGTGGACATTGGAAAACAATACATAAAAGTAATAACTTTTCTTTCATAAAGACCTTTCTTTCTCCCGACCAACACAGCAACAAACGCTTTAACACTACAAAGAGTCATAAATGTAATTATAGATAACGCAAGCGCATGACTAAAGTGTGGTTTATAAAGTGTGGCTTAGCTCAACACCGGGACATTGTGTGGTTTAAAAATATCATACTTAACTCACCAAGTGAAGTCACATGAAAAACAGTCAGGTAGCCTGTGCAGATTTATATATATGACCTTTATATGTGTTGCTAGAGGTTAAGTGAAGGGTTATAAAGAACATTTGCAGATGAGCCTTACAGAGAACAGATGTGTTTGAGGTATAAATAAATCAGTGTTGCATGGTGATCAATAAGACCAGGCTGTAACAGCTGATTCTAATAACACATTGTTGATTCCTGACTTCAAGCATGACAGACAAAAGCTCTCCTGCACAAGAGTCCGTGTCCGCGCAGTTTCCATAACAACGTGGTGGGCAGCAAATGGCTTTCCTGCTACTATTCCCTCTCCCAGAGGGCTGCAGTGTGTGTGTGTGTGTGTGTGTGGGCGGGTGGTCATTCCTGCAGGAAGATGGCAAAGTCTGATTTCTGAATGCCAGCAGTGGCTTCTGAAAGGTGAACATGCCTGGGGTACAGCCACACCTGAAGGCCAAGAGTGTGCCCTGACACCTGTACACCTCCTGCCTTTATCCTGAACTGTCTTTACACTAAAAAAAAAAAGTCCCCTGCTGAGAGCAGAGCAAGGGGCGGGGGGTGGGGGGGCAGCGTTAGATAATTAGAAGGGAAAGTTGGCGGGGTGCCCGATAAACAGTTGGAAGAGGCACAGGGAGAGTCTGGTCTCTGGACAGGAAGGGCACGGCTCTGGCATCCAGTAACAAATGTAGGACAAGCAGGGAGATCAGCAGTACGAGTGGATTCTGGAATCGGCTGCTCCAACCAAAACATACTTATTGGATTAGATTATTAGCCCTGTTCAGTTCAATTTACACAGCACTTTGTCAGTTTTGAGGGCAGCCAGTTTGATACTATGGGGGAGGAATGGAAACCTAGACTTTTCAAGAAACCCAAATCACTGAGCATGGGTCATCACTGAGCTGGTGCTAATTTATCATAAAAAGAAAAGCACAGGCGAAGAATCTGCTGCCTGATTTTGCATAGTTTTCTCTACAAATGACATGGTTTCCAGCATCAGTGTAATGAAGTAGGTTTAGAAAAGTCCAAATGAAATCAGAGAAGCTGGAAGGTCTGGGGGGATTGGTTGACTCTGTGTCTATGGAATCATTCAAAATGTCTCCATAAAGTTCAACACTCATTGTTTTTCTGCTACAACAGAACTTCTGCAACTTACACAGGAAAATATTATTCCAGTGGAAAATATTATTCCAGTAGAAGGAAGTTACAAGGGTTATGTGAAGAGAATTCATTTTTTAAAAATTTTCATCTACTGTACAAATACCATTAAAATGTTAGCCTAGCAGCCAGGTTGATATCTTACACTGAAGAGGCACAGACACTGATGTAATAGAGGTCTTTTGTTGTTGTTTTTTAATGAATTGTAGATTGAAGTAAGCAAAATTGTGCTTTTCGGTCACTGAACGTTATTCTTTGCTTATTCTTTGCTTATCAGCAGAATCATACGCAACAACCCATTGATGTCTCTGAGACGTTAATCTCGTAATCCTATTTAAATAAAATGATAAGTTTTAACAAGGAAATACTTCAATAAAACACAAGTACATTAAAACTTTACTTTAGTAACGTACTTTAATAAGTTACATTCCACCTCTGATTCTGTCTGTGTTTTTATTTGGGAGTTTGGGGCATTGTAAGCCTAACAATACTCTAGACCAATATCAGTGGGTGGGATCAGGAGGGGACCCCACCACTCGAAGGAAATCCCCTTCGTATCAGTATATGAACATAAATAAGATCAGACAATTCAGATACTTAAAGGAGCCTTCTGCTTACTGAAGACCTTTTTCCTTTTCAAAATAAGAAAATAAAAATGCTTACAATAAGTACAAAAGGTAATTTCAGTTGGAAGTGGGAAATGAGTGGAAATGAGTTACTGATGGAAACAAGCAGGAACAGGCACCCTGATCAAACCTGTTGGGCTGTGTTTTGTTCTGTTTCAGTATCTTTGTGTGCTGCTGCAGTGTATTCTGCTGAATCCTGAGAAGAAGGGGAAGAAAGTCTCCTTACAAGAGGGAGAGATGGAGCTGGCCACCACCCTGTAACCCATGGTAACGCCATCAGCTGCAGTGGGAGGGGCTATGTGTCACACTGTGTCCGGATTGGCTAGGAACAGGTGTGCTGAGGTTCCATATAGGGAAGATGGAGGAGGACCGGTGGAAGCATTATTGGGTTGAGGTGGATGAGGCTGCCTTCAGATCAATTATTTTATTGTCTGTGATTATTCTGTGTGGGGGGTTTTCTGCTACTTTGGATTATCCAAACTTCTGGTATTTCTACAGGTTGACCAAAATATCCCTTAGAAACCTGTAGAGTGCCACATCATCCCGTTTTGTGTTTCATAAAGTGTGCAGGATGAGATGATCTTCTCTTGTGTTACTTTTGACACTTTTGCTTCATTACAGGAGATGCCATACACAGTCTGTGTGTAAGCATCTTCTTGCTGGAGTTTGAAACCAGATCCTGACTCTCAATCAGCTGATCATGAACCAGAGTCTGGAGAATCAAATGTCTTTGCATCACAGATCAGTAGGAATTTTGCAGAATAGCAGCTTCCCTTTACAACCAGTAAATACAACTAGTAAATTTCCCAGATGTTAAACTGATTAAGTGGGCTAAGTGCACTTCTGTATGTTTACTACTTAAGTTACTTTAGGTTATTCTAAGTCATTCAGAAGCTCATTACAGTAACTAAGTGCCCTGATCAAAGAAATGCAGCCATCCATTAGCTAAACCTACTTTATCCTTGAAAGTCATGTCGGCCTGGAACATATCCCAGCTGCCACTGGGCAAGACAGCCACGCAGGCTCATGCCCAAGGTCTGTTTAGAATCACTCATTAAGCTAACTGGCTTTGAACTGTGAGAAGAGAAAACATACTCTGCAGAGAAAGGCCTAAACTGACTAGCGCATTCAAACTCTGAATTTTGATTGATTATTTTTAGAACTAAAACTGATCTCTTACATTTAAACCTCGTGATGGCTGATGATATTCACTGCTGGTCATCTGACATCACTGAAGCAGTTTAAACAAACAGATGGATAAGATTATGAGGTTCATGTACCCTGACTGTGGTATTATCTAAACTACTGAGGAAAAGATTGTTGAAACTGTTGCAGAATACCTCCCACTTGAGAGCAGAGCTTCAAGCTTTTAAAGTTGTGTTCTTCAGGGGTCCTATGGGACTGTTTCTAATCACTAAAATCAAACCGGAAGGTCTTCCTGCTTCTGCTTTGTGCAGCTAAAATATCCAGATGATGTTTCAAAGAAGAAAAATTAAAGAAATAATATCTTCTGATTGGTAAGACTTTTAATAGACAGGTATGCACATTTAAAAACAAGGAGAGACATTCCAAAAGCATTTAAATGTATAATTTACCAAAATGTTAACTGAAATTTGAGTTTGGGGCATTTCATTATCTCTTAAAAGGCAACCTCAGCCACATTTCTTTCTCTGCTCTGAGAATATTAACACTGTAATGATCAAGAGCGCAAAGGAATTTCCAGAGAAGCTTGATGCCCCAGGTCTTAGTTACGTGTGCTAACTCATCAGGAAAGCACAGTTTTTGGACTGGATTGCAAAGTAATAGCTGTGGACTTTTCATAGTAGCTGTCTATGGAAGTACAGTAAGTCAGAGGAAAATCAAACTCTAGCTAGAATTTATTCTTACAAATAAGACAAGCAAAGTTGAGTCCTCTGAAGTTAAAAATATACACTCACAGCCAATTCATTAGGTAGACCTAATACCAGGTTGGACACCCTTTTGAATTCACAACTACCCTAATTCCTGGCACAGGTTCAACAAGGCAATGAAACATTCCTCATGATGGCATCACACAGTTGCTTTAGATTTGTGAGCTGCACATCAAAGGTGGGAAACTCCCATTCCATCACATCTTAAAGATACTCAATTGGATTGAGATCTGATGGCTGCGGAGGCCATTTGGGTAAAGTGAGCTCATAGTCATGTTCAACAACTTGAGATTACGTGAGTTTTGTTGCGTTATCCTTCTAAAAGCAGCCATCAAAAGATGGGAAAACTGTGGTCATAAAGGGATGGAAATGGTCGGCAACAATACTCAGGTAAGACGTGACATTTACATGATGCTCACCAAATACCAAGGCTGGTATTATAGCATCACACCATTACACCTGAAACTTCAAGGCAGGTCCACGTTTTCATGTTGTTTACGCTATATTTTGACCCTTCCATCCAAACATCACAGCAGAGATCAAGACTCAAACCAGCCAACATTTTTCCAAACTTCTGGTATAGATTTTTTGTAGTCTATCCACTTCAAGGTTCAATACATTGTGCATTCAGATATGCCCTTCTACCTGCCTTGGTTGTAAAAACTGTTCAATAGCTCAGTAGTTTCGGAGATACTGTGACCAGCCCATCTGGTTTAAGTTACTTAAATCGCCTGTCTTCCGCAGTCTGATCCTCAGTTTATACTTCAGCAGGTCCTGATCATATGTACAGGCTAAATGCAGTAGGTTGCTGCCATGTGACTGGGTGATTAGACTACTTTAAACAGCTTCAAAAGATTAATTTAAATATTGCAAAGCCAACATCAAAACAAAGCAGTTGAAAATTATCTGAATATTCAATTGAGGTTTGTAAGAACTGCAAGGTGGTTCCTCTTTCCGAAAATAAAATTTAAACTTCAGGTTGTCAACTTTCAAGATAAAGAAAAAGTACAATACAATCATATTGCTTCATTCAGGTAATCTTTAATGACGAAAATGTCCATTATCTTCTCCAATGTAGTGGGGGAAAAAGAGATTAAAGCAAATGTAGCATTACAATAAACACTTTCATACCACGAGTCTTTCAGCTCCTTCCATTTCTATTCACATTAGGCCCTGCCATCAACAATGGAGGTCTTTTGTTTTCACACTTTAAATCATGATCCAGGTCCAACATGACTCCTGTGCGTTCACAATCTTTGTCCAACACCAAGAGAGGAGAAAAAAAAACAAAAACATTTCAAAAACAAACTACACAGGAGAGAAGGATTACCACTTTCAAATGCTGCACATACAAACATAGGCAGAAAGAAAAACATTAGTATCTCTGTGGCTGAAACGAGAACATCCACACCCCGCAAGTGGTTCTTAGCCAGTCTTTGAATCAGCTTGTATGCATGATGAGGAGTCAAATTTTACTGTCCCCGTATCCTTTAAGATTTTGTATGTTATTCTTTTGTACCGTAAAATTTCACAATGAAATTCATTTTTGAAAAGGGAACAAGTCCTTGTTAACGTTTTGCATTTATGCTTGACTTTGTGTCATAAACGGGAAGAAACGGTCAAGCTAAAGCAAACGTGTTGTGTGGCGACTTACAGGAACTCATTGTGGTGCTATATGCTGATACGCGAACATCAACAGAGTAGACTCGGAGCAAGTGGATAAGGAGAAGAAAACTTAAAAGCACTCAGCTTACTCCTTGATGACTAAAAATAATTACAAAATAAAAAACATTTACTGCAGGTGGAGTGCATATCGACTCCAAATCAACTCTGCAGAAACGCTAACTGACTTCAAGTCATCTGGACCCAGGTTGGCTCAGACAAACTGATCAGCTTCAGAGATAAAGTTTTCCATGCATGCTACAGCCGTCCTAACATTAGAGCCTGTGTTTACACAAACTTTCCTCCAGTCAGTCAGAAGCTGCTGCAGCATCACGAAAGAGAGATAGATTGAGAACCACTGGGTACCTTCTGCCTATCCAAATTGATCCCTTCATCTGCAGCGTCAAGTTAATTCTCCTCGTTTTTTGTTTTGGCAAACCTGTTGGAGTGTCAGGAAGCACGGCTGGCTGTATCATTTTCCTTAATGGCTCTAAAATCTTTGGAAGTAAATTTCCATGTATAAAAGTAATTTGTTTCATGAGATATCCTCTAAACACTCAAAAATGTTCTCAAAGAAAATATCTAACTTCTTTTTTAATCTCAAATCAAAATCTCACTTCTAGGCCTTTTGGTATCGAACCTTTGAACAATACAACGCGTGCACTAATTTGAAACTATAATCGCGTAAAGTCCAGCCCAGTCTAGAGTTAAAAAAAAAAACAAAACAAAAAAAAAAAAAAACACACCACACATGCAGGAAATGATCAGTTATGCTCCACAGAAACCAGGAGGCTCACTGAAAGGACAACTTGGACGCTCACAGTTTGGACAGACAGATGAACCTTTCCTGAAACATACACCACTGTTACCCAACCATATTGGTGTATGTAAAATACTGTTCGTGTACACACCGAATGGGACGCGCTGCCTGCCTTTCCATCTACAACCTGTATTCCAGTTCCTGTCACCAAGCAAAATATGCAATCGTATGCACATAACTGCATATTGTCACATAAATCTAACGGCAGACAGAGCCAGACTCCTCCAGTGAATTTCATGAGAGCTTGCGGTATGGGTTGGCCACTGTGGAAACGCCTTTCATTATTTAAAACTTCTCAGTAAACCACCATCATTACAAAATAAATTATTTAAAAAAAAAATAATAATAATCTAAATAAAATGGCTACTCTGAAAAAGGCATGGTCACATTTTTAGTTTGCGTAGCCAAGTCTGAATTTGCTTCCAAGGTCGAGTACTGGGCTACACCTGCAGGTGGCACAATCTCTGGTCAGTTCTATAACAGTCCTCCCTCCTTGTCAGTTAGTCAAAAGGGGACTAAAACAGCATGTGTAGAAGAAGAGTTTGGTTTGATGCTGCAACCCTCCCTGGAAACCCATGCATTATAAACATTCCAACTGATGAGGAAAAGGAAATATGACCTTCATTTCTGAAAAGTTTATGCAAATTAGTGAAAGATATTGGGGAGGTCAAGAGTAGGGGGAGTATCAACAGACAGTAAGAACAGTAGATCAAGAAAAAACAAAAACAAAACAAGAGGCAGGAAGGAGGGGAGGCTGAGGAGGAAGAGGATGCACTTTGCCTGAGAACATGTCATATCTCAGGGTTTAGGAGGGGTAATAGGGGCAAGCAGGACAGGAAGGAGAGACAAGCATTCTTCTCACGACAGAAAAACTTCCTCTGACGCTTGCCCACTTCTGAGGCACTTTTCTTCATGTTCATTCTCATAAAGAGCTGGTGGGTGGCATGGTCAGCCTCTTGCCAATGTAGACCCTGAAAAGAAGGTAAATGACGTTAAACACGACTGGGTGTGGTGGTTTAATCAATGAGCTAGGCAAGGTGCCTAAAGCCTGATCTGAGGTAGGGGTACCTCAATTACTCTGTCACCTTTCAATGAATCCATTGAAAGTAAGTGGACATTAAACCAGTGGTTCCAAACTTGGGAGAGCCAGTTTATATGAAACAAGCAGCTGCACACGAGACTGAAAACTACTGGTGTTACATAAGTCAAACTGAATTGAACTCTATGGGGAAGGTAGATGACAGTGCTAGAACTATAGCTTTCAAGGGTCCCATTATAATAACCTTACTTAGTTACTGCTTTAAACAACTTCCCAAAGCAACTCCTGGAGACTGCCAAGCCACAATGACTGCTTAATCTGCAGATTTAATGCTAAATACTGTTTTGCATTGGATACATTTCGCTCTAAAACCAACCCTTTAGTTTGAATGCAAATGCCCAGCAGACATATTCCCCCCCCCCAATATGATTGGTTCATTAATATCTCCCACTGAATACCACATCATGTTCAGCAAATGATGTCTGAAGTATTAATGCTGTGTAATGATTGTGTCTGACTGGGGAGCCAAGATTATTGTACCATGTGTTATCACATGGAACCCCTGGGAGTGTCACTATGAAGCAGCAGGTGTGCAGCCTTTTAGTCTGCAGCTGTTCTGCCAACATACAAAAGAGTGGTTGCAGCTGATGTTCGTCTGTGGTTATACAGCTCCCCCTGCTGGGGTTATGTACAACAACATGTTTTTTTTTTTTTTAAGATTTTATCCTTTTTTGACATACATTTAAAAAAATAAATCAATAAATCAGTTGAGCAAATTTCACTAACTACTGTCAGTCTTGCTTTAGACATAACACACGCTGCACAGGTGATCTGTGGTGTTTGATTCTTACCCCAGCCCCAGAGCGAGGATGTGTGATAGCAGCAGCGAGGGGATGAAGACTTTGAGGAACTCGGCAGAGAAAATGCCTCCTTTCTTCATGGCCCCAGTCTTCCTCATACTGAGCGTTACTGAGCGTCGGGGGTGCCGGAAATGAAATTCCCTGTTTAAAAACACACGCATTATAGATGCAGAACAGTTGCTTCATAACCTAATGCCTCTCAATAAAAGGTAAATATAGCTGTAAACATAACTTTCAGTCACATATGAAGCAAGCAAGCTCTTTCTGGGTAAGAGTTTGCACCTTTTCTTTGTTTTATACCTGCACACCTTAAAACACCTCGCGTGTTGGAGAAAAGTAGCAATTTGAAAAACACTGTGATGTGAAGAAAACTAAGTGATTAATCAACTAGTTTTAATCCCACAGCATTTTCGAAGCTGGTACCAATTAAAAGAGATGTGTCATGTATGCATGAGATCTTAGGTTGTATCACAGATGTCGTGCACATTTATCTGAGATACATTACAGAAACCTTTAGGTTTTCAAGGGTTTAAGTAATATATAGTTTTTATTCCAGCATCAGAGCTGACACCTTATAGCAGCTGGCTTCGTATTTGTTCTTTAGAGTGACTTTATTACCATAATGATCATTTCCTTTCTCTGCACAAACAAGCAGCTGAGCATGATCATTTGCACGCAGAAGGCTGATGTTTACAGAGTTCAGACTTACTTGGGGGGAATGTTTTCCGGTCGACTAGACCAGTCTGCAACCCAATCTGCGTCCTTCATCAAGATGTCCATGTCCTTCTCCTTGTCCAAGACATCCTCTTCAGACTAAAGGCATAAAAACATGTAGTTTAGCAATAAAAGCCTGCAGCCTTTAGGACCCTCACAACCTGTCTGTCAGGACAAACGAGACTTGTTTGGAATATTTGAGCATGTGCACGCCATGTTTTCAGATGTCTGACACCAGGAAAACACATAAGTAAAACTATAATGCTGATGACAGGCTGTGCAGACGATACAGAAATACACACTGGGTGTGGCAGCCATCTCCATGGAAACTAAAGGCAGGCAACGGCTGTCATCCCCCTCCAGGGCCAGTGGTTGAAGCTGCCATGGCAACAGACTGATGAAGCATATGATAGGCATACATATGCTTACGTCTTACCTGGCTGTCTCTTCTTTCCGCGTCAAAGATGATCTGACCCTCATCCTGGGGAGAGTGAGGTCGTGGGGGGCTGTGGTTTTAAAAAAATATAATAATAATAATAATAATAATAATAATAATAATAATAATAATAATAATAACAACAACAACAACAATTTGACAATTCCCTCATGTAACTTTAAAGTGAACAAGTGATGTACATGTTTTTGCGTCACCAGTTATCAAAGCAGTACAAAAGCGCATATATGCTGTGGTAATGTGTTCTACATACAGAAAAAATATTACTTTAATATCAGCATTTATTGTACCAGTACCAGCTGGTGGATCCTTATCAAATTGATCTGACACACAGCAATACACAGTCTTTATGCATTAGTTTACATTGCAACACTAGGCTGGACTGGATCGTATGACCCAAGACAACAAAATCCAAAAATGAAGGCTCCCTATATTATTTTAACCTTGGGGTAGAAAAAAGCCCCCAGGTTTGGGTGGTATTGCAATATTAAAGTGTACTTCACACAATCTATAAACAAATACCACTAAAGCCTATTCCACAGCACATCCGCCTTGCCGTACCACAAGCACTATAAATGCATCGTCATCATGGATCTGTGAAATATTAAACAAATGAATCACTTAATATGAATAACAGGATTAAAATGCCAACTTGTAGCTTGTATTTATTGGCTATGAGTTAGAAGTCCTTTAAAGTGCTGCTCTTCCTTCACTCTGACCCCTCTGATGAAATGTGTGCAAAGCATCTCAGAAAGATAAGTAAAGAAAACACTTGCCTAATTGCCTCTGAGCAAAATGACACCAGCCTTGCTCTGAGAGTGTTATGACAAAATATATGTCAAGTGCTTGTGTCCCTGATCATTTCTGAGCGGTTTGCTGATACACTGCTCTCAGCTCAAATATCTGAAATCGTGCTCAGGTGACTTGCTGACAGCGGACTGATAAGGTCCCTTTTATCACAGTTTTGAGCAATACACACAAGCACACGATGTGGCTGTGGGGCAAAGGGTCAGTTTGTTGCTTACATGCCAGATAAATTGTGAAGTCTGCTAAGGAAAGAAGAAGCAAGTCGACTGAGACCCTTTCAACTCTGAATTGAATCTGATTTATTGTGACAGAGAAGCCGCTCCCAACGAGCTTTTAGAAGCAAACTGCCCAGTATTTAACACCTTGTAAGAGTTTTTATGTTGCACAAAGTCTTAATGGAGCCTAAAAGCAATTTTCTCAAGGGTTGTAGGGTTTTCACACCAAAATGCACAGATAAAAGCTGGTTTTGTAAATAAATATATGCCAGGAAAAACAATAGAAGAAAAAAAAAAAAGTGCAGCATAGTTTCTGGTTTAACACCATCATGCTAGTCAGGTGACAGGTGTGTTTACACTGTGCCCTGAAGATATCACATCTGATAGGCTGTTAGCACAGTGAGCTAACACTTCATCGAGTACTATTCCCTGTCATAGCATGTCACTGGTAAGAATCAGGTGAAAATAAGGTCATCATAGCCAAAACCCAGTATTACTTCAGAGGCATTTGACTTGCTAATACATGCTGCCTGTTAGGTTAGTGTAAAAAGGGCTTCAATTGTGCAATTTAAGATAACTGTTTCCAGTTTTTAACTTCTAAGAATAATACGTAATAAGAACATAAATATGCATAAATTTATTTTAGCAATTCATATGGCTTTAGCAAAAAATAATTTTCTTTTATTTTTTTAAATCTGCATTTCTGAAGCATGTAGCTTTACACTGAGAGAAAAATCACAGGAAAAAGCTGGAGAGGAATCAACTTCCTCATGTGACTAAATCTTCTATAAATACAGGCCTTTATGAACCAATGACTTTCTTGACTCTTGATCGTGATTAAACTCCCATGTCCTAATCTGTGTTTAATGTCAAACAGATCTGGGAATACAGGAAGCTTTGCAACTAAGCTGGTTTTATTCTGAAAGTTTTAATATTTGCACTAAAAATGAAACTTTGTTGTTAAGAATAAACTGAATAGGTTAGAGATATACGGAGGAGCTTGAGCGATGTTTGTTCATAAAAGTACCTGTCACAGGACGAGTTGCTGCGGCTTGATTCATGCTGGGCATCCAAAAGGATCTTTTCCATGTCTCCGTTGTGGATTGAAGAAGAGGATGGGACATGCTCCAAGCCTCCCACTATGGCCTCCTCTTCCTCCACCTGAGGGAGCGGCAGCAGGCCCGAAACAGAGTCAACTGTTGACAATGACTGGGCTTGGTGATTTCTGTTCATCTCCAACTCCACCCAGGACCCTGAGGGAGAAAACACAGAAATATTATTCAGTATTTGTTTCTTTCTGATGTGAGTTAAAGCTTCATTTTAAAACATCTTCACTCAAACAGAGAAGAGTTTTGCTGCTAGGCTAACTGTAATCTCTCATAAAATGTGTTCTTGCAACAAGCAGATAGAAAACTAGCGGCTTCTGAATTTACAAGAACTTTGAGTTTAAATGGCCAAAGTTATAGTTCAAGAAACACCATTTACTTTCCATTTGTTGGTCTTTTACTTATTTGCAAAAAAAATAACAGTAAAATATTCTTGGATCTTTTCTTTCTATTAGAATTACAAACAAAAAGATTGTTTATATTGTGATAAGAGAACCATTGTTATCTTAAATCTTCTTGTATAAACATGAGCCAGCTTCTATTTTTAGAAATCCAGTTGACTCTATGGACATGTGTTAAGCTAAAGATTAGATTAAATTTTGCATTGCTTTTCAAAAAGGGAGACGCGTGCACATGCTTCCCTGTGCATGGACTTGAAAACAAGTATTCAGGTTATCAAACAGTTAACCAAATTGTTTTTTAAAAAGTTAACATCCACCACTTTTTATAAAATAATTACAGACTTTAAAACAAACAAACGAACCAGACACAATGACAGGACATGTTTAAAATGTAAATTTCCAACAATGTGCCTTTTTAGCTTGTGAATGAAATAAAACCCAACCCTAAACCTTGATGGGTTGCAGTTAACAGGCCAGATCCTAGAGCTGTGCGGGATAGGTCATTAACTATCCTGATTAAAGTTAAGCATTCTTAGGCTTTGAAACTCACTGCCGTGCCCAGTAATGAGTTTCGAGTTGTTGCTGGTTCTAAGTAAACTTGTTTATACCCGTTACTGGCTTGCACAGAGCTAAAGAGGAACCTCAAGCAGGCTCTCCATGAGGAAACAGCTCAGCAGGTCTGACCACACAATAGAGAGCAGGAGAGAAAAAAAGAGCAGACCACTGTCAAATTTTTTTTGCTCGTAGAGAGATAAACAACAATGGATAGTTGAAGTTTTGTTCAAATGGGATGGGGGTAGTTCACCTGCTCTCAAGTTACAGTTGCAGGAAAAACCTGGAAGTCTGGTGTGGGCTTGAATTGCATTCAAGCCATAAAAGTATATATCATATATGGGTATACCTAATGCCCCAGAACATTTTTTATCCATTAAAAATTTATGTTTTGTTCTAAACCGTAAACACTATTTGTTACCAACTCACTGTGTGTTGATAGAAGCATACAGCTATCAACTCTCTCCTAATTAGCCTCATATAGAAAAATGAGAGTTGTTAAAAGGAAATCTCATTAAATACAGTTCTAATAATAATACATTTTATTTATGAGTGCCTTTCAAGTCACCCAAGGACACTTTACAATAGGATAAAACACTTAGTAAAACAATTGCAGAATAAGAACAATAAAATAAAAGCACAAGATAAAATTAACAAACAGTGGATTCACAGTGAATATGCAGATTTGAACAGATGAGTTTTGAGTTGGGATTTAAACTGGGGGAGAGAACCAGTGTTTCTTATTTCTGGGGGCAGAGAGTTCCACAGCCTGGGAGCAGAGCAGCTGAAAGCTCTGCTTCCCATGGTGGTGAGGCGGAAGGAAGGTACAGTAAGCTGGATAGAAGAAGAAGAACGAAGTGAACGGGCAGAACAGGTGGTGGTTAACAGGTCAGAAAGGTAAGGAGGAGCGAGGTTATGAATGGCCTTGAAGGTGAGCAGAAGAATTTTGAAAATTATCCGGAATTTCACAGGGAGCCAGTGAAGTTCCTGAAGAACAGGGGTGATGTGCTGGTAGGAGGGGGTTCTGGTGATAATGCGAGCAGCAGAGTTCTGAACCAGTTGAAGCTTATGGAGGGATTTTTGGGGGAGACCATGCAAAAGAGAATTGCAGAACGGGTGAGATTATTGATGTGAGATTTATAGGAAAGCGAACTGTCCAGGATGACACCAAGGCTCTTAACCTGAGGAGAAGGGAAAACTGTTTCCCTTCTCCTCCACAGTTTCAATGGTTATCGAAACTGTGGAGTTATCGATGGCTTTAATTTTTCATCATCTACATTTTTAAAAAGAGGAAGTGAATCAACTGTAAGCTTTCAAATTTCCCACTCTATAAGCCTGTAGAACCTGTTCAAATCATAATTTATCTCCACAATCATGATAATATGGAAAGCACAGTAACATACGCAAAGAATGGTTTTATAATGACATAACATTTTTTCCCATATGTACTAAGTAAAAGTGTAGAACAAGTAACCATCATCAAAAAGATATTATTATAATAATTTAAATAGAGAAGTCTGAACGAGGTCCAGGGCTGTGAGTGACCAAAACTTACAACAAGTGTGACCTGAAATGACCATTTGAGTCCATCAAGTCATCAGGAAAGTGCTTATACGTCAGGTCTGGGAGGCCTTTCCCCATAGACACGGGGAAGTCTTTAAAGCCACTGATTATTATTATTTATTCTTTTTTTTTTTTTTAAATCTTTGAGTTTTGCATGTCTACATACATTAGTCAGAATTTGACCGATTTATGTCTGTTATGACAACAGAAGTCTCTTTGCCACCCACAGGGTGACAGATTCCTTGAACTACTAGGGAAAGCGGCAAAGTTTTAGCTGGAGCCTTGGAAGACATTACTCTCAGCTGGCATCTGACTGGTTATTCAGATGATAAATTGCACCTGTTGTTATCCTGCCACGACCTGTCACAATATTTGCCTTTTGTTTTATGGCTGGTACAGGGTGTGACAAAGCCACAGCATTCCCTCTGATTAAGGTAAAGCGGCCTTTACTAGGAAATCCAAGCAAAAACATGCAAGACAACAAAGACAGAGCATGTCAACAATCACTTCCTGAGGGGAATTTCCTGGAAAGAGACAAGCTGGGCGCCCAAAACTGGCAGTTGAAGAAGTTAAAAAGTAATGTCATTTTCACAGCCCTGTGGTGAAAGAGCACCTAGTGTACAGTATGTGCTGTGGCTGTGATATATGACGCTGTCCCCATTTGTACGTGATGTCTGACATGAACTGGTAACTAAAGAGTACAGCATGTCAGAGATGAGTTACAAATTTAGAGGGGGGCAGATTACCCAAGTCTAGAATTTTGAGAAGGGGGTGGGGGGAATCTTTACGCAGCTTTAAAACACTTTCTCCTCCTACTCCACCAAAAAAAAAAAAAAAAAAAAAAAAAAGAAGGAGGAGAAGTCCTCATAAATATTACCATTACAGTATGTAAACACCATGTGGCATAGAATTTCATAGACAACAGGTCAGTTAAAAGCAAAGGGTGCAGCCCCCCCCCACACACACACACCCCTCCCCCCCCTCTTAACAGGCCTCGACTCAGCACTCACACTCATCCTGCAGATTACACGGTGGACTGCAAGCCAAGCTGCTGTTGACAGGCCATTGTCTCCACTCTGTGGACTAAAACCACGTTACCATGGTGCTGATGCATCCGAACATTCTGGCCCAGCCCAGCCATCAGCTGTTGGTGGGGTTCATAGGGGTGAGACATGATGTTAAGGCTAAAGCTTATCCATGGTCGCATGTTGGGACTCAAGACCCCTGGGATTACATAACTATATTTATGACACTGGTGTGAGTGAGAAAACACCTAAAAAGAATCAGATTACAAAGTGCACTGCTGGCCTCTCCCTTGTGATAAGCACAAGGGCTAGCTGTCCTTATAGGTGTGTCACAGGTTTTTCTGTGACAACACAAACAGTACATGCACTAAGATCCACATTTTTTTCTTTTTGATCTTCTAATTTGGGCAGATGATATTCAACAGGCTGTTTCATATATATTAGAGATGGACCGATCCGATATTACGTATCGGTATCGGTCCGATACTGACCTAAATTACTGGATCGGATATCGGAGAAAAATAAAAAATGTAATCCGATCCATTAAATATCACGAAAGCACCTCACAAAACTTGCAACACACCGTAACTCACCTCAGAACGTTAGCACGTCGGAGCAGTATGCATCACGTGATAGAGCGGCTGTGGCATGCGGGACCTGTCGGTGGTCTGGATAGCATTTGGAGCTTCGCTAGCAACCCGGCATTTCATCTCCGACAAAGTTATCCCCGAGAGAAGTAAAGCAAGTGTGTAAGTCCATCTCTGAATGTTTGTAAAGCATTCCTGCGTTAAGCTTAACGAGCGACTGCCTCTCGCTCTCCGGCTGCTACTTCAATCATGAAACTGCTTAATGATCAGCTGATCGGCTTTTCTGTCACGAGTCCGTCTCTCTTGTTTGTTTTTGGCCCACTTTGCACCAGAAAGAGGAAACCAGCGGCTGAACAACAGCAGAACGTTTAAGCTTGATAAGCTGTTGTTAGAATTTATTTAATCTTACTTTCTACTCGAGGATCTTTTTCTACGTAGCTGACGCTGGTAACTGTGCAGGGGCGGATCTTGCAAAGTTTAGCCAGGGGGGCCGATAGGGCATGAACGGGGAAAATGGGGCACAAAGACATACTTTTCTTTCTTATTCTCATTTAAAATGTCTAGCTTTTAATAAATAATTATCTGACACCCAAAGTTTTAATTTGATGTAAAATGAATAGAAGTCAATTACTGTATATAGTGACTATTAAGTCTAATATATATACCCTAGTAAGCTATAGTACTCTTTACTTTGGGAAGGTACCATCTGTGCAGTCTGCAATTTTGTTGAAGAAAGATGTTGAATCTATTTAATATTTCTTGAAAAATAATTGATTTCTGTGCATTTTTTTTCGCACTGCATCAAATTAAGGTTGATTACGTCGATTAAGCATCATGAGGTGGCGCGTGAGGGGTGGTTCCCTATTTTTTATTTATTTAATTTTGTTGTTGCTGGGAGTTGGAACCCTATTAGTTAGGTTGCTTAATATTTACACTAAGTACTCTTTAAAATACCAGAATAGGGAGGATGGTGTAGGTTTAAGTTTATTAGATTGATCAGTATTGCTGAACTATGAAATATTTTTTTTGTATACAGGTATAACAGAATAGCTTTAGTGTAGTTGTTGTTTTAAACTTGAGTATGAACTTGCAGACTTGCAAAATGCAGCAAGATATTTTAAAAAACAGTTTTGTTGGTTAAAAAACACTATATCGGATTCATATCGGTATCGGCAGATATCCAAATTTATGATATCGGTATCGGACATAAAAAAGTGGTATCGTGCCATCTCTAATATATATATTAAAAATGTCTGCCATGAACTCGGGTGGAATACATTTACCATCCAGTGACCAAAAACTGGCAATTTTCTAGCCTTTTTTAGAAGCAGCTAATCTCCACTGGTTGTTCAAAATGATGTGTGTGTGTGAAAACCAGCTGGAAAGTTTGTTTCCTATCCAGCAGACTTTGGCTTAAAATTAAGCAGCCTCTGTGTTCTTACATGCTGCCTCTTGTATCATACTCCTCACCTCCCCAACCAATTTCTTTCGTCATGTGTATAAGGTCTGTCCCCTTGTCGTTGTGGCCAAAAATGGCATGCCAAGTCATTGCATGCTATTTATGTTGTAAAACTTGAATCACAAAAGCTGTCTAGGCAGAGCCCCCCCTCAAGTAAGTAAGCCGGAGTGTCAGCGTTCTAATCACACCACCTTTAAGGGCATGTTTTAGACAGAGGGATGCTAGCCAAGTTGCGGTCAATACTGGACAATCCTTCACACCCTTGTAGCTGTTAGGCACAAGATGGAGAGCCATAGAGGCAAGTTCAGCAAAAGACTCATTCAAACACAGGAAATCAAACTTTATAAATGCTCCTGATGAAACCTAGGTGTTTTTCCACTTATAATATCACATCTATACTGTACATAACATTAGTTTAACTTTGGGACATTTAATTTTAATTTAACATTAGTTTTACTTAATTTTTTTGGGTATTTTTTGGAATTTTTTTTATATATTTAGAGATTTTCCATATTTGTATAAATGAACATCTGTAACAAAACAATTCGCCCTTGGGATTAATAAAGTATTCTGATTTCAATGCAAACAATGGTCTTAAGTAAAATATTTATTTCATATCTTTCTATAAATACCAATGGACTTAGTTAATAAACTACGAAACTAAAGTTTAGAAAAAAAAAAACAAAGTGCAAATGTTTAAACAGACATTTATTTGGCAGAATAAATTAAAGCAGATGAAAACCAGAGGGGAAAAAAAGGAAAGAATATTAAGTTTTAATTCCGCTTATCAACAAAAACTTATGTCGACGGGAAAAAAGTTACATGAACGACAGAAGTAACCTCAAAAATCCAAGCAAACGAAAATCTTAAAGACAGTACTTAAGTCTTCTAAATTTCTTTTTGCTACTTTCCACGACACGAACGATTCAGGTTAAATTACCAAAATGCATTTCCCCATTTTTGCCACTTTGAACTTTTTCGATCTAGCCTTGTTGACAAAGCTTAAACCCCACGTCTACGTTCTACCTACCAATCGCTGATTGGCTTAGGATCCTGTCAATCGCGCGTACAACTAAAACACCATTGGCCCAAACAGTGTCAATAAACACACGGAACATACCGTTCTGTAAACCGTCCCCTTGTAGGCAGCTTCGCCGTGAAAAAAAATACATAAGCATACAAAATTACTGGTTAGCCCTGCAATAAACCTACTATAAAAACATCCAGAAATTATTTTTAGAAAGAATATAGACCGGGTAGCTGTCACAGTTGAGCAGTTTGGTTAGGATTTAGCTTACCGTTTAGCCCCGAGTCTCCGTTGTTGTCTGTAGAAGTAGTGTTAGCGTCGGACATCGTCGTGCCTGGCGAGCAGGATGGGTTGCATAAAAGGCTCGAGTCAGTGCAAAAGGCGCAGTGTTTTAGCTGCACACATTCAGAGTTGTAATAAGAGAATAGACCCGAGTCGTGTGCTTCTTTTTTTCCTTTTGTTTTTTTTTTTTCTTTAAGATGGGGGTTGAGGGGGACAGCAGCTAGCTAAGCTACAGCACAGCTGTCGCTTGTTTTCGAGCGTTAGCTGGTCTGGAAGCAGCCAGTCTCCTCGCGAGCCCGCTCACGCCTTCGCTCCCTCCCTCTCTCCGGGAAGCTGGGTGATGACATCACAGCCTCCCGTTGATAAGCGAGAAGAGAGGGCGAGTCGACATAACGAGGCGGAAAAAAACAAAACAAAAGCTCAGGATATTACGTGCATCAATAATTGGAAAACAGAAGATCCGAAGTATTTTTTTTTTAAAAATTCTCTCTCTTTTTTTTTAAGCATCGGGATTTGTTGCTCACGGGCTCTGCGTTTGCCATGCAGGACGGGACGTGTATGCCCCCACGTACACACGCGGTCAAGCCACGAGCCAGATGAATGTTTATTACCGGCTTTCAGCAAGTGGACACCCTTTCAGCTGATTTCAATAAACTTTCAGCGGCTGAATTTTATCACGTTCATCAAGTATTCCCTTAATCGCAACTGCACGTACGTCTTGCACGGTGAATGATGGGGCAACAGCTTTAAAAAGAAAAAAAAGTCCCCTTACCAACTGAAGGAGTTTAATGAGGTCAACAACAATGCTCTGTGATAATCCAGCTGTAACGCTTAGCATAACATCAGTTGAGCAGTGATGAGATCCCACCAACAACCAAGCATTCACAAGGATGCAAAAAGTAGTTCCTTTATTTTCCCCTCCCCCCACTGTCATTGATTAAAATTGTAGTTATACATTACTAGAGGCATCAATATACTCTTAAGTGTCCACTTTTTAAATAGGGTGTGGAGACATCCAAGTGCTGCAGATCTTCTGTGAGGCTCATTGCACCATCACAGTTACAGTATCAGTTACGTCTGCAGTAGTTTAAACACTGTAATGCCTCAAATCTTTTCTTTAAAAAAAAAAAAAAAAAAAAAAAAAAATTGCAGTCTCACATCACAGACATCCAAATACTTGAGTTGGTGCAGCAACAAAGTCCAGTGTCAAATTAGATGTTATTCCCTGTTGTGAAGTGCAGCTTGAGCTGAATGTTGTGGTACAGGATTGGGGGGGTAAAAAGCCACCCCCCCCTCAAAAAAAAAAAAAAAAAAAAAAAAAGTCACGTTTCGAGGTTAGGCTTCATCTCACAAAATAGGACGGAACAAACCTGTTGACTCTTTAACCTTTTTAATATAAATATGACCATCATAATTATCTTTGAATAGGCCTTCTCTGATACCTGACTATTATTGAAGACAAGAGAAAACAAAAAAAGAAAAGAAAAAAAAAAAAAAAAAAAACAGGAGGAAGAGGAGCCGATGCACAAAAATATCACGATACACTCACACACACCCAAGGGGGAGAAAAACAAGAAAAAAAAAAAAAAAAAACCAAAGGAGGAGCTCTTACTGAGTTTGGGCCTGTTTGGCCAACCAGAGCTTGAGGCACAGTGACAAACAGCAAGCAGAACAAAAATCTCACTGGACCAAATCTGAGCGGACAACAAAAAACAAAACAAAAAAAACAACCCCCAGAAAGCAGCAAAAAAAAGAAAAAAAAAAAGAAAAAACCACTGTACTTCTCAAAATCCTGGATGTGTCCAAGATGAGCAGCAAGTTGTGATGAATGTATGGTTTAATGAAAAAAAGGAAATGTGAAGACACTCAAAAACAGACAGCAGAACTGATGAATTTGTGAAAAAAAAAAAAGTGTACACAAAACAAAGGTCAAACTTTTCTTAGAAAAGTAAACACTACAATGGCACAGGATAATAATGGGACAAACTAGGGGTTTTTCATTTTCTACCATTTTAGGGGACGGGGGTATTTATAAAAATAAGTGTGTCTGTATTCAGAAATTTAAGGAAATTAAACTTGTTTCACCCACATTAGAAAAGTAAAGGGCAGGCGGGTTGGCAAAAGAAAAAAAAAAAAAGATGATGAAGAGAAAGAAATTGGCACAACATCACTTAACAACAAGGCAGGCATCACTCTGCCACAGACAGACTGATGATGGGCAAAAGCAAGTCCTCCTCTGTCCACATCTAGTGGCAAAGTCTGGTCACTCAGTAGGGCCGGACAGGGATGCTGGTTGTTGGCATTACCACCACAGATGGCCCTGGATGAGGCTGTGAGGCTGCGGGTGGTTACAAATGACATCACCCGCGCCAGATGTGACAAGCTCACCCTGCAATTAGTTCACTTTATCCTGGAATATGTAGAGGTTGTTGGTCGTTGCCACCGCAATGATGTTGTCCTGGGGATGCCAGGCAGTGTGCAGGATCTTCTTATTGAAGTCCAAACTATCCACGCTGATTTCATCCTTTTTGCGTTTGCCGCCTGTGCACACCTTGCGGGGCTTCAGGACCTGCATGGGCTTGCTGTTTTCACGGGACGCCTCCAATGTCACGTCCCGTCTGTGGCCGCGATCGAACATCCTGAAGAAGTTGTTATATGAGCCGGTCATCACCACACTGCCCAGAGTAGGTGGGGAGACGTGGGAAAAGTGAGAGTCATCAAATCAAGTTATCCAAAAACAATGTCCATTAGAAAATAAAGTTTAAACTTTGTGCACCACTAGTTTACAAGTGATGGGCAATTAGAGGACAACTCTAAAACTGCTTACACATCAGAAGTGATTCCCAGGTACGTGGTTGCCAGAAATCATAAGAAAGTTAAGGATAACTTCAACCAGGCTTATGGGTGAAATGACCACTGGCTATACAAAGTGGGCAGAACCTGGCAAGTCACTGAATCGTCTACCAATGGATAAAGACTACTTCTGACTGACACATGACGTGGTAATAAATATGTTATAGGGTTACATAGGCAACCGGAGGCTGAAAAGTCAATCAGCTTTAAAGCAACAAACAAATCCCATCCATTGTGTATATATTTAATATATTTTTACAGAAAACATCAGTGATGGTGTTACAAAAACCGCACCTTAGTGTTCAAGGGTTAATAATCATTTTATCACTTGTTCTTTGAAAGCTTTTTATTTTTATGTACCATTGCGTTGGTTTATTTTATTTATATCCAATGATTATAGCATATTATTTTTCCTACCTTTTATCATTTTTATCTTTTTACTGCATTTTATCTAGCTGTACTTTCCATTCATGTTTCTTCATTCAAATATATTAAATTATGCAATCTCTATGCACTTAAGTCATTTTTATTACATTTCTTTGATTTTTTTTTTTTTAAATTTATCTTTAATTGCTTATCATTGCATATTATTAGTTTTACTATATATTTGTTCTGTCTTATCAGCTTTGGCAGATATCTGTGAAGCACTTTGAACCTGAATGAAAGGTGCTACACAAACAGGGTTTGATGGATCGAGGCCAAATGTGCAGTGCACCAACCAAAAAGAAAGAGTGGGGGGAAAAAAACTTGCAGGGTGTAATCTTTAAAATCATGACAGCAATAAACAAAGTGCTACCTGAAAGATTATGTAATTTCCTAGTGTTATTATTGCATTTACCCCCTGTGTGTCTCAAACCTTTTACCTGTCATTGCCATTCCAGCAGCATTCAAACTTGTCAAAGATGCAGTCATTCTCATATAGCGAGCACAGCTTGCTTCTCAGGTACTCATGGACCTGTAATGATTTTTGTGGGTGGGGGGGGGGCAGAAACATGATGATAAGAAATTTTTAAATGAGACTTCCAAAAGACAAACCTCCAATATTCAAAATCTCCTGCACCCCCATAAAGTAGCAGAAGGTGCTTGAATCTGTGAAAAAGAACATCTAAAATGCCTGTCATTATCTGTAACCCTATCTTTCAGGGTTGGGTTCCCCCTAGTGGCCACTATATTACATTACCAGGAATGACTGGGCAAAAAAAAAAGAAAAAAGAATGGCCACTGTCCAACTGTGACATGAATTACCACTGCATATAATAAAATAAAAACTAAAAGTACATTAAAATCAAATGAGTAAATATGAAAACCAGAGTTTAACAGGCTGTGGACACTATCAGACAATATTAGGTGTCAATCCTCCTTCCTCTTTCCATGCATCACCTCTCAATCACATTTCCTAAAATATGCCTATAGCCTTTTCTAGCTGAGAGACATAGCAAACAGTAAGCGCCCACCTGAGATTATTACATTCCAGTAATGAAAAAAATCTATATGCTATTATTTCCTATGCAAAATAATGACAATAAATGATCTGTAATCATTTTGATAGTAAAATATTAGCAGCAAAATCACAAAGTTATTAACAAATTAATCGCCACAATTTGAAGATTCTGTGGCAACCAGGGCATCAGTGTATGAACCTACTGCCAGTCGTTTCATAACTGTTCATAACTGTGTAGTAAACCTGACACCACACACTAGTTTCTATTTGTCATTCTCACCTGATATGTCTCCACAGGCCTGGTTTCCATATTCAGGTCCCAAATCTTTACAGACAAGTAGTCTCTAGTCATCATGTAGCGTCCGTTGTGGCTAAATTTAACATCTGAGATTGATGATATGATCTCAGAGAAAAAGGAGCGATTACTTGGATCTTCTGGTTCCTCAAACACTGGATGACAGAAAGATGAAAAAAGTCAAACTGCAGTGTTCACCAAAAGGTCTGTGACATGAAAGTGCTTTGCATAACAAATCCAGTACTTAATCTGCCTGTCAGGGTAGAAGAAGGGACATATAAAAGTATGATGAGTAGGTACTCACACTTTGAGTGCTTGTCACATAGAGCTGAAACCCTCATGTCACACAGTCGGATGGTTCCTTTGCTGCTGCTGTAAACGAAGGTGTTACATTGATGAGGGTGGAACTCTGCTGCTGTGATCACCTCTGTAAGTTCCTCCATGTTAGCCGGTTTAATGTCAACAATATCTGAGGAGCATGCGGGTAAGGAGGGATAACGTCTTTCATACTCTGACACCTACCAAAAGAAGCTGAAGTGACTTTCAAACTGGGCGATTACAGTTGGTTTACTACCACAAGAGTTAATGGGCCATTTCAGGGCAACCTGTACCTTGCATGTGTGCATGCTGGAACTGCAGGAACTATCCCTCTGGGACCTCTGCAGAGCCATTGCAGGACAGTGTGACCCAATGTAGGTCCTGAAATGTTTTTTTCATGGAACTACAAGATTTCTTGGTTTGTCTTTTCCGTTTTCCCATTGCACTGAAGACCCACAAAGGACAGTCATATTAGCCACTGGACATGGCTACAGCTATGTTTTTCCATGCAAGACTTTAGAAAACAATGGACCAGGTTACATCTCAGTCCCCATCTTTTCTGTTCTGTGTCAGAGGTGAGAGCACACACGCAAACCAGCCACAGTAGAGTGAGTGAGGCAGAACCTTTCTGCCGGTTTGTGCTGAGGTGTAGGAATAATGATGCTTTTATGTTCACTGTTCACCCCCAGTTGGACAAAAACGTCAAGCTGATGACAGACAGGTTAATGCACAAGTCAGGTGCACAGACAAACATGCCCGCATGCATCTAAGGATACTGAAGCTGCGGTCAGTGATCTCGAGGTGCCAGAGGTTGATGCGGAGGTCGTCTGCAGACAGGTAGGTCTCGTTGTCGCTGTTGACTGAGACAGAGTTGATATGGTAGGTGTGAGCGTTGGCAAACACCCTCCGTGGACTGGCTTCCACCATGAGGTCCATGGGTTTTAAAACTGGTACCTGTGATGAGAAAAGGCAGTGAGAGTTAGCTGGCTCAAAGCTCTTCACAGATTTGAAACAACATCAAGCTATTAGCTAGATGAAAATAAGAAGCACCATCATATCTTTATACAGGAACACAGAACACAGTCTTAGCTTTGCAATAACAGGTTACACAAGGTTCTAAAAAGACAGCCCGGATTAGTAATAACAGTCATTTTTACCATCAGCAACAGCAAAGGATGACAAACCAGTAGCCCTTCCCAACTTCTGACACACCCAGGTTTTAAAAGTTTTGCTTCCAAAGAACTACTGGTTTGTCTGACTAACCACACCCTTGAACCAGCCAGTGGTTGATTTGAGAACTGACCCGCAAAGATGTGATAGTGTTAGGGTCCTTGTAGCGCCCATCCTCCTCTTTGAGATTGTAGCCCTCTGGCCTCTTGTCTCGTTCACTGATTTTCCACAATTTAATCGTTTTATCTGTGGAAAAAAAAAATGACATTTTAAATGACATTACCAACTGTCGGGCACACTAAATGGAAATGTTATTTTCTTATAGATTTATGAGATTTTTAAAGCAATTCAGGTCTTCATGTAGTCAATATACAGCAGACTTTCTTAAACTGTTTGTACTCTGAAAAAGTTGCCTTTTCACCTGGTGCTATAAATAATGAACTTTTTGCTCAGAGCCATCTATAAAATGCAAGTGTATGGTGTCTACATACATGCGATGGTGGTTTCACAAGAGTCAGGTAGCAATTTTATGATAGACAAAGTACTACTCTTAACTAACAAGCAGATTCATTAATTTCACCATCTTGTGGAGGAAATTATAATATTATGTTTTAATATCTAGTTCTCTTCACATCTGAGTCAAGTGTGACGGGGTCTATGAGTCACTCATTTCTCTTTAATGCCTGTATTCAAAATTAAACTCACTGCAGACTGTTGTTAAATATCTGATCATCAGCTTAATTAAAGAGAGAATTTTACCATTAGTTGACAACAGGAACTGAGCAGCATTCTTCTGAGGAAGCCAGCGAATCTTGTTGATTTTCTCTTCTATTTCCAAACTCTTCAAGTAGTCAAACTCTGGCTCGTGGCTCTGAAAAGTGCTGTAAACATTGTACTCGCTCCGGAACTGAGGCTGATTTTTGTTCTGTTGAGAACCAGAGATGAGTAAATTTGTTTAAAGGGTTTTTTGTATGAAAACAGACAAAACCATCTTTTAAATAAAGCCCACTATTGTTTGTTTACAGACATGCGTCCAAAAACTAGAATAATTGTTCTGACTTTGTGTCACCAAGTTCAGAGGATGACCTTTTCTAAAATGTGTGGGAATCAAACTAGGCAGAAGTTAACCACGACGCAGCTGTACCTCGATTTCCTGTTGGAAGATGACTACGCGTCCACCCTTGTCTCCTGTGGCCAGCAGCTCCCCTGTGTGGTTAAATTCAACTGTAGATATAATGTCCGCTGCAAAAAAATAAAATAAAAAGGACATAAGATTACATGTGCAATTTTAACATTTTGAAAGTGGTGTACCAAGACAGATGTGCCCCTCTACTACTCAGAAAGTACACCAGGAAACCACTTAGTTATTCTCAACTAACCCTGGATTTATCTTTGTGAGAATCAGAGAGGAGACAGGCAAGTGGCCCTGAAGATGCAGGAGGATGTCACAGCACGTCGGGCAGAATGAAAACGATTGCTAACCTAGTTTTCATCTTTTCTTTCCCTCTTACTCTGACAGAATTACACTTTCCCCCCCAGCAGCAGTATGCTGCTTTATACACTGAAGCTCACTCACACATAGACAGTTGTTTAACCCTTTGTTGCCCACTGGAGCAGAAAGACAATGCTCCAAGAAATTGCAGCGAGTGGTCATTGTTAACGACACAGTCCCTGAGGCCTAGAGTAAGGATTAATATATCCAAGCAAATCATTCTGACAGACTGTATTTGGTTAATTTTTAAAGTAAAGACATCAAAAATACAAATGCCAAATCCTAAAATAAGGTTAGAATGTGGCTTGAAATGACCTGAAAAGCTTGGGCATGCTGCTACTTGTAAAGCAGTGAAATAACTATATCAGTACTATGGTATTCTCTGTATGTTTTTTGTTGCAAAACTCCAGGCATGGTCATGTACCTGGCATCTAGAGAATGGCAACATGCTTCACGTGGAACTCTGTAGCAGTCTGACAGCTCCCAATCCTTTCACATGTTCTGTCAGTAAAGACAGTACATTTCTCACTTCACTGCATACAGTGTGGATATATATTGACTTTCATTATCCATCATTTTCATATCTGTGATAGCCATGTCACGTTACAGGTTATTTCCACAATAAGCTTATTATTTAGTTGTTTCCTCCACCATTGCCTGCAAAACAAGCTCAGACTGACCTCCCACCTCAAAACAGAATATTTCCATCCACATGCCTAACATCTGACTAAGTGCTCTTTTAATCAAATCCTGCTCCTTTTTTCCTTCGAACGTGCCTTTAGAGTTTGTGCTAGAAAACTCTTCTTGTATTTCTATATGATGGCCCATAGTTCATATCACCAGTGCTGTACAGTCCACCCATCTCTCAGCTAAACCTTCCTGCAACTCCTGCCTGTGCAATAATATTTCCATTTGGAAAAGGAAACATGCAGTCATGTTGCTCTTCCATCTTGTTTTGACTTCCACATTTGCCCATAATTTCCTCCTTCAAATAATTTTTTTTTTTTAAAAGCTGTAAATATGAGCTGAAGTGTTTTCATATCTTTTTATGGCCTTCCCCTACTTTGCTGACATCAATGACTTGTTTATAGGAGTCCATTGCTGTTGAGTCTTACCACACAGTTTAAAGACTGCAACAATCCACGAACTCTTTAGATACAAAAGTTACCCACAAGCTCAACAATATGTAACACTACAGCGCTCTCGCAAAATACTGGGGGCAATAAAGAAAGACGGACTTAAATATATATTTTTAAATGCTCACTCACTTACCAGTTAATTAAATACAAATATTGATGCTCACCTTCCATATAACTACATCACCAAAATTATTTAACAAAAATTAAGATTATAATATGATATAATTAACCAAAAATCCCATCTAACAGAGGTGCAAACCACTCTACAGCATCTGATAGTGGTTCACAGCTATTGATTTATCCTTTCAGCCTCTGAGCTTTTGTCCATCAGCCATCTGGAGGTCCCGTTTTCCAATTTTCCTGAAAAGTACGATACTCCCACAATGAGCAACCAAGAACAGAGTGCATGGAACAGCACAAGTGGCCCTGCATTATCAGCAGGTAATTATCCAAACGCCTGACTCAGCTCCTTTTTTTTTTTTTAAGCATTCCTCTTGAAAATGCTAAAACCTCCAAATCTAGTGGCTGATCCATGTACAGAAGGTACAGAAGGACCCAGTAGCGAGTTTCCAGCAGCAACCTAAATGTCTGCATTGCCTTTTTCAAAAAGAGCTTTCCAGTGACTCACCAATGGAAAGCCTTTAATGTAAAGCAGGAGCAGCATCAAGTGTTTGGGTTGCATCTCTTCAGTGGAAACTAGAAGGGCACTTAAAAAGCACAGTCCTTTACCATGGCAAACAGTCCGATCAGACTTTATAATCACTACATCACACATGTCTGAGCAGGAAAGGAGCAACATTAGATCAGTTCAATGTAATGGTTTCTGAAACAGCTGGTGTACTCTGCACCCCCCACCCCCATGTGGGGCCCCTTTGGGGAGGTTTCTTACAGAAATATCATTGCACATCCCTAGATTGATTGGTTAAAGGAGGAAAGTTTGTCAGCTCCTGGTGGTCTCCTAAAAGCCTGGGGCCACAGCTGCTTGGAATGTCTGTTCACAAGCTTCTAGTATGACTGAATTATGAAAAGAAAAACCGGGATTTGCATCAGCACCAATATTTTGTCGATTCTGCCTTAGCCTCAGACTCACTCTCTGGTAGATTTTGCATAATGCTGCCAACAGGAAACAGAAAAAAATGTCTGAATTTTCACCAAGGAATACCCCACTATGGCTAAATTGTGCAATATCCATTAGTCTGAATTAATCAAATCACTTACCCTCAGCTACGTCATCATCGATTGCTCCTTTCACCTGAGAGAAGCACCACTGCATGTCACCTCCAGGACCTACAGAAATACAATTATAAATATTTAGTTCTGGGTGGTGGCAGGTTTATTACATAACATTTCACATTCTGGACAATGTAAACAAGTTCCTAAGAAAACTTATCATTTGAGTGTCCCCTGCTGCCTGTGACAGCAAGGGATAATTGATAAGATGTTAGAAATTAAAAGAGACAGGGTTCTTGCAAAATGCGTGTGGTCACAGATGTGCACATATCCTCTCACAACTTCTGCAATTCTAGCCTCAAAGAAAACAGACAAAAATGTAATTTTTTCTCCAAACTAACATTAACATAAAGATATTACTGTTGGGTCACAGGCACATTAAGCAACAAGTAGAAACCGGCGATTTTTAAATAAATATAAACATGCTAGATCTAAGCCATGATTAGTTGGTAGTGGTTTCTCACTTTGAGATACAGAGTCTGGTTCAAATCTCACAAATACCAACTAAACTGCAAATGGTCTGGATGTGAAAGTAATTACACATTCTTTATTTTAGGCCTGGTCAATTGAGGAGGCAGATGGTCTCCTAATGCAGTCTCTTATTTTTAAAATCTATATCAACAAGACAAAACTTGCTGTCTGATTCAATAATAACTTCTAATCACTTGCCTCAACAGGTTCTCCATCAGCATAGCTCATTGCACAACAAAAATGTTTGGCATATTTTCCACAGATGATCGTTTCTCTTATTGGTTAAGTGGAAACTGGTCCGATTTGTCTTTAACAACATTGAAACACACGCGCTTTGAAGAAAAATGAAGGACATCTATGAGTCACCACGGATTCATCACACACACACACACACACACACACATTCTGGACTGAATCATAAAAGTACTGATCTGGACAAAATGTAATAGCTTCACAGTGCCTGCACTTTCTGCAAGACAAAGATCCCAGAAAAGAAAAAGGCGTTCAAAATGAACTCAAAAATCTGTTTTAGAAGCAGGATAACATGCAGTGTCATTAATTTCTCCACCCTAATGAATCAAATGCATGTACCAAATATGTCACTAGATATTTCCTTTACAAGTATCAGTCCCGTCTGGCTACGGGGGGAGCTAAAGGCCAACACGATTTCAAACAACTACTGAGCTGATGAATGAACTGAAAATCAACACTGCGCTAAATAAACCCATTTCTGCCAGAGTCATGGTTTAGATCATAGTGCTTTTATTTCTTTCGCTTTGAGGTTGTTTTTTTTTTTTCTTCGTTTTTCCGCTCGAGCATGCGCGTGTTAAAAAAAACAAGCCTGATGACTTTTAACTCATTTTACGCAAAAACTGTTCAGTCTGCAGCAGGGCCTGGAGGGCTAGCCTGCATGTGGGTAATGTCAAAGTTTGAGCGAAGCCAATTACGGCATGCTAGGCAAAATTTGCCCTTCTGGGCATTTGTTTAATCTTCTCGAAATAAAAAAAAAAAAATCAACCTTAGACTAAAAATCTGAGCACTGAGGTTTTGGGGATAGCTAGCATATACGGCGTGCACAGTTAGCTTACGAAAATGGTCCCGGGCCGGTAAACAGCCAGCTAGCTAGCTAGCTAGCATTAGCCGGTAAGGGCAGGCCAGATGGAGGATGACACTTGAGTTAGCTGGCTAGCTAACGCTAGCACTAGCTAGCTACCGTTAGCTAAACCGATACTCGACTGCGAAATCTCGCAGTTACCGCAGCTAAGAGCTCCTAGGAGCGGGGTCTCGCTGTAAAGACTCAAGCCCGTCCATATTATTTTATGTGTAACGGTTAAAGTCAATTACCTGCCATAACGAGACAGACAGTGGAGCTTGCCTCAGTCAGTCACGATCCTGCTTCCCACTCCCACGCGCTGATTCGTGGGATCTGAACTTTTTTTTTCTTCCGCTCGGTATCCGCTGTTTGTGTGCGCAGATCGAAATGTCTGCGAGGCTTTAAATTAACCGTAAAGCTGGATGTTTTATAACTCTCCTTATTTTATTTCCCGCTACGCTCCCTGACGTTTCTCTGTGTGTCAATCAACCTCCTCTGCCTCTCTTGCCGCCGGCTACTTCGCATCCCACAAGTCATTTCTTCCCCACCCCGCACCACAGTCTCTTCCGCACGTGAACTAAAAGGTCTTTATAATGCGCGCGCACACAGCAAAGTAGATGCACGGGCACGCGCGTACTCACATCTGGATGAAGAGGGTATAAACGTATTCTGCATTAATACTGCAACTCGATACAAACCTTAAGGAAGTATTAATAGTTCTTGTAGTTCCTTGTACTCCGTTACAAGGATGACCAAATCTGAATCAAATCAGCATGCAGGTTGAATCTTATGAAAATAATAATAATAAATCACTTCCCAATACGATTACTCTGAATGTGTGTTGCCACAACTTGTGTCAATATATATGTACATTTCCTGAAAATATGACTTACAGTCTCAGTGAGGGAATCACAGTTTAGACATAAGACCTGAGCAAGAATGAAAGGGGAGGTAGAGAAAGGAAAGAAAGATGGTAGCAAGAGCTGTCCATGTGTGATGTTTGCAAAAAGGTATGAGGCAGATTTTAAAGATGCTAAGATTTTTACTGGAAGTTATTGGAATGGACAGGATTAGAAATGAGTGGTTCAGAGGGAATGCAGGTTTGGAGATGAGGTTAGCGAGATATGGTTGAGATGTTCTGGACATATACAGAAGAAGAAAAGTGGATATACAGGAAAATAGGAGTGCCTCAGAAGATGTAGTGAACGAGGACATGCAGTTAATGTGGCAGACTGCTTTACAGTCCCACCTAAAGTAGGAAACCCGGTTACCGCAGGCCAGATCAGACAGAGAAACAGTCAGGTGAAAGGTGACCTTCGGATTAGCAACTAATTAATCACTGCTTTTGTGGAAGAGGATGGATGGACGCATGGAAGCATGAGGAACCAGTAAATGTAATTATTTAGATGCAGAGGTGCAGAGGTGTTGGACATTGATATATTGACAGTACCCTGCTTCTACTTTTATAAATGTTTTTTTTATGTGTCTTGACTAATGTATTTCAAAATTTCTTTTTCACAGCAAATTTTACTGCAGTCAAAATTTCAAAACAAGCTCTTTCTCTTTGCCTCTTCCTTTATTTTTTCAGTAAGTTATGCGTACTGTAAAGGAACCAGTGTCTGTTAGCACTGCAAACACACAGGCCTTCAGATGGCAAAGAGATCGTTTCACCACCTACATGGATCCTTGAGATCCTTTATCTTCTTCAGGGGAAGTATGCCTACCGAAGAAAATAGAAATGCACCATTCCGTTATCTGTGCTAATTCAGGAACGCAAGAAATACCATCAAAAGACAAGCCTGAAGAAGAAAGAGACTGAAATGAATATTTTGTTTCTAAATGCTTGATCAGCTGGAGAGAGACACTACTGCCAAATATAATATCTTAGACTTAGTGAAGCTGTCAGTTCTTTGCAAGACAATTCTTTCTGACCCACTTTACCTGTCAGTGTTTTCAAGCCCGGTATTAGACATTTCCAGTTAAAACCCCATCTCAGTTATTATCAGCGAAAGTGCATCTGTTTGCTTGACCTTCTCATCAGAAAGCAGGAGACAAAGAAAGTTTAACTGGGGAGGTTAAGGACAGCAGATGGGAGTAATGGACACCCCTTGTGAATGCCTCTGATTTTGCACGGACCAGCTGGCAGCCAAAGTTTCATGTAAGTCTATTTTTAAGAATCATCCACAAACCCTGCAGCTAGCTGTTTCCACTGGGATTATATATTTAGTATTCTCTAAAAACAACTCTTTCCATCACTGTCTTGGGATCATGTCTTAGCAGGAATTTTAGTCGATGATAATGCCACCACGCTAAAGCTTTTCACAATATTTAGCATTAAACACAAAGTACAGCTGAGGCTTCAATTTTATATTTAATCATAAAGCAAAAGAATAATAAATGAAAACTTTAGCAAAGCAATGATAGCTGAAGAACTAAGAGGTCAACAGCACCATCACTTGGTGGAAATGGGAGTTTAAAAATATGAATGGTGACATTCAAGTACAAGGGAAGCCTGGGGTCACCCAAATTATTAGGATTTGTCCTCCTAAGCAATGCATGCCTGTACAGATTAGCGTGCCGGTCAACTGAAGGAGCACCAAAGTATTTCATGAGGAAAATGGAAAACGCCGACCTGCTGATCAGGATGTTGCCAGAGTCATTAGCAGTCATCCTCTGAGCTTTGTAAGCAGCTGCCAAGAGATATCACTAAAAATAAAAACATGCAAAAGAACATACAGCTACCAGATTTCCTGCATGCCAGGCTGAGGGCAGCATATGTCACTCTGAAAAAGCATGGCACGAAAACAAGACTTTCTTGTTGGGATGTTTTCATCCATGACTGGACGCTCCTCTGTTTGTAAATCGTCCAGCTCCAAATATTAGCAAGAAGAAGGAAATGCACATTATTAAAAGCAATTTACAATACAGTATATCTTCAAAGCAATTTGTTCTTTTCATAAATATTTTATTAACCATGTTAACCTGGAATAATTAAATACTTTGTTTTGTTTGTTTGTTTGTCTTTTAACTGGAGAACTTCTTGAACACCTGACAAATCAAAAACAAAAGAAATCTAATATCAATTTTCATATTTGAATTTTCATTTGTAACATTTTTTTTTGCTACATCGGGCATTTTATTCATTTATCTATTCATTTAGTTAGTTTGTTAGTTATTTGCAGTTTATTGACTAAAAATGTATTGTGCATTTTATTCTTTTTTTTTTCCTGAAAAAATAACCACACTAATGTGACACTTTTTGGCTGATGCACATTTTTATGCTGCCTTGATGCTAAACTATGTTCATCATATTAGATAGTGTGAACGAGAAGCAATCATGCTTTATTTACAGGCACTCATTATCACAACATTTATTCAACATAAACTGTGTCTAAATATCCCCTAGAATAGTAAATAATAACAATAAGAATAATAATATTAACAATAGTAAGGGAATTTTCTAAGGTCTGTTTGTTATTGTTAAACATCACTCAAAAGTTAAACTAACTGCCCAGCCAACCACCTTTCTTGCTCAGTCACTCAAACAACCTTTGTCTGAGTATGCCAGTTAGGGGACTAAAAACTAGCCTGCTCTTTGCTTTTTAGGCCACAAGAGGGCCATTGATGAGCTTTTATTAGTAGAATAGGTAATAGTATGGTAGTATAGTAGTACCAGACAGGGGCAGTGTTGTTTAAGAAGCCCTCTCCTGAACGAAGAGTGAGTCGTGGCCGGAAGTTACAGTTGTGGCAGAGATTCTATTATAATACCCGTAGCAAAAGATAAATAAAAATACAATAAAAATAAACTCTCTCACATACAGGCACACAAAACCAATCAACCAAACAAAAACACCTTTGTAAGCTGTTGTTGTTGTTTTTTTCTTTTTCTTTCATAAATAATATTAAAATAAATTAAAATATTAAAATAGCCAAGCCAGTACTGAACCCCTAAATATGTAAGCAGCTATTACTTGTACCGGTTATTCTGTGCATCTTGTCCCAGCTACATTATACATAGACAGACAGATATGCAGCAGGCGGTGCAGCAGACAGGCGGAGAGGGTGTGTCATATAGTGAGTCCCGGGCCAGACCATAAAAAGCTGCTTTGCGCTCTGCTGAACTACCGACTCTGTGCTCCTGCTGCAGCTCAGGTCCACACCCGTCCGTCCGTTATAGACCCAGATCACAACCTCCGCGTTCAGGTAAGGTTTGTGTTATTAACCCACGTTATTCGAAGAAAATATGTAGCCTGACGCACAGATTGCAGGATGGTAATTTGATGCGTTATTTAACGCCCGTTAGTTCTGTCTGGATTATAGGTTTAACAGAGAGAGACTAACCTACAGGGTGAAATTACGGTTTTTGTTATACTTTAACCAATATTCTTCTTATCTAATAAATAGAAAAAGTGCTAAACTTAGCTTTTAATTAGCTATAATGCAAGGCAGTGTTGCCATATAAGGACAAGTCGACGGAAACCTGAAATGTTTCCTGAAAATGCAGTGTGGATGAAAACTGACGTCACACTCTGTCTGACTGTATTTAGAGTGACTTTCATGATGTGATGCAAAAACCCAAACAACATGTTACTATAGAAACATGCTGTTTTTCAGGATCTATGGTAGAAACTGTGAGATTCTACCTAGCAGTTTTGTATCCTAAAGCTGGAGTGTCGAACATATGACCAAAGGTTGGTTGTTGCAAAGCATGAAAATTACAGAAATCATTTAACAATTTGAGTTTTATTAATAAAGTGCACCGTTATTCATGGTGTGGTGTAGCTAATATCACTACACACAAACGCAGTATTATACAAAAAGTTTTACTGGTCTTAGATTAAAATGGGTTATGTATCACCCGTGGACTAAACTGAGTGTACCCGTCTGTCCTAAACACTAGTTACTGTGCTGTGGTTGCCACAGAAATGACGAAACAGTTATGAGCAGATCCGTCACAACATCCTCTTCGTGACAGTTGTAGCGAGCATATACTGAGTTCATCAGACTGTATGATGTGTGCAGAAGTTAGAAAGAACTGAGTCAGCTCCTCACTCCAGAGATTAAGTGGTGTCTGAACTACACCCTACTTCAAATTTATACGCCTTAAACAACAGTGTGCATGCTTTCTTTAGGGCTCATCTGGGGAACAACAAGAATGAGTGCATACCAAGTTGTGGTCAGAAGTTTACATACACTTATCCCGGGCATGAATGTTATGGTAATATTGGGCTTTCAATGATGTCTTTGAACTGTTCTTTTTCCAGGGTGGAATGATTGTACAGCATACATCTTTAATACCATTCAAAAACAAGAATTGGGTGCACAAGTTGGAATTTATTTTGGATTTCTTTACTGCACACAGAGTCAAAAGTATATATATACAGGTTCAAATATGTATTTACGCTCACTATATTTGGCTAAATGTCCCTTAGTGAGTTCCACCTTGACCAGATGTTTTTGGTAGCCATCAACAAGCTTCTGGCAAAAATTCTGGCTGGATTGACCAATACTCAGAACAATGGGAAAGTCCAAGGAACTCAGTGAAGATCTAAAACAGAGCATTGTAGATTTACACAAGTTGGGAAAGTCTCTTGGAGTTATTTCTAAAGAACTACAAATTCCAAGATCATCAGTTCAAACAATTGTATGTAAGTACAAGTTACTCGGATGTGTCACCACTTTGCTGATGTCTGGAAGAAGACCCAAACTGTCACCGTCAGATGAAAGGAAATTAGTTCAGATGTTCACGAATAACTCAGGACTCACCAGTTCATGGCAGGTTCAAGCCTGCCATGAACTGGAAACTGCTGGTACACCACCATTACTGTCCACTGTGAGACGAGTTTTACATCGCCATGGACTGACCAGGGGCCAACCAAGAAAGAAGCCCCTGCTCCAAAATCGACAGCTTCAAGCTCCATTGAAACTTGCAGCTGCCCACATGGACGAGCCACATGCCTTCTGTAAAAAAGTTTTATGTTCAGATGAGAGAAATTTTGAGCTATCTGGCCACAATGACAAGAGGTATGGTTGGAAGAGTAAAAGTGAGGATTTCAAGAACACGGTACCAGTTGTCAAGCATGGTGGTGGTAGCATCACCAGTGGGGCTGTTTTGCTGTCAGTGGTGTTGGTACATTGCAGGAAATGGAAGGAATGATGAAGAAAGAAGATTACCTCTAAATTCTTCAACTTCACCTCAAATCAACAGCTAGACAATTGAAACGTGGTCACAGTTGGATGTTCCAACAGGACAATTGCTCCCAAACACACATGAAAACTGGTTTTGGAATGGATAAAACAGGCTAATGTTAATCTTTGTACAGTCTTATTTTGTGCAATAGATCATAAACATTTTATTTGTACTCAGAAATCATTTCATTGTGAAATTATTAGTGTTGTCAGCCTTAATCTCGCTAAAATGACGTTAACGCCATAACCGCATTAACGCGGCAAATCTCCGTTAGCGAGTTAACGCAGATCGCCCCATGCGAGTTGCTACACGGCGCTAACCCATTAACGAGCTGATGCCATGCAGCCCTCGCATGGAGCGAGCCCGTTAACGTTGACAGCACTAGAAATTTTATATTGTATATCAAACTTTTAACAGAATCTTACTTTAATGAGAGTACTGTGTGTCTTTATAGCAGAGCATTTTTGTATGCTAAATCTGCAGCGCCCGTCAAAGTAAGAGTGCCCCAACCACTGAAAGTGTCTGATACTTATAACTCATTGCAAACATGAACTCAATTAACAATTAATAACACTGTTAAGATAAGCAGGAGTGGATATTTTACCTGTGTAAAATAAAGGTCCTGTGAGATTTAATAGAAATTACACATTCCGGGCAGCCCCATTCAGTAGGATTAAAGTAAAATAATTTCAATAGCAGTTTTATTATTATAATTTGGCACTCAGTCTGCATTGTTGAGGCTCAAAACCAATAGAAAAAGACAACCTTTTATGTCAGAAAAGGCCAAGAGAGCTGTAAGCTGCTAAGTTCAGACAACCTGGCAGATTGACTCTGCATGAAAAATGAGAGCATGTCTTGTGTTTTTTAAATATCCATTTCCTGACCAGCTGCCTCTTGTGGTCATGCAGTCTAGTATTGACTATTATCCCATTCTTTACAAAGTTGAGATTGTGTGTCAATGTTGTAAAGCATTGCTATGGTGGCTATGGATGGATGTTTGGCATTCAGTCACCGCAAAATTTTATTTTATGATTTGACTGTCAAATGAATCAAACACGACTAGGGATATCTAGGCTGCCTTCAACCACAAGTTAAAGTTAAGTTTAGATCTAGGTAATTTTATAAAATATTTTATTTTAAATGCCATTTAAATTAGACTTGTGAAAGTGATCATCATTGTATATGAATATATGTGAATACACCTCAAGCCCCAGAAGCCAGTCTTGTCCCATTAAGCAGCATTGACTTCTTGTAAGTCTTATGTGTAGCTCACAATGGCTTCTGATTTTTTTAAACATGCAAAGTTCTCGTAGTTCTTCCTCTAACTCTCCAATTATTAGCTTTGAATGATTTCATGGTGGATGTAATTATGTTTGTAGGATCATCAATATAACGGTCAGCTTACTTTTTAACTTCAGCTTTCTGCCTCATGTTGTCTTTGGGTACTTTAAGTGCACAGATGAACGAATGATTGCAAACTGCCAAGTTCCTGAGGCAGCAGTGCAACCACAATCATAATGACTTCTCTATAACTGATACATAAAGCAAACATTTTACTGTAGTTTTGTTACTGTGAAATTGACCACACAATATCAGGAATGTTCCTGTTTAAAAGTGTAAAATTGCATTGTTTGGGGCCATAATTGAAAAAGAAAGTAATGTGTAACACATTACTTGTTACTTAATTACTCACTGGAGAACTCACTTCATATGCGCACATACAGAGTGAAATCCCATCTTTAAAACTTTCTGCACATTACATGAGAAGAGAAGTGGTTACAGAGTTTTTCAGCTATGGCTACTCACATATTGATTGTTCCTGAAATAAGTTTCTCATATCATTTGACAGCCATCCATAAATCAGGGAGATTATTTACAAAGTCATAAACAGCCATTTTGATTCTCCTTGTCTTACACAGTGTCAACATGGTAGGGAAGCAGAGTGGCTATTACAGAGTCTGTACAGAGCATTATCTGATGTGTCCTGAACAAGCTACATGGCAGCTCAGCAGCCCTGAAGAGGCTGAAAGTGGCATGCATGGAGGAAATGAGTCACCAGAAATACCCCCCCCCCCCCCCCCCCCCCCCCCCCACACACACACACACACACACACGCACACACACCATTCCTGAAGGAGGAATATTGTTTTATTTGGGAGAAACTCAGGAATGATATGCTGCCATGGCCCCCAAGAATCAAGATTTTCCAGATAACGCTATTTTGAGTTTGTTTTTGAAGAATGGACACCAGCAGACAAATCACAAGGGCTTATGTAACAGTTTATTTCTTGTCATATGAATCCAATGCTGTGACCTGCACAAGTTTCGAGTTTTCACTCGGGCCTCGAGCGAAGGCAGACACAAAAGAGAGGTTGGTGAGGATTGGGGGAGGGGATCAGATAACTGGAGCTGGAATGAGCTCTCATTCCCTGTTTGTTAGGAGGCGAAGGGGTGGTGGGTGGGTCCACAGATGAGGGGGTACAAACTGACTGGATGCCAGTGTGCGGCTGGTGGCAGACGCCTCCCTTCTTCAGCATGCCCGTGACTGACCACAGGTCATGTGACCGGTTCTATTTAGGCTGTGTTGAGTCAACAAACCACCGTTCCTTGAGTCACTTTATCCAGTGTGAAGCAACCCTGAATAGTAAATGACTGTTTTAGTCAGCTGCTGTCCCTCATACAAGCAAAAACATTTGTATTTGTAAGAGTCTTATTGTGCCTTAAACTTCATTCTCTAACCTTTTCCCCGTGTAAGTTTTCGTCTTCTTTTTTTCACCATTACTGGCTTTGATTCTTCAAAGGTTGCTCAGATGCTGAGTGTATCCCCTCTGATGTTTGCTTTATTAAGTCAGGGATCGTACCTAACTCTAGGATGAAAGAGCTCTGATGTGCAGGAGACAAGACAGAACATTTTTCTCCATCAGAGGAGAAGATCACAGTCACAGCCAGTCATGTTTATTTAGTGCCACAGAGATGATCATCTTCAGAATATGAAGCTGCACAGAAGTGATACTGTCTTTTCCACAAGTGGTATGTTTAAGAGGGAAGTTAGCCTACTCAGCAGCTACTAAATGAAAACCCTTCAGTTGTTAAGGAAACCTAGCTTTGTTTTCAGGTATGTTTTTGAGAATGTGATTTAGGAGGTAACCGCTCATAAAACTTGCACCCTCTACATGAGAATATTAAATGATTGTGTAATGGCCAGCTTGGGGTAAAAATATTCCCTTTACCGCTTGATTTCAAATTAAAGTGAAGCTGTTTGCAGATTTCTGGGTATGTTGGTTTCATTAAAGAAATGCTGTAGCATTGCACCAGATTTATTACCAGCTGCATGAGAGCACAGTGTTATTGTATGTCACTACAGTGTTTTGCTAGTTGCCAGGAAGTAGCCATCTTGGGAGGATGTGCTTGCTTCTGCACTTAGATGACTTTTGAAAATACATAATTGAAAAATATGAATCATCAGGTGTGTTTTGAGGATGCTATCTGGGCTCACTGATATAATAAAAATAGCTCTAAGAAATAACCAAACTTTTTTTGGGGAGGGAAATATCACTTTTTTTCTTCTTTTTCAACCTTTAGATGAACTGACAGCAAGGTGATGATTAGCTGCTTAGCATAAAGAAAAGAGACACGCTTGGCTTTGTGCTATAATAAGTTTATGAAACACTGGGAAAGTGTTAAAAGAGACATTTGAGGTCTTAGAGGGGGTGTTACAGCCTCTGGGGGTACAGGAAAACCTCAGTGTGGGAATAAGACATTAGGAAGTTACAACGCCCTGCATTTTTAATTTCGTCAGAGCTACGCTAGCTTCTTCCATTGCTTTAAATTATCATGCTAGGCCAGGATACAACATGCTACATGGAAGTGGTAGCTCTCTGAAACTCTCATCTAGCTCTCCAAAAAAGTTGCAAACCTTCAGCTTTTCCTATGATATTTATGGAAAGAAAGCAAGAACGAATTCAAAAGGTACTGATGATATACACTCTCACTATATAGCCTGAACAACAGCATTACAGAAACTACTGAACTCAAAAGTTTGGTTATGTAAAGGCTGAACTGTGTCATTTTGATGTTCCAGACCACAGCAATAGATCTAAACAGGAATTCAGTAGGAAATTTGGCTGGCTCGTGTTTGACAGCTTAAGTAGAAAGACTGAGGTTAGCCCATGTGGTGATCCAAGACAGATAAAATCCAAATTAGAAATAGTTTCTGGGTCACTTTTGTTGTGAAATTGTTATGAAAACTCTCTACACTGTTTTTTATCAAATAAAACATATGAGAACTTTATGACCCAAGCCACTAATGTGTGTTGAAGCTTTCAGAAACTGGCTATTCAACATTGGTATCGTTAGTTAATTCTTCTTATGTGGCTAAAGAAGCATCATTTATGGTTTTTGTGACCGTCAAGCTTCTCACAAGGGGAAATCTACAAGGACTGTGTATAATGCTGTGATGGCATCGCCTCATGGCTTCAGATCTTTCCCGTCCAGCCAAACCTGTGTGTAGTTATGGAAGGTCAGGTGGTGCCTGGCCTCGTATGACTCCAGGAAGCTTCTGTTTTGACTGCATGTGTTTCACTGTGAAATTATCCGCCTGCTTTTCCATCTCAAACCATTCCTTAGCTACAAAGTAATGTGCACTGAGTTTGACATAAGAAGAGAGCACAGATGGGGGGGAAAGAAGCCCCACGTTTGTTGGCTTGGTTGCATGAATTCGGAGCCACTTTCCTCTTCCCGGGTCAATAACAGATTCCTGCCATGTTTGTGGGCAGGCGCCTGCCTAGAAGAATGGCCGATTCTTGCTTCAGTGTGCATGCAAATTGAAAGGCAGTACACGAGCAGCATTCCTGTGGAAAACTAGGTTCTGTGTTTGTTTTGAACTGCATGAACTCTAGTTTATACAGTTTTATAACATCTAAACTTGATATTGTAGTTTGGGTTAGAGCACTACTCCACTCCACTGCAGAAAAAATGTTACCTCTGTAGTGTTTATGTCGTAACAAGCAGCTGGTATAGGATGCTGTGACTGTGTGGGCTGTTGATCTTTACTGCAGAATTTGTAGCATAATTTTGTTTAAATTATTGCCTCGTCGTGGTATGAATTGTGTTGTTGGCATTAGAATTTTTTACCCAAACAACATAACAGCTGCAAAAAGTGAAAAACTATTCAAATTTTAACCACTTTTCTTTTTTTAAACAGGATGCCCCGCTCTCATTTTAGCATCTGAGACATCCGCTCAGGCGTTCCAGAAGGCAGTAGGCAGTAATCTAGTGTAGCACAGGCACCTACTTGAAACTGTTTGTGGGTGGCATTATGTCAGACATGAATGAATGGGTCTATGTGTGTGTCTGTGTGTGTGTTTATGATTGGACAGATGTCTCTGAGCAGATTTGTCCACTATGTAGTTATCTAAAGACACATTTAAAGGCTTTTTTAAACCCCTGGTTGCAGGATATACAAATAGACAGTTATACAGAAACACAGAAGTGTTTCTATTGCCAACCATCACTAACAGTTTATGATGATAACAATGAGTCATAACTGCCATGGCTTCCTCTTGCTGCTCTCTAGAGGAAATACCCTGAGCACAGTGGATGAATCACTCTGCTCTGTATTAATACTTAACTAGAACAAAGCTTTATCTTTATATTCATGGCAACCACTGAGCTTTAAGGGGAGTGGCTTTTATAGCTCTCATGTGGGCAGTGTCTGCTTCACTTTGTAAAGTTATTACAACCTCTGCAAGTTTTATTGGTGCAGTAGCCTTTTGACCAACTAAGTTTATTGTTTAGCTCATTGACCTGCATTTGTTTTTGGCCTGTGCAGTAGCAAAAGCCCTTAACTTAAGGTCTGTGACTTCCCTGAATGCAGGATGGCAGCGCACCACCCAGAATTTGAGCGAGCTGGACAGCAGCCAGGCCTCCAGGTGTGGAGGGTGGAGAACTTTGACCTGGTGCCTGTCCCTGAGAACCTGCGCGGGGGATTTTACACCGGAGATGCTTACCTCATCCTCAATACTATCAAACAGCGCTCCGGGAGCCTGCAGTACGACCTCCACTTCTGGTTGGGTGAGTGCCGTGAAAGGGAAATGATCTCTGGGTTATTACTCAGAGTCGACCATTATAACTGGAAGGGATACCATACAGTGCTGTTCTTTCTTTTGGATTATTCAAATGTGAAAGTAAACCACGAATATCACAGGTCACACTGAGGCTGAGCACAAAACCCCTAGTAGCACATGGGAGACATGCCTTTTTGTATTTGTTTCCATTGTGATGTGGCAAAAAATAAAGATGATCTCAGTTTTCCAGTGTGATCTTCTTTGACTTGCAAAGCAGATGAGGAACAGTACGAGGATGAAGGCCCTGGAAAATAATTTTGCCCGTTGTTTCTGCTGCAGTGGAGAGGCTGAAACTAGTCAGGACAGTGAGTCATGTGCCATAAAGCAACAGAAAGCCACATGGCTCATTGGCAAACAGTTTTATCAGATAATAAGCTGTATCATTTCTATCAGATTGTGAAACGAATGAGGGTTGGTGTTTAATAGTAGATGTTTTTTTCATGCATTTAAAACCTAATAAGGACTAAATGTAGATATTCTCAGTGACAAATGAAGTATGGAGATCCCTAAAAAAGCTGATTAGTGTAAAAGATGACCTTTTAAGCTAAAGTATTAGTGAACATGAGTTTGAACTCATAAACAGGATTATTATGAAAATTATTTTACTTTATTGCATATTTAAAATGATTCGTGGTTTTTGTAGAGGAGGTCAGCCTGATGTTAGTGAGAAGGTGAGCACAGGAGTCCAGGCAATCTTGGCCAGAGTGGAGAGCTGAAGTAGGAAGAGCAAATAAGGTGAGAGGCAGGTCAGCCAAAGAAGAATGTGACAGGTGGAGCCGCCCTGCAGATAATTGGTTTTGAATACCACGTGAAGACCTGGTGCACAGGTGCAAAGGAAAATAAATTCCTGGAAATTGAAATACCTGGAAGTGAGAACTAAAACGTAGCCTGACTGCATGCTATGAGAATTTGCCTGTTAAATTACAGTACAGCACTGTACTGGCAGCTGGTTGTGTCAGCTGTTATCTGCCACTAGGTAATATAACATTTACATAACGAAAGAAGACTTTGCTGTATAGATTACAGGTTTCCCTTTTCTAACACAATTAGCTCCTATTATACATAATATTCATAGAGATTTTATGATTTTACGATAAAGCTCTACATCTCCATCCACAGCAATAAAAATCAATCACAGATCATATTGTAAAAAACACACCTTTACCAGTATTCACAAAGAATTTGCTGTGCAAACTCTTGTATTTTTACAGGAGTTTGGTATAACCATTTACTATTGCGCACTATCATTTAGGATGCCGATCTGTTTGGCTGAGTGTGAAGTGAAAAGCCAGCGGGTGTTTTGGAGAGATGACCAGTCGGTGTCATTCCCAGATGCACAATAACACTCACACATGCAAACCCAAAACCGAGAGGGAGGAAAGGGGGAAAAAAGCAGAGGAAAGAGGAGGAAGTGCTGCCAGTAATGCAACATAATGTCTTACATTGAAGTGCTGAAAATTTAAACCGTGCATGCAAAAGTTTGTAGATTATTTCACCAACGACTTACCCAATACAGTTTAATGTATAACTATTTATGACGGTTTAAAATAAAAAAAACCTTTATGTCAAGGGAAAATTTTAAAGCACTAGGAACTTTACAGAGAAAACTAAATTAATTATATACTATATACTTCTTTATTTGATTAAAATTGGGAGATAAGATAAGATAAGATAAGATAAGATAAGATAAGATAAGATAAGATAAGATAAGATAAGATAAGATAAGATAAACCTTTAGTAGTCCCACACGTGGGAAATTTTTGGTCACGGCAGAAAATACAAGAGCAGTAAAAAATTAAGAGAAAAAGAGAAAAACAATAGAATAGAATAAGATAAACAGAATAACATACTATACAAAATAGAAAGAATACTATATACAATAGAATAAGTACTATACAAATAGAAAACAATACTGTACTAATAGAATAAAATACTTTGTTAAATAGGGAAAATGGGGAAAATTGCCCTGTCTGTGTGCACATTGCACATGAGGGAGACAGGGCAAAAGTTATAATTGTGTATTGGATGTGTCCAAACCAACATTGATGTTCTGGTAAGATAATCATCTTAATCACCAAACATTTTCATTTCCAATTTCAAATCCCAGTTAGTTGTCACTGTTTGTATCTGTGCTGTGTGTGTTGGTATTAATAATGGGAAATGGGTATTACTAGGTAACGCATTATTTACACTGCTGAGTCAGATTATTAATTTTATTTTGTTTTCGTAAGCTTGATTGATCTTGGCACAGACAGTTTACCAATAAGCAGGATGTGATGTAATCCACCCACATGCTGATGGACTACACTGTGTGCCCATAAATAAAACAATGTTACATGTATTAATGTGACCCGCTGCTGCTCTTACATATTGATCTCCTAACTGACTGAAGTCCTCACTGGGAGAACTGGTCAGACACAAAATATGGCTAACTGGGTTATTTTTCAGCAGAACTGTGAGGGCTGGATTTAAGATGGATCCCTTCTTTGGTTTCTCTCGCACAGGTGATTTCTGCACCCAGGATGAGAGCGGCTCAGCAGCCATCTTTACGGTCCAAATGGACGATTTCCTCGGGGGGAAACCCATCCAGTACCGTGAGGTGCAGGGACACGAGTCCAAAACCTTTCTGGGCTACTTCAAGTCTGGAATCAAATACATGGTAAGATGTCACTGTTGAACTAGCAGAAACATTTGAATTTACCTAAGAGGAATATGATAAATGATTAGAGGGGTGTGTTTCCTTTATGTTTTTGATGCTTTTAAAACCAGGCTCATGTAAAGAAATACTTTATATTTATCACATATTTTGAAACAGAATCTCAGTTCCTTTATTCGTTCACTGTTACATGAAACATCTGCTGTAAATTTAGATGTTTCACATGCATAGAAACAAATCCCCGTAGTTGGCTCCATAGTATACTGTAAGGTGCAAAAATAGAAGATTTGATCATTTTGATAAGGGTTCAAGCTGTGTAAGTGAAATATTGATATATGAGGATTTTTCTATACAGTTTCTATGTGTATGTACGTTTTTGCCACAGATGTGTCAAGAGGGCAGTAAATTTGCAGAGAGAACAGGGCTCAAAAAAACATTTTATTATTTACAGTTGGAGTGACTTTACTTTCATTTATTTATTTTATTTCACTTTTAAATGCGACGCTCATATTGCAGAAAGGAGGCGTGGCATCTGGTTTCAAGCACGTTGTCACCAATGAGGTGTCGGTGCAGCGAGTGCTCCAGATTAAAGGACGCCGCGTGGTCAGGGCAACGGAGGTGCCGGTCAGCTGGGACAGCTTCAACACGGGAGACTGTTTCATCCTGGACCTGGGAGATGTAAATCTTATACATAGATCTTATCTTAAAAAATGACTTGTAAAAGCTCTTCTTCATTCAATCCACTGTCTTTCCTTTCACCCCACAGGAGATTTACCAGTGGTGTGGCTCCCAGAGCAACCGCTTTGAGAAGCTGAAGGCTACTCAGGTTGCCAAGGGGATCCGTGATAATGAGCGCAGTGGGAGGTCTCGAGTTTATGTCTGTGATGAGGGGGTGGAGAGAGAGAAGATGATAGAGGTGCGATCAGTGCATTATGAGATCAAATTTAGGTCTTCAGGCGTCGCTTTTTTATTAAAATCTCTGCCTCTGTCCTCAGGTGTTAGGTCCCAAACCAGATCTACCAGCTGGAGACTCGGATGACATCAAAGCTGATGCTTCAAACAGGATGAGGGCTAAACTCTACAAGGTCAGAGCATGGATTTGTTAAGAAAAAAGCAACAACACAGAAACAAACATGGCGTTCACTCACTTAGAAACGTGCCTGGCACATGAGCAAGGAAAGTTTTTGTTCCTGTGTTTGTGCACAGGCTGATTATGTGGCTTCTTCAACATAAAAAATGTTGGTTGCTAGAAATGGGCCTCTAAACACCAATACAGAAACCTCATTATAAAAGGATAATAAAGTTATTTATGATGAATTAATATATTCATGATTCATTGTGAACAACAACAATTTACAAGTGACCACAAACGTTTTAGTTTAGTTCCAGAACGATGCACCCAAAGTACTAAAAATAAAGTAGATTAAAAAAAATGTAGTAAATGTTTTGTTAATTTTGCACATATATACACTCACACTTTATTAGGTACACCTATTCAACTGCTTATTAACACAAGTAATCAGGCAATCCAGACAGCAGCTGCATGCATCTAGGCAGGTAGACATGATTAAGACGACCTGCTGAAGCATCAGAATGAGAAAGAAAAAAGATTTAAGTGACTTTAAACTTTAAATATGGCGGGTTTGTACGAGTATTTCAGAAACTGCTGATCTGGGGTGATTTTTCCACTCAACCATCTCTATAGTTTACAGAGAGTGGTCTGAATAAGGGATAATGTTTGTGCTGAGAGAAAGGCAACAGTTACTCAAATAATCAAATCAAATCAAATCAAATCACTTTTATTGTCACATCACATGTGCAGGCACACTGGCACAGCACATGCGAGTGAAATTCTTGTGTGCGAGCCCCACAAGCAACAGAGATGTGCAAACACAACAACACAAACGAGCAAAATACAAGAATGGCCAACCTGAAACTAATAAATATATGTACAATATATAATAGTGTATGCATTTCTGGATGTGTATACTAAATATTTTCCTACGTGTGTGTGTGTGTGTGTGTGTGTGTGTGTGTGTGTGTGTGTATACACATTTTTACAAATTAAATAGTAAAAATAAGCACAACAAAGTATGCAAAAGAGCATCTCTGAAGAGACAATATGTCAAATCTTGAAGCAGGTGGGCTAGAGCAGCAGAAGGTCACACCACAAAGCCACAGTATACCTGAGATATATTGCTGACAATTCTTTATTACTAGTGTACACATCAACTGATGACAGCTTCAAGTAAGGTAACATCCCATGTCAGAAAGCTCAAATCATCTCAAAGTGGTTTCTTGGGCAGGCCTCACTGTACCTCCACAGTCACCATCATGGGATGCTGTCATACCAATCTATCTGCCAATAAATCTCTGAGGAATGTTTCCAGTACCTTGCTGAAAGAGTGTCCAAACCAGTAAAAGGAAAGTGTACCTAATAAAGTGACTAGTAAGTGTAAATCGATATAGTCCAAAAATACAAACTCCCTATCAGGAATACACATTTAGGTAATAATTAAGGTAAAACTATAATGTGTTAGAGAGTAGGAAACATTTTATGGGTTATTTTAGAAAAATATAAAATTTTTCTAAACTAACCCCCAAAATGTTTCCTACTGCAGCCCCTTTTTTGTGATCATTCATCAGTTAAAATATAAAGTACTGAGCGTCATATTTCTAAGATTCATAGAGTAAAATTGCCAGCTGACATCAATTAAGAGACGTATCTTTTATAAAACCCTTGCTCATATTTGCCTGGCTTAAAAGATCAAGAGGAAGCAGCGTCTACAGCAGCCTTTCAATCTCCTGAAAAGCGGTACTTTTCCCTGCTTGGCAGCTCCTTCATCCTCCTTCCCATCCTCCCCTGCAGGTGTCCAATGCTACCGGAGCCATGTCGATTACTCTCGTGGCAGCAGAGAACCCTTTCGCTCAGAGCACCCTGGAGTCTGGTGACTGCTTTATCCTGGACCACGGCTCTGATGGAAAGATCTTTCTCTGGAAAGGTCAGTGCAGGGTGGTGCAGCGGACTCAAGAAATGGCTCTTGGCTGAGCTGCTTTTTTCCACTCTTGCAGACAACACAGCTGTCTCATATCGTTCTTAGCAAAAGCGCAAATACGTGCATTTCACAAAAGTTAAACTATTTACCTTCTCGTTACCAACTCTTCAACTTTCAGAACTCTTTTGTAATATTTATATTAGTGCTGAAGTCAATGCACCAAATGACCTTTCTCACCCAGGTTTAGAAATAATTTCTGGCCTCCTTTTTTGATTTTCAGTAACATTTCTCCATTTCGTTCTCCAGTATTTAATGTCTTTTCTCTTCAGGCAAAGACGCCAACATGGAAGAGCGGAAAGCAGCGATGAAGGCAGCAGACGAATTCATCAAGAAGATGGGTTACCCCAAACACACACAGGTCCAGATCCTGCCTGAGATGGGCGAGACGCCGCTCTTCAAGCAGTTCTTCAAAGACTGGCGCGATAAAGATGAGACTGTGGGCCTGGGTGTGGCCTACATCGCTAACAGCATCGCAAAGATTGAGAAGGTGCCTTTCGATGCCGCCACCCTACATGAATCCTCCGCCATGGCCGCCCAGCATGGCATGGTGGACGATGGCAGCGGAGAGAAACAGGTGGGGGTTTGTCATTCAGCTTGTGATTATGTGTCAGATTTGCTTTCAGTGCTGCCTGTGTGTGTCATTACTTTCCATTCCAGTAGGGGGAGCAGGTGCACCTTGAAATCTACAGCCTACTAAATGTGATTTTTTTTAATTTTACGTTTTCCATGTTATTCTTTTCCCCCCTCTTAGATCTGGCGTATAGAGGGATCTGACAAAGTCCCAGTGGATCCATCCACTTATGGACAGTTCTATGGAGGAGACAGCTACATCATCCTTTACAACTACTCTCATGGAGGGCGCCAGGGACACATCATCTACATGTGGTGAGACATAAATTTGTCAAGACTGTGGAACCATAATTAGAGTCTGTATCGTGAAGTTACCTGTCATCAGACTATAGCACTAAAATATAAGCAGCCGGCGTGGAGCTGGAGTATTATTATTTTTAGATAATTAGCAGGGTCTGATCAGATTTACTGATTCATAAGCAAACATCGAGGCTGAGGAGTCAGAAATAAATTTGTAGGTACATTACATTTGTAAAGCACAAAGGGATTTCACATAGAAATTTATACATTATGAAGTTGTTATTTTGCACTCATCGCATCCCCCTTTCAGAGCTAGTTCAGTCACTGGAGCTTAAACTTGTTGCCACAAATTTAAGTATCAGTCATTCAATACTATAAAAAGGGGGATATATTTTCTTTTTGGTAGCACTGAATTTAATGTAATAGTCACTGGAAATAAACAAATCATAGTTCAGTTTTGCACTTTTGTTTCACTGTGAAAAGTACGCGGAGGAAAGATTGAGAAGGTGTGAAGTTCAGAAAGTTCAGCGAGAGACACAAAGTTGATATATATTAGATTAATCACAGTCATAAATCTTATTGGTTGGGCTGTAAGCATATGCTGTGTCCAACTCAGTTCCTCTTGTTATGTTTGAATGCTGAGCTGATAAACTCATCTTGTTTTCCAGGCAGGGAGCAGACTCCAGTCAGGATGAAATTGGGGCTTCTGCGATCCTCGGCGCACAGCTGGATGAAGAACTCGGCGGCGGTCCTGTGCAGGTACAACATATTGTTCTTTTAGCGTGCTTCTGGTTTTTTTTTCCATATGCTTATATATTATTTGATCTTCCCTGTCATCAACGACTCTGCTCACGTCTGGCTTCCTTAGCACGTCCTGTCTGACTTTTACATCCTTTCACTGTGTTCCCTCTTCCTCATGGTTTCCGTGCTGCTGCTCATTTCCTCACTTGCTTGGTTTCTGGCCTTTTCTATCTCCTCAGGTTGTTGGCGCTCCTATAACCACTCAGGTATTTTTCCTTCATTCCTTCCCTGCTCCTCATCTTCACTAAGGGACTCATGTGTTTCGTGTCCAGAGCCACAGCAAAAATAGAAGCAACAAGGACATATTCTCTCGATTCTCCCATTCTTTATAATTACTGGAGGGTATTGTGTTATTCATTTTTGAGAAGTCCTTTCAGGTTTAGTGACTGTAATAATGAGCTAAAGTGAATTTCAAATGAAAACGACTCGTTGAAACACAAACAGGACATTCCACTGTGGAGTTTCATGGGAGGCTCCCTCCTTCTCTGTCGCCAGCTCGGTCTGCTAGCATAAATAAGCCACACTACTTTTTTCCTTTGTCCTGAACTGATGTCACACCAACATTATGATGCCTTAGCCTGTCTGTGAGGCCTAAATATTCATGAGTGGCTCTGAACTCATACGAGTCTTTGGTCATTCACTGCTCACTCCTCGCGTGTGCATGTACGGCCTTCTTATTGTCCGTGTGTTGTGGCACGACTCTGTATGTGTTTGAATTTGTGTGTAGGAATCAGCAGCAGTCCCAGTTATTTGTCCTCATGTTCCTGATTCCTCATCTTGCAATTACCAAACACTTTTTGCATTTGCTCATCTGTCAAACTAAACTGAATCACAGGCTGTACTTAAGGATGAGCATAGCAAGCGTGATGTCACCTGTTGGTCAAGTTCTGGCCTGAAGCCAGAGTTTGAGCTTTTCTTTCACCTCTGTCTCATTTGAGAAATCGCTCCCATTGCAGGGACTTGTCAATCACGAGATGCATATGCTACATTAATAATGATAATGAGCATTATGTTATGTTAAGTAAGACTTGCTACGCTGTCCAAAACCTTGTCAGGAAAGTTTCTACTCAGGTCATAGCAAAGTCCCAGTGGATCCAAATTGAGGAGCAGTGCTGGTTTCTCATAGATTTTAGAGGCTTTTTTCACTAAGAGAAGTTGCCCCCTTCTGACCATTAAATAGAATGCATTTATAAGCATTAAGGAATTTTCACACTTGTATATACAGTCTATGAACTCAACTTTAATCTATCAGCAACTGCAGCAAGCCAAAAGCATCAAATGTCAAATATTTGAAGGAACAGCAGAACATAAAAAAGCATGTTGGCTTTCTATGTTAAACTTCATGTAATACAAATAGTTTCTCCCTGTAAACTCATCAGTAAATATTTATCTCTTCTCTGTTTGCCCCAGCAAGCTCAGGATTAGTGTAATGTGCAGTGCTTACTGAATTAGAGGAACCACTGACTGCAACACCTCAGAGTTATGACTGTTTATTACAAAAAACCGCAGACTGTTTTCGACATACCTTATCTTCACCGTGGTTACTAATATCACAGATCTCACTCTCACCTCAGGGTATGGCATGATTTGGCTCTGTGCTGCCATCTTGCGTCAGTGGTGGGAACTGCTGCAGACTTTTTTTCCACACCTTGTTGATGCATATTTCACAGGACACAATTAGGGAGGATGTGTCTGCAGTGATTTGGTAGCACCGCTTGTAACATCAAAATGCATGAGGTATTTTTCGATATGAATTGCTGTGACAACAACTTCATTAGATGCAGAGATTTAAATTCGGTATTTGTGTATCAGGTGAGGGTGGTGCAGGGGAAAGAGCCGGCCCATTTGATGAGTCTGTTTGGAGGAAAGCCCATGATTGTGTACAAGGGAGGAACGTCCAGAGAAGGAGGTCAGTCCGCTCCAGCTGAGACTCGACTCTTCCAGGTGCGCTCCAACTCTGCAGGACACACACGAGCTGTGGAGGTGAGAGGAAACGTCTCATTCATTACCTGAATTTAATCATTCCTCGATTATTTAATTTTTTTCTTCTCTCTTTTGCAAAACAGTTTCTAACAGATTTCTGAAATATTTGTTTTCTAATCTAATAAGCACTGTCCATTAACAATGAAGTAACAATTAGAGGTTTTAAAGGAAAGCAGAAGCACTTCATACTTGAAGTTTTTTTTAAGTATTCAGTAAATGGTTGAAGGGTATTTAAGAGGAAAAGGGAAAAATGCATAGTAAGAATGGAAAACACCGATGTCCTTTCCTTTAAAATATCCTCTCGAATTGGTGTTAGAGGGCATAAAATGTCAAATAAAGCATTATGCTAGCATGAATATTGGTAAAAATGAAAAACCACCAACACTTAAGAAGGTCAACGTACAACAGCTCCTCATGATAACTTGCAATATCTCTGTTTCTATGCAGCTTGACGTGCAGGCATCAAACCTAAACTCCAATGATGCTTTTATTCTGGTGACCCCCGGCAACTCCTTCCTGTGGGTGGGAGTGGGTGCCAGCGACACAGAGAAGCAGGGAGCTCAGCAGCTGTGTGACATCCTGGGCGTGTCTGTCTCCGAGCTGTCCGAGGGAGGAGAGAGCGGTGAGGAAACAGGATAAACACAGTTACCTCCACTATCATTTTCTCTCCTTTATTTAATTTTTTTGCTGCATTTAAGTCAAGCTGAAACCCAACAGCTGTTAACATACTCACAACTGTATCTGTGTCAGCTACAAAGTGTGGTCTGGCTGTTAAAATAGCGCTTTAATGCGAGGCTAAATAGCTCCCTTTTTGTATTTCGGCTAAGCGCTTATGTTCATCCATATTGAAACAAAGCAGACTTGATTGCATCACCCCTTCTGATGTTGTCAGAAGTCTTGCTATTTGCTTTCCAAGCTCAAGAAGAAGAAACTCCCTGCTAACAGTTTCACATATAAAAACACCTCAGGCTACAACATAACAGATTCAATTTTTCATAAACACCCTGCTTTTGAGGACTGGCCTCGGCTGGGGCCTCGCAAAAGACAAGCGAGAAATTCACCATTTTATTTCTGATGGTTGAAAAGATTTTCTATTCAAAATTGATGCTGTACTGTGCAGGTACCTGCTGTTTCACAGATGCTGGTTGCAAATTTACATTTACACTTTGTTTTATTTTGCTTTATTTTACCCTTAAAGGTGCTCTAACAATAATTTTGTATATTAAAAATTGATTAAATAGCTGTATAGCTGGAAGGGCAAGAATAATTGTAACAAAAACTACACAATATTGCAAACACCTCAGCAGGTCCATTAAGCTTTTAGCTCCTGGTTTGTTTCATTCTTTATATATGTTTACAGGTATTTTTTTTTTTTGGTCTATGGCAGGTGATGTAACAGCACTGACATTTTCAGTGCTCTTATCTCACCTGTAAACCACTGCTCACTTGACGAAAACCACCAGTTTCCACATGGGCAAAATAAAATGAATAAATAGCAAAATAAGGTTGCCCAACTAAAGTCTATGTGTGGGGAAACACTGCAATTGCACTTACCAGACACTTTATTAGGTACACCTATTCAACTGGTTGTTAATGCAGATATTTAATCAACCAATCACACGGCAGCAACTCAGTGCATATAGGCATGAAAGCATGGTCAAGATGATGTGTTGGAATTTGAAGCGAGAGCCAGGATTGGGGAGAAATGGGATTTAAGTGTCAGACTGGCTGACCTGAAATTTTCAGAACACATTTTCCCACATGCACATCTCTTATCCCACTGCCTCCCAGTGCAAATAGAGGAATTTGTGTGTGATGACAGTGAAATCACTGGAACATCTGTCCACTAACAGATACTTCTAGCAGTTACCTCAGTTAAAAATAGTGATAACCTGATAATGTAAACCAAGCATTTTGTTTTCTTCCCCATTAGACAGAACCAGGCTTACTTCCAGGTTTTATGCTAAACTAAAAACCTGATTTGGCTTTGTACCAACAAAAAAGGAACAGAGTTACCCAAATGTCAAACTATTGCTTTGCCCTCTTACAAATTCTGATGGTTGTAATAGCTTGAAGTGTTTCTGTCGTTTTACAGATCAGTTCTGGGAGGCTCTGGGTGGAAAGACGGAGTATCGCACCTCCACTAGACTCAAGGACAAGATGGATGCTCATCCACCCCGTCTCTTTGCTTGTTCCAATAAGACTGGAAACTTTATAGTACGTTTTCTTCTCCTGCTGGATTGGTTTTGTCCTATTCTGACTCGAGTTTTCAAGTCTTTGGTATTGCACGAGCATGTGCAGGATGTCAAGAATATTTCAAAGTACCTGCTGAAAACAGTGCACTGTGTCTTTATTTGTCGTTACGTGTACATAAAAATAAAGCCCCCTTAAATCCGTCTTCTTCTTCTTAGATTGAGGAGGTACCAGGTGAGATGACCCAAGATGACCTTGCCACTGATGATGTCATGATCTTGGACACCTGGGAGCAGGTAAAAAACAAGCTGACTGCCTTTGCTGTACTATATGCATTCAGAGCAGAATCAGTGCCCACAAAAAGAATAAACTCCACAATAAACCTTTATTTATTTGGGGTTTTTTTTATTCTTAGGTGTTTGTCTGGATTGGAAATGAGGCCCAAGAGGAGGAGAAGACTGAAGCTATGGCATCTGGTGAGCAAATATGAGGAGAAAGAACAATGCCATGTGGAATAGGAGACGAGAAATACAGCTGGCATTGCAAATTATCTAACACAACATCAATCATTAGATAAAAAAAATTAAAACTTAATCAAAAAACAGAATGTATTTATTTAAAAGACATCATAATTACTGATACATGCATTAACAGCAAAGTGCCCCATAACTAGAGCAGCAGTGTCACCAAGAGTCAAAGCATAAAGCATCTTCTGCTACCCTTTTAATCCTTGTACTAATTCAAACTCGTCTTCCTCAGCGGTCCGTTACATCGAGACAGATCCGGCCAAGAGAGACCCGAGGACGCCCATTGTCAAAATCAAGCAGGGCTTCGAGCCGCCCACGTTCACTGGCTGGTTCCTGGGCTGGGACTACGACTACTGGACCACCGACCCTCTGGAGCGCGCTATGGCTGAACTGAACATCTGAACATTCCCTTGTTCCCACCTCTCTGCCCCGACCTGTCACCGTGTAGCAAGATCTTTTTTTTTTAAGCTACACGTGCCCTTTTCTTTTTTTAACGAATCACTGTTTTTTTTTTCACTTTGTCTCAAATGCTACTGTTGTGCCTTGAAACCAGTGAAATCATCCAGTACAAATAGAACTTCAACAGATACACAGGCTTTCCTTTAGGATTTGCACTACATATAGCCTCAAACTACGACTCTCATTCAAGGCGATTTTCCCATGTTTGACAATAAAAACCTGTTTACTAGCAAAATATAACAAACATAAAAGAAGACAGTTTAAAGTTTGGTTTTCCTGCAATATTACAAAAGCTACTGCCAAGAAAACAGCTTATAAAAAGCAATACAACCAATGCCTTAGAATGATTTCCTTGAGATTACAGTAAGCTTGTTTTTTAAAGGGTACTGTCTTTATTGATGTTTTTGTACCTTTAGATGTTATATTTATTTTAAAATAATGCCACAGATTCTAACCCAGGAAGCTTGTGTTCTGCTGCGGTGTCTTTTAGTGGAAAACCACTGCTTTGCTTCTTTATTAGCTCCACTTTCTGTGGCAATTTCTAAGGTTTCCTGTAATCAATTCAATAAACCAAATTAAAATATACCAGCTGTTTTCTGCCTCTGCTTTTACAAACACTTAACTTCTCACACTGACCTGAAAGAAAAAAAATCAACACAAACATGCTTTCAGATTTATTTAGTCATATACACTTAACTCAAAATAAAATCATATCAAATCATACTGCACAAAAGAATGTGTGCTACAAACAACAACAAAGCAAACACAGGCATTAATCCTGAACGAAACTTCAAAAAGTTATTCATGTGTCTGAGGTTTTTTTTTACAGAAACAAATTCATTTAAATTACAATGAAAACTGGTAAACTGGACAACAATCAATCAAACAGTCTTTAGAGAACACAGCAGCACAGTGTTGTCCACTGGTTGTGTTTCCATATGTATCAAAATTCCCTAAATGTCACTATTGTTACCACAACAGAAACCTATACGACTTACTAAAGTAAAATCGAACAACCTTTCCCTTTCCTAACAAAGAAATCTTCTGTGTGGCAACAACAACATGTGGCTGTAGGCAAAAATCACTTCTTGGTCAAACAGTCCAAACACTTATGTTAAAAGTAGGAAAGCAGAACAACAGATTAAAACAGAACGTGTCATTTTCACAATATATAAATTCAAACATGTTTAAATATTTACACGCTGAAAGAAAGAATATGATCAATTATAACTCATTTTTTCAGCTTCCTGATACTTGGACACTTTCTGAAGCTTTAAATGAACAAACTTGCAAATAAATAAATAAATAAACAACTTAAAACAAAAACTAAAGAAAACTCAATTAAATAAATAAAACTTCAAGTTAAAGGTTATGCTAAGACTAAAAACTCATACTACATATTATTATATATATGTTATATAATATATTGAATCAGTGGTCATTTATTGGCAAACACACCAAGATGACTGCGGGGCATTGCCACTGCTGGCTCAAGCTACCCGCTCAGCTGCCAGAGCACCTGAGGCAAAGCAAATATTCAACTCCAGCTCTGATAAACAGAGAATATGCTAAATTTCACAGGTTTGTAATAAAGGGTAAATTCTCAAAGAAGGCCTGTGGGCTAGGAGATGATACCCTAGATTGTGTCACTTTTTTTCTTTGATTATAAAGTTGGAAAAAAATAAAAAGAAGTTATAAATTAAACCTATGTGAAAATAAGCTGGCTGCTGTCAGATGTAATGACGGTGAGGCAATGAAGTTGATTACACATGTATATGTGCTCAGTGATGCATGCTGGGAGTATGTGCATTTCTTTTCTTTTTTTTAGACACTTTCTCATGTATTGACGAATTTCGGCAAAATCTCCAGTGGAAGTGCCAAAATGATGGTGGAGTTCTTCTCTTCAGCGATGGTGTTCAGGGTCTGAAGGTAGCGCAGCTGCAGGGCTGACGGAGACTCTGCAATCACCAGGGACGCCTCCTTCAACGCCCGCGATGCGCTCATCTCCCCCTCTGCTGCGATCACCTTAAGAGGAGAAACAGGAGGGAAGAAAATGAAAAGAGCGCCTTGATCTCACAGCCCAGTGGAAGAAGCCTCTACACCCACAGTTACGACTATTCTTATTACAAAATCTTGCAGAATTCCTTTTTTCTGGGTTGCGATAGATTTCTTGTTTTATTTGTAAATCTCCTTTAAACCAATTTTTAAAATCTCCAATAACCTATTGTTTAAAAGGATTAGACCAGTATGTAACCTTACAAACTACATAAATCTCCCAATGTTACTTTTTTCTCCTTTTTATGAAATTGAAGTGTAGAAAAATAACAACAATTGATAAATGCAAAAGAAGGACACAGGAAACTGGAAGGCAAAAAGCTGAGTGCTATTTGAATACTTTCAAAATAGGTCAGTGTTTCCCACACATTAGGAAATGAATGGCCAGACAATCCACTTGATCTTATTTTGAAATTCAGTTGCTGCTAATTTGCAGCATTTCGTCTCTCAGATGGTCCTCGAAGACATTTCCCTTAAAAGACTTGTGTTTAGACAGTGATATGGAGATGTAGAACCGCCTTACCTTGGCTCGGGCCTCACGGGTGGCCTCAGCCTCAGATGCCATGGCTCTCAGTAGCTGAGGGGGCAGTTTCACATCTTTGATCTCCACCCGCTCCACTTTGATTCCCCAGTCATCTGTGGCATTGTCCAGAGTGACCTGAGGAGACAGCCATGCAATATACCGTTTGTAGTACCACATCTGTAAAAATAGAACGTATGTTTAAAAACCCCTCAACAACAATAGATTTTATCGCAAAGTTTTTAAATGAATGAGAAGGATGTCCCTCATCTTTCAAAGTTTTACATTTTTCAGAACTGTCCAGCAGATGGAGCTGACAGTGGTGACACGTTTCTCTCACAAAGCAGAGAAACAGACACACATTTTACATCTACACACTGTCACACACTGCATGTCTATTTTTACATTTTATGAGCAAAAGAATTCAAGAAAAAGTGTCTATTGGTCATTGTTGATCATACTATGATTATACAACTCTTCTGAGAGTGGAAGCTGTTACTGCTACAAAGATTTACCAGTGGGAATTTTTGCCCATTCATCCAGAAGAGCATTTGTAAGGTCAGACACCAGTGTTAGACAAAGGGGCCTGGCTCACAAACTCCATTCTAGTTCATCCCAGTGGTATTCAGTGGACTTTCAGTCAGCTTCTTCAACACAAAATTCATCCAACCATGCCTTTGTGGACTTTGCTTTGTATACTAGGGCACAGTATGTAACAAAAAAGGTCTTTCCCCAGGCTATTCCTACAAAGTTGGAAGCATAGAATTGTCCAAAATGTCTTGTTAAGCTGAAGCAGTGAGATTTCCCTTAAGTGGACGTAAGAGGCGCAGGCCAAACCCAGCTAAACAATCCAACGGCATTGCTGAATTCAGCGAGTAAGAGGTGTGGTCACAGACATTTGTCCACTTCCTGAAGTACCTCCTGATCACTGTCTCTGTGACTCTGAATTAGAAATAAATATTTAATCATTTACAGCAGCTCAGCATAAACTGGAAGTAAAAGTTTAATGGAAAAAATAAATAATTAAATTCTAAAGCAAACTAAAAGCTGGACTCGTCATAGAAACATGGGATTAGCTAAGCTTCACTCAGTTTACAGCAGTTTGTTAGTTTAACAGTAACACACAGTTCGGGTGACAGCTGCATTATGCACCTGGTAAACAAGGCTCAGAGCAAGATGGCATCTCAAAATGCCTTAACAATGAGCCAATAGAGACAGAAGGACTTCACAGAGATGAGGGAATACCTTTTGGATATACCACATATAACAAATGTGTAAGGTCATACCCTTGGACACACCCTTAGAGTGACAGCTCAAAGGCTTATTGGACAATGTAAACGATGTAAAAAAAAAAAAAAAAAAAGAAGTAAATTTTGGAAGTATATAATTATTTCTTGCATGTTTTGGGGTCACAGTTACAGCTAAGAGAAAAGCTGAAGGAGTTTACCTGCATAAAATGTGCAATGTGTTCACAGTCAGACAGAATCTCTGCCAGGTTCTTGTTACTCAGAACATTCCTCAGGGTGGTTTGGGCCAAAAGCTGCGTAGCAGCATCTGCATTACTGACATTAGCCACGGCCAGAGTAGGATTCTGGACCCGGTAGTAGACCAGGGCATCAACACACACTGCCACAGAGTCTCTGGTCAAAACCTGAGAGAAGAACAGTGTTTACACAATACTGTGTAATAAGCTAAAAAACTACAAATAAAATAACTACGCACAGTTATTATTACATGAGCTGAATTCCAGTGAAAGTGATCTGCTTAATGTAACTGGAAGGGTGCATGTCGTACCTCTTGTGGTGGGATGTTAAAGGTGACGGTGCGCATGTCCACATTAATAAAACTGTCAGTGCACGGCAAGACGAAGAACAAGCCTGTGAAATCACAAGAATGCAAATAGTTTCAACAAAGACTAACGCTACAGTAAACACAATAATGAGGAAGCTTCCTCACAAATGTTTGAAAAGACCAGGATGAATGAGATCCTGGCAGGAGGCCAAGTCAAGCTCTCGCTTTATGAGACTGCAGCTGTACTGACAGCAAGGCAAAGCCGTGGATATTTGCAGCTTTCATTAGCCTGTTTCAAGTCACTATGATTGAATTAGTGCATCAAACAATACTAGTGAAATAGACATGTGCTAGGTGTGCAATCATTTAGCAAACATTAACACCACACCGGATAGAGAGTGGTTGGATGCCATTCCTGTCAAGATATTGTAAATTTAAATGGTGAGATCACAGACATCTGTTCAGGAGGGGCAATGATGATAACAACAGTCTCCCCGTGCCACTTCCACCATGAAATCTGAAGCACTCTCAGTCAGACAAGTAAAAAGGTCCCAGTTGGTCTAATACAGTCTGAAAAACATCTTGTGATGCACATAAGCATGTTTATCGATAAAAATCTCAGTTTCAGGCAGAATGAAAGATTTTACAGTAAACTTTCTGTCACGGTCGGACGGCCCTTTCCGGACGACCCTGCTTGTGTTTATGTTTTCTGTATATATGTTTGCTTCTCCCTCCCTGGCCCTCGGGGTTGTTTACGGAAGTGCGCACCGTGGGAGAGGCGTGTCCTGGCGACTGTCGTCATTGGGAGTCCCTCTTCGCTGTTGCCGGCCCACCTGCAGCTGATTACCTGACCAGTGGTTGGTAATCATTCCTCCAGGCTAGAAAGGGGTATTTAACCTGGACTCGCGGCGACAGTCGACGTGGGATTATTACTCCGAACTGGTATAGTCTGTGCGAGCAGTGTGAGTGTGTTATTCGGCTAGCGTGTGGCTAACGCTGGATTTTCCTTCTTCCTCCAGGAGTAGGGTTGCCAACCGTCCCTTAAAATACGGAATCGTCCCGTATTTCGAAACAAAAGTACACGTCCCGTATTGAGCTAATAAGGGACGCACTTTGTCCCGTAATACAGTGAGAATCAAAAGTAGTCTATAACTTTTAATGGAATTAACGCTTTGTTTGAAAACATAATTCCCAGCCCCTCTCCTGCTTTGTGACCAATGAGCTGACAGCACACTTATGACAATTCGAGTATGACAATTCAGATTACCGCTCATCTCATTGGTCGAGGAAAGGTCGCTTGCGGAGAAAATACCGGAAGACAACAGATGACCACAACAAGAAGCATGGCCAACAGGGAAACAAACGCCGACACTGCGGTGCAAGTCTCGGACGACAGTACACCTAAAGCTGGGCAGACACTGTGCGATTTTTTCAGTCACGTTATTCAGCTCCTGCTCAAACTGCACGATTGACTCGCAGAGGTTAGAAGTTGGTAGGTCACGATGCAGGTCTCACACTCTCACCGATGCTCTGATGCGACCTGAGTGCTCACACTGTGCCTCCATAAAATGAAGTTTATAACAGAAAATCTGTCGCTCGCTCGCTCTCTCTGTCTTTCACTCACACAGACACACCACCACCATCAACTTTGCTAAATTGCTAATGAAAAACATTGATCAGGCAGCTGTGATTGAGCAGCAGTGTAAATCCAACTATTTTCACGGTTGTTGTGGTCGTGATAATTTTGTGATGCCACATCGAAAAGGCTCGGATGAGCTTGCCAAAGTTCTACAAGTTGTGCCTCCATCGCTTGTGTCCAGATCGCACGCTGCACTGCCGTGCTGCTCCGTCTTTTTCACCGACGTTTACGTGTTTGCGCGTGAGCAGTGTGAGCGCCTGTGGTGAGACCCTCACGAGCGATTGATGATCGGGAGCTGGTCGTGAGGTGTTAATCACTTCTCGTTACCCCACGTATACTACACGATGCAGGCCAAAATCGGTCCGATCACTCAAAAATCGGCTCAAAATGGGCCAAAAATCGCACAGTGTAAGCCCAGCATTAGAGCAGCAATGTTTGTTCCCCTCAGAGAAAGGGAAGAATGGGAAAAGGAAAACACCTGGCTGGAAAAAGTTAATATGGGCATGTGCAGTGAATATCAGCGCTATGTGGCCAGAAGTGTGATAATATAATTTATTTTGTGTAATAAACAACTGCAAGGATAGATGATTACAACAAATAGATGACTAATACATAAAAGTAATACATAGATGAATAATGATGATGAGTTATGATGCATAATCATGGGAACAAGCAGGTTTACAAACAGGAGCAGCTGATTAGAAAAGCTGAAATAATACCTCAACTGAAGCCAATTGTACTAAATGCACTAAATGTGCACTGTTACAAGAATATTTTTCTTTCTATTGTTTTCTATTATTTTAAGTTAAGCAGGACAGAGTTCTTTTAAAGAAAGATTTACTTATATTCTCAAAAGTTAAGCATGACAGGCTTCTGTTTAAGAAAGAGACCTGTTTTACTGTGTTAATGTTGTCATTTTGAGCTAAAAATAAATGGCTAAATGATCATTTGTTTCACATGTGTTCATATCACAAAGAATAGAATATGCATCTACTTAAATCAACTTCAAGTCAAATGGTTAAAAAAATAATTTCACACACAAAAAAAGAGCTAGAAAATTCACCAAACTGGGAAGGGTGAAGACAACTGGGTCGCCCGGCCCTGGCCACGAGGTGTCCCTTATTTATTTTTCAGGGAGTTGGCAACCCTATCCAGGAGGGGCGAGCGGAGAAGCGAGTTGGGGAGCACACACACTAAGGGAGTTACTACACGGAACGCACTGGGAGCAAGGGACGAGCACGATTGGAAAATTGCACTTTTGAATTGATTGTTGGACTTATCTGTTTCACTGTAAATAAACGCACTGTGTTTCTGTGAGCAAGAACCGCGCCTGGGTCCCTCTTTTCCGTGACACTTTCTTTGTGAGCCCGTAGATAGAGAAGCCAAGAGTTGCAGGTTGCAGGTGCTATTATTAACCCCATGTTGTCATAAACTCAAGCCCGGGGCTCTCTGAGGAGCCACGTTTCAGCATTTTGAGAGGACACTGCTTGGTTTTTAGATCTAGTACAACAAGAAATCAAAGATAAAGAGACAGCGAGTTGTGAGGTGTATGCAAATTGTACCTCGTGGGAGTCTGTATTTTTTACTTCTATGCTTCTAACAAATCTGCTGCCATTCAAAACACAAGTTACATAACTGATCGCATGGATAAGGCATTCAGAAAAATATGCTGTAGCGCTTGAACAGCTCTGTGGGTGCAGGTTCCCTCGGGCCCCTGTGTGGGGCCTGAGTGAACCTGCACCCATGCCCACTTTGTCTGTGGTCTTGTTGCTAAAAGCCTACCAAAAAAATCACATTTTAATTTTTAGCTATGACATGCCTTGTGTCATTCTGCCCAACAGCAGGAAGAAAACGCTCTTGTAAACACAACACAACAGGACCCACTGCCCCCATGCTTCTCTTTGATTCTTCCTATGGTTTTTTTTTTCATGGTTTTAACAACACAAATATTGGACTGTCAATCAGTGTCTCAAAAACTACACTATGGACTGTCACAAAATAGTAAGTAACACACATTACGTGCCCCCCCCCCCCCCCCCCCCCCAAATGAGAAATCCTCAGGATTTACTGGAGGAATTGGCACTACATTTGGTTACCAGATGATGCATGGTAATGTTTCTGTGATCCCCCAAAATGAAGTTGGCTTCTGCGACTTTGAGTCGAGTTGTTTAAAAAAACATTAAGTGGATTTCCATGAAATTTGGTACACGCATTAATATGCCCCGAGAATCAACAGCAATTGCTCCTGTGATTTCATGACTCTTTTTGTCATCTGGTGCCATCATCAGGGTGCATAATTTGCCCAATACTTTGCTATATGAACAAAACGGATCATACATCTAATCAGTACTTTCTTCACGTCGGCATTTTAACAACCACACTGTAATGACACTTGGATATACATTATGTAACTTTTTGCGCTCCCTTGCAGACTGATAGAATTAGAGGTTTTTGTAGTAAAGTAACCGCAACCAAACAACTGGTGTGCTCTACAAAACAAAGGGTGGAAAAAAATGTAACTCAACAATACACATCATATATGAAAAAATTATGTTTAGGTCAATCAGTCCAGTGACTGTGGTCAGCTGTGTGACGATGGGTAAGTTTCCTACACTGTTTGTCTGAATTTAATGCAAGAAAAAAAACCCTCCAATTTAAAGCTCAGCTGATAGCAACTGATGTCATTAAGTCTGCCAATAAAAGCAGTAATCAATATTAAATTTATTGACTGCATCTAAAATAACGGACAATCTAAATCGCTGGTAACAGGACACTGACTAGTGCTTGTTCTCCTCCCGCCCATTTGAAGCAGCTCTGTATTACGGTAGCTAAAAGTGAGTCACTGAAACACTTAAACAAATGTCCAACAACTGACATTTGCAAAGAAATGTCAGGACATTTGAATGATGATCCATGCAACCACAGCTGAGCATGAAAAATATATTATCTATGAGTTAAAGACTACTAACATTTCAATAAAGGAACTGTATATTTAGATGACTATTTAAAAAAAAACACGATGGTGTAATAAAAAGAGAAAAAGAAATAAAACATGACTTCTTACCTGGTCCTTTGGCTCCTCCTGACAAAAGGCGCCCCAGGCGAAAAATAATAGCTCGCTGGTACTCCTTCACAATCTGTATACAGAGAAAAACAACCCCAAGGTCATATATAATATGTAAGTAAGTATGAGTAATTTCTTTTTCTTGCAGCTAGATATGGAGGTATTCTTATGCATGCTACTTTTAAAAAGAAATGAGTTTTCCTGTAAAGTAAAGATGCATTTTATCTGGGTGAATGGTAAACAACCATGCGTCACCAGCTTTTAAAAGGTGTTTCTAAAATAAAACAAATAGCACTGTAATTTAAGTAGCTGACCACAATACACATCCATATGGAGATGGGCAGAGTAATCAGCAGGAAAATGAGGGAGAGCCCAACCAGAATCCTGCCACAAAAGCCAATGTCAGTGTTTGGGTTCTCCAAAGCTGGGGAAAGAAGACAGACAGCATGATTTCAACTGGTTTGTACCAACTATGAGAATATATAAATGCATAGTGAATCTTGTATATTTGGACATATCTGCATGTATATTCTTCTAGATGCTAAGAAATTATATTTTAGATTTTATTTTTATTTATTTTATTTTTCAAAGGTAAAATGGAAGGGAAAAATCCTAATCTATTTGGCCCTATGTGAAAAAGTAATTGCCCCCTTTCAGCCTTTCAAATAGTTGAATCAAGAAATCCCTTAAATAGAACCTGTCTGACAAAGCAGGTAAGCTAAAAGATCTAAAAAAAACAAAAAAACAATGCAACATGCCACAATCTAAAGAAACAAAGTGATTGACAATCTATCACTCTGGAAAGTGCTCCATTTCTAAAGCTTTGGTACTCCAGCAAACCATTTTGAAAGACGCTATCAATGAATGGAGAGAACTTGTAATGTTAATAAATCTTCCCAGGAAGAGGCTGCCTACCAAATTTACTGGAAGAGCACATCAACGATTCATCTACGAGGTCACAACAGAATATAAAACAACATCTAACGAACAGTATTCATGAATCAACAATAAGAAGGATATCAGCAAGAGTGCCAAGGAAAAAACACAATGCTGAACAAAAAGGCTTTTTTTGTGTGAAACACATGTGGCCAGTCATCCAAACACCTGACTGCAGTTCTTGATTCTAAGAGTGGCACAATCAGTTACTAGGTTTAGGTGGCAATTCCTTTTTTACATAGGACAGGTAGGGTTTGGATGGCTTTTCCCCCTTAATACATAAATGGAAAGTGCATTTTGCGTTTGCTGTGGTTTTCTTTATCTAATCTGAAAATTTGTTGATAACCTGAAACATGTAACGCAAACAAATTAAGAAATCAGCTCTCTACTTCTGTCAATCCATTCAACAGACAAAATTAGAAGTCAGAATGCCATGAATGGCTTATACTTAACTTACAATAATTTTTTTTTGTGTTTTTTTTTTACAGTAATTAACATGTATGTTACGTGGTTTAATACTGTTTCTTGAACGCTACTGTCTTGTAAAACATTACTGGACGGTTAAGGTGTGAGTGGAACTTATTAACGGCTTATTAACGGTCAGAGCTAGCTAGCTCGTTTTTTAAGTAATGATCACTAAAAAAAATATGTACTTCTACCAACATTTAATTAGAAATTTCACGCTAATCTAAAAGTAAAACTTTCAGCTAAGTGCCGACTTAAAGAAAAAGCCAAATAACTCGGCTGGGCCAAAGTTCACTGACTTTATGAAGCCATCTCTGTCCAGCTATCAGTAAAAGGCGTAGAAAATTAAGCAGCCGTTACCTAACTGCCGTTCGCGACTTCGGGCTCGTTTCATTTCAGCATCTTCGTTGTCGTCAGCCATAGTCCCGGCCAAATAATAAATAACTAACAGTGACAGCAGGAAATGATAGCGATATATTGATTCACTATGGGCGACAGCCAGTTAGTGCGAGGTGACGTTTACCCAAGTTTTTACTTGCAGTAATCTGACGCAAGGGGGCGTGGCTGAGACCAGCTCCATCCCACGTCCTGGAAGACCCCATAACTGTAGAAAACATTGGAAAAACCACCCGGAGAAGAGAACGAGGAAGTTTCATATTCAGTTCACTATTGTTCATGCTATACAAACGTCTGGAGTCACTTCTCATTTCTTAATGTTTTGCTAAGAAATGTTTAAATATATGCGGCAAAACAAACAGAGTATAAGGTGAACACAGTTTGTTCTAATTACCTTGAAAGTCAATATTTGGTGTGACCACAGTCATTCTTCACAGTCTGAACTTTCTCAGGAAAGCTTTCCAGTATTTTCTCTAAGTGGTCTTCAGGAATAGTTCTCCTAGTTTCTTGGACATTCAGAGCTCTCCTTTGGATGTTGACTTCCTTTTTTAAATTTTTCTGTCAAGATGATGCCAGTAATGTTGAGTTCCGCGCTCTGGGGAGGCCAATCCATCATCGACTTCCATTGTGAGTTTCTTCTATCCAGGTATGTTTTCACTGCACTGACAATGTGTTTGGGACTGTCGCACTGAAAAAAATGAAGGCATTGCATAGTGGATCAAAATCTAAGAGTACTTTTCTGCATTCAATACTATCAATTTTATCAAGGTCCCCAAACACCATAGGCTTTAAATGAATTACATCACAGGACCTCTTTGCGTTTTACAGATTGATGTAGACGCTCACTATTGCACCTCTTTCCTGACCTCTTATGTACATGTCAACAATGATCTGAACCAAAAATGTCAAGTTTGGATTCATCACTCAATAAGACCTGCTAATATTTGGTCGAGTTCTTGTGCAATTTGGCATACCGATACAATCTTTTCCCTAATGCCCTTCTGTAAGACCTTCAGATTGTGTTTATCTGCTGTAGAAAGTATTTTATGCCCAACACTTTTTCTTTTGTTTTCTACTGGTTTAATTTCAAAAGAAACATTTTAGAGTCTGAAAAAACATTGCTTAAAAATTAATAGGAATAAATAAGAAAAAAATTACAACAAATTATAGGTCCTTGGAAGCAAAATATAAAGATGTGAGGAGTGGCTCAAGACTTGTAAAACTAATTTGATTGATCTGTCCTGACTTTGTCATTCTTATCCCTACTGAAGTCTCATTAAAAGAAACAAAACATGTCAAGTCAAACTGAATGTGTTCAGTTCGATGGGGAGATATTTATACTAGATGTATAAGCATCGCCTCTGGTTTGAAACAAAAAAATTTCTCATATTCTAGACTTTCACACAGATCAAAGTATCCTGTGACCACCAAAAGCTAATACTTAACTTTTGAGTCCAAAGCATATTTGACCCAATATTTATACTGTATTTCCAATATTATACTGTTTGCTTACATTTTGAAGCCTAATATATAGCATTAATGATGTCACAAATATGTGCTTGACTTAAAAATGTGCATGTAGGTGTTGGCATCTGAAGCTGAGATGAGATGAGTTGAATATTTTAAAAAAATGGCAGAACCTTTAAGTGAGACATTGAGCTCAGTGCTTGGAGCTCACATTTTTTATTTAAGATGGTCTGATACACCAATAGACCTTGTCAGACAATTCAACTGCAAATGAGCTTAAAAACATTATGTAGTCTGCACCGCCTCATGAGGTTAAAGAAAGATCAGCAAGGTTGACTTTCTTATGGCTTCCTCACATACAAAAAATGTAGTGGAAGTAACAGTCTACTCCATAGGTGTCAAACTCTGGCCCGTGGGCCAAATTTGGCCCGCAGCCTAATTACATTTGGCCCGCGAAGCCATACCAAATTACTGTTAGAGCTGGCCTACTGGTATTATACAGCTAATATATATATTGTTTAGTATTAAGCTTTGCTTGTTCCATATTCAGTTTTCCAGCAAAACTTATTTGAGTCCATAAGAAAAGATTCATTCTTAAATCTGGAGGAAGATTTTTTTTTCAATAAATATTAACGTTAGCTCGCGACTTTGTTCCAGTTTTAAATTTTGGCCCACTGTGTATTTGAGTTTGACACCCCTGGTCTACTCAGTGTGGCAGCTGGAGCCTATTTAAATTAACCTGCTATTTACAGGCTACTGTCGAGGGTAATGCTAACAACTGAAAGTAGCTTCCATTAATAACCCAGGCAATGAAATATTTTCAGTGAATTTATGCGACAGCAGTCAGAGATTTCATTCCACGTTGACATGATAGCGTCACACAGTTGCGGCAGATTTGTTGGCTGTGCATGTGAATCTCCTGTTCCATAAAATCCCAAAGATGCTCTATTGGGTTAAGATCTGCTATTTGACTGCAGTAGCTTTGTGTTATCCTTCTGGGAACAACCATCAGAAAATGTGTACACTGTGGTTTGAAAGGAACTGACGTGGTCAACACCAATACTTAGGCAGGCTGTGGTGTCTAAATAATGCTCAATTGATAAAAAGTGGCCCAAAGTCTGCCATACCATTTAAACCACCAGCAGCCTGAATTGTTGATACAAGACAGGATGGATCCATACTTGTATGCTGTTTACACCAAGTTCTGATCCAACACCCAATGTTGCAGTAAAAATCGACAGTCATCAAACCAGGCAGTGTTTTTTCAATCTTCTATTGTTTGGATCATTCTCTGTAAGCCCAAGCAGCAGTTATCAAGCAGCTAAACAGGTGTACCTGATAAAGGCACACCTGTTTAGCTATTTAGCTATTTAGAGTCCTCCACCTGACGTGGTTCAAGTGTTCCAGTGTTTTGGCATTGTTCTTTCATCAATGGAGAACATTTCTGCCAAGGGCACATCTGTAAATACCTGATTACAGCTTCTCCAGTAAGCCTCCTCTCTACTTGTTACTGTTGCCTCCAGAGGCATTTTAGAAAGTAAGACATGCTTCAAAATGACATGAGATTGATTTACAGGTTAAAAAAAAAAAGCAACCATAAAAACCTGTTGAATACTAAACATGAGAGTTGGTCAGTCTCTGTAGGCTGGAAGACATCATGTACCAAAAGACTATTGCAGGGGCCCAGGTTTGAGACCTTTCCTGTAAGCTCTATTTTTATGTTATAATAATATTAAAAGGCAAAAATAAATCCTAAAAAAAACAAAACACAAACAAATAAAAAAAAGACTAGACTGCACAAGCCACCAAATAATTGGAAAAGGTTTTATCCACAGAACACTTCTGATATAATCTGTGGCTGAAAGAATCATTATCTTTATGCAGTTAATCCTGAATTTGGCACTGAAGTTTGCTTACTTTATTTTATTATCTTTATATTCATTTTAACACTGCTACACCTACGAGTTCAATAATGAAATGTTGAAGGATGTGAATGCATCAAAACTGGGATTTTTTTCTTTTCTTTTGCTCTAAATCAGAATTAATAATTATCAAAGAAAACGGTATTTTGAGGAAAAATTAATAGGCCACGGTATTTTAAATCCCTTTACAGATCCCTACAGAACATGCACAAATGAAGATAAAGCCATCAGGATTAAATTTTACAGTCAGTAATGAAATACAAAATTGGAGCAGATTTAGAGCGTATAGACCATATGTAGACACCAGTTGACGAAGTGCTAGTGTATTTTTTTCTTTTGGATCAATCCTTATTTGTAAGCTCCTTCAGTATTAACACCAATCATTTTAGTGACAGAGCTGGTTGTTGAGTTCAGGTGGTGGCATGCACAGAAAACCCAGGCAAAGTGCAATTATCCTGGGGAAAACTAAGGGATGGTGGCTGTGCATGTTGCAGTGGTCTAGAGCTCCACCTCACCTAATCCTCTTTTAATTAGGGTGAGAGAAAATGTGGAACCCCTCCTGGATTAGTCACAGCACATTGACAAAGCACCAAGCTGGGACCAGTGTACAAGACTGGTGGCCAATGTGGCCAGTTAGGTACAGCTAAGACCCTCTCATGTGTGAAAAAATACCCCTCCATCTCCCCGAGGCTACCTGGGCTTCGGGCTTCCTGCAGCTGAAACCAAAGTGTCTTTGGTCTCTGGTGAACTGGGAGGATAAGTTACAGCATATGATTCGCTCATTTCCAATCCTTCCCCCATTTTCACTCTCACTTGATAGGCTATTCTATCTGCAGCCAGACTTGCTCCCTATTATCCACCCTTTTTGCTAATCCTACAGGGTACTTTGTCCTCCTCGTTATCTTTCCTCATCCCTAACTATCTCTCTTCATGCTCTATCTGCCCATTTCTCAGTCTCTCCTTTTCTTAGCCAATAATGGAGGTTCAGCTTCATGCCGATGGGGATTAAGGTGAACAAAAGAATCAATTAGGATCCAAATAGTCCACACAAGTACTTGAAGTGTCTAGATAGGGCTAACATTAGCTAGTTTGATGTATCACAGTACAAAGAAATGTGATCAATTATAAATTACAGAGAGCCACATCAGCATCCTGCAGACTTTATCCAAAATGAAAAGTAGCAGGTGTAAATAAATGTTTTTTTTAAAAACTTGTCTGGAAATGTTACATTTGATCCTAGTAGCACTGTTTTCTTCAAATAAAAATAAACAAAAGTATAAGGCAAAAGTATAAGACTAGAGACGTTTGGTAAGCGATTTAATAATTGACCACTAGGGGTCATTGAGGTGGTTCCTCATCCACTGTGTCACTATTAGCAGGCAGCCACACAGAGCAGTGAGTGAACTGTTATGACAAAAAAATGTGCTGGATGTAGAAGTGAATGGGCAGATATATGACTACAAAAACAGCTGGCAAGTTGTTACAATACAAACTGAGGCGTCAAACATAGGCTGGTGCAGCACAAACAGAAAAAAACTGAAAGCAGAGCATAGTTTGTCTGACGCACTGCACAGGAGAATTGCTATAGACCTCACTGTACAGAGGATCCTCTTATTGATATATGGATATTTATGTAGTTTATGCCAATATATCTCAGGAATAACACTGATGAGCAAATGAAAACGGCTTTGGATTAATAACATGACTAGACAGCAGTCATTATATTTTTCCATAAAGAATAATTTCACTGTCTGATCCAGTCAGAATAAAGTATTTCAACTTGTTTCCAGCTATTTATATACCCATTGGGGCATCAGTTGTTTTATGTTTGAATGCAACAGTGATAGACAGTTACAACATCAACTCAGAATTGCCAGAAACGTCATGACTGAACATAAATACGTAAATAACGACTTTAATCAGTTGGAATGTTACGACCCCCTCTGCTAGGCGACAGGAGGGGATAAACATACACAAGCCCTCTCACAAAATCAGAGTAAATAAGGGGTTTTATTACAAACAAACTGAAAACCGACGGGGCTGTTCAACAGACCACCGGGGAAACAATTAATACACAAAGAAAAGAACAGGCAAGAGTAAAAGCTAAGGGTTAACTAAAGTGGGCAGCAAACACAAGAGTCTAATAAAACTAAGGTTAGCTGTATATCAGGTTACAAACACAGTTCAACTATTAGGCAGACAAGAAGGCCACTGCATGTTCACATCAGCACAACAATCCCCCACAGTGTGAAGAATCTTCAGCCTTTTTATACTCCCAGGTGCAGACAATCAGCCAGTCAATTGGTCTCGGAGTGTCATGGGATCTCCAGGCAGCCAATCGTCCGCAAGGTCTGGCACACTGTGATCTGCATAAAAGAAGGCTGGCACAGGACTCCCAGCAGCCAGTCATCCACGAGTCCTAGCACACTTAGATTTGCATAAACACAAAAGGGTAGTCTCACTCTCTCCAAGGCCCAGGGCCGTAACATGGAATGAAATGAGGACCAGGCATTGAGCTGATAATTCACTCATAGAAAAATCCAGAAAATAAAATGGAACGCGCATTTTAAAAACTGATCAACAACCTCTGCGATACTGTGCACACTGAAATTTAAATATCTTATCCTGTGATGGACGAACCTGCCACAAGCCCTGTGTCAGCAGGGTAGACTTGAGTTATATGTAGGAGAAGCCAAAACAAAGAAAAATCAAAATCATGTGGTTGAAAAATAATTACTTACTATTCTTCATTTTTCTGACCTACTTTTAATTCTGTACTCCTCTAATATCACTATAATCCATACATCCACATATATTTTAGTTTTCCAACAAAAACAATCAGCACCTAATAACAATCAAATTGCCAAACAATATTAGATGGAGGTAATTAAATGCTTCAGCAACTGCTAAGCCACATTTTTCCTTATACTGTCTAAACTCATGACTGCTTCCTAAAGGTCACCTTGTTTCTTTTATCCAAAAGAAAGCAAAGACTGATGAAATGATGTGAAGCAACCTTGCAACATTCCCATTATAAGATTAAACCATGATGGAGTCATATATTCTTGTCATGACTTGGCAGGCCGCTTCATGTGTGATGAACATTTTTGACAATGAGTTAATACATCCGTTAAGAAAACTAACAAAGTATGATGTTTAATTTAGAAGCTTTTTAAATGCACTCTACATAAGCATCACACAGTCAGTGTTGGTGGGCTAAATGGGAACATAAAAGCAGAGATGGCTCAAGCCGAAGCAACGAGTAGCACACTGGACAAACTTCAGTGGACTTCAGCTCTTCCTGCCTTAGACCCGATAACACTGGGTGGCAGTGTGTACCTCTAAACAGGAAAGATTTCACCTCCTGCCTCCAGCAGAGGAGCTCAGTCTGTGAGAGGCACTGAGGTTTGACCACTCTGAAGCTTAACTGAGGCAAAAATATTCCACAAAAGACCTTACCACAGGGTCCGAGTCTCTATTAATTAGTTTTCCTCACCTTCAAAATACTGTTAAAAAAATAGAGATTTTTGTGACATATTATAATCGATATGCCGTACTCAGGGCTGGGCAACACATAATCGATATACAAATATACTCCACTGTACTGTTTAATCAATCTTTTAATCTAAATAATATTAGAAACCTCAAAACTTCTGCATTTCAGACTTATTTACATACAATGTTTGTCTCATTTTATTTTTTCTTTTGTTTACTGGGAGCAGATTGGCATTAGCGGCAAACAAAAATGTTAACATTTTGTACAGACAGCACAGAAACTAATTTCCAATGCAGCTTAATCTCTCAAAGACTTGTAGTGAGCTCTTCCATATAAGCAGTGCATTATTCTCTGAGCCGGAGGGGATTTATCAAGTCTGCATGGAAGAGCAAGTAGGGTCAATTATAAAATCACACTACCGTATATGTTTTTTCCTCTTCTTTTTTGGGGGGACGGGGGGAAGGGGTCTGTATATAGTTTCAAAGAATCAAATGCAATATGATAAAAAAGAAAAATCTATTTACTTTTGTATATGTAATACCAGATTATCCTGGAAAAGTCTGCAAATAAGCCTCGAACACACGAGTTTACTCCAAAAGTTGACAGCGAAGATGGAGGTCACAGAGGTCACGGTGAAGATAAGCTGAGAACTTGTAAATCCTGTCAATCTGTTTTCAAATTACTGCAGTAACAGCATGCGAGGTGTTGTTTCCGTGTATTATGGTAATGTAATAGTTGAGGCAGGCCTTGGTCTGCAGCTCCTGTTTGTTCGCAGGTACTGCGCTTGCTGCGTTTGGCATTCTGCTCCACTTCTCCCACTGAAATGAGTTCTCTCTCTCTCCCTCTAAACTTACAGAGGATGTGGCGCCCACACAGCTGTTCTCCCCTGAGCTGGCGTACATAAAACATAAAAGGCGAGCCTATATGAAAAATGCACAGAGCGCTGGAATATAATGTGCTTGATACCCTGCTGCTGTCGGGCAGGAGAGAGATAAAGAGAGAGGCCTGCCCTGGATAGATTCCTTTTCTGCAAAATTCGTTTGACTGCAGGCTTGGATGGATGCCTGTGCAAACATTTACTCACCACGCTCAATCCATGGATCACATTACAAAGATTGATTGTTCACTTGCCTCTCACCCTCCACTGTTTCATTGGACAATGTGAAATCAAATGGGATTTTTTTATTATTTTTTTGAAAGAGGAGTATCTGAGGGGTAGAGTTGTTATGCACAGAATAAGTGCTTCTCGGGGAGATGTGAAACGGGTGCGTGTGTTTTCGAGCAAATTCCTCCCATTGTTCTTGTGTATTCCAGATGAATTGAAATGCTGAGTGCCAGACAGTGAAAACAAATCAAAATGATTGTTCGAGTTGAAAGAGTTGCACGTGGCACCGTGTTTCTCTTCCTCATGTCATCTTGTAAATTAGCTGAGCTGCCGTGTGAACTTGTATGGCAATTAATTTGTGACACGCAGGTGATTCGCTACCTACCGCTGCATGATTGCAAAGTTCACTAAAAGTGAAATTATAGACGGGGAACACTGGAATTGCACGCACACTCTTTGGAGAATTTGTAGTCCAATTAAAGCTCAGCGCACAAACACTGCATCGGTGTGGTCGTGCCAAACCATAATCATCATTTCAAGCTATTGCCAAATATTGACTCAGTTGTTTTTAGGGGCCTCTGGGTACTGTATCAAGAAGCCTAACTAAGAAAACAATTGTCCAGGAGGCAGGGAGCAAGGAGTGGAAACTCATAACGACATAATCTGAAAATGACTCTGGTCCCTCGGTGCGCTACAGAGAACCAGATCGAAACAGACATTACTCAGTTCAAGGTGACCCGCAGCTTTTACCCCAGTGTTTTCCAACCAACTACACCAGCCAAAGCGAATCAGACACATATAAGATGTGATTCAGTGCGGCACGCACACGTGCTCCCCCGGTGTTTTAATCAATAGAAAAGTGAAAGCAGGTAAAAATGAGCACAGACACGGCGGGAGATTCTTAGTGTTGCTGTGTCAAAACTGCTCGAGTGAAAGTAAACAGCCGAGAACAGGTGGTTTGACCCCAGAGATGAAAGGTCAGGACACAGGACACTGGTCTCTCTCCTCAGCTAACCTGCTTTCAAAATAACCAAACTGATCCTGGAGACCCAGTACTACAGCAGATTAGCCCCCCTCTGCTGCGTCTTGTCCTCTCCTGCCAACACGTCCGCACTCTCGTTTCCATTTCCCCTCGGTGTCTTCCTCCTATCATCATTTTCCTACACTCCCTCCCTCCTCTCTCTCGCCCCCTCACATCGTTAGCATTTAGATAGTTGAGAGCAGAGGAGCTTGGGTAATAGGCTTTTCCCTTCCCTCCATCCCTCTTTCTCCTCTTGCTCAAATCAGCTGAAGTAAGAGGGATTAAATCAAAAGAACAACAATGATGATGAGAGCAACTGCGAGGGAGAGAAAGGGAGAATCAGGGGATGGTGGGGGCGGTGGTGCATAACGCTTGATCGGGTATGAGCTCATTAACCCGGGCCTTGACAGAACTGATGTTAGAGGTGATTGGAGATTATCACATTTAGGAGATACTTCATCCCCTTATCTCTCTCTGCTCCGCCCCGCTCGACTCCCCCCACCCCTCCTGCTCCTCCTCGCCCTTCTTTTTCCTTCCACCGCGGCTCTCTTTCTCTCAATTTCATCCAGGTCAGTTGTCCGTGGCTCGATTCTCCTGGGTGCAGGGAAGGCAGGTGGAGCTCGCAGATACCATCGACACTGGTTCCTGTGTCTGCTTGATCTCCTAATTCTGCTTCATTTAAACTTCATCAACTGTTCCACTGGACCGGAAGCAGAGAAGAATGAAAACAGGTTGTGTGGAAACAGCTTTCTCTCCCTAGCTCCTCTTTTGTTGTTCGATCTGATATGATATCCCCAAAGCTGCTGCAGCAGCCCCTACCACCACCCCCACCCCTACACACAAAAACACACACTTCACCTCTACTCCTGAAAGGCACGCTTTGCACTGCAAAAGATGTCAGTGAGTCTTAAAAGTTAAAAAGATACTTGATTTTCATTATTTCAGATTCGTATTATGTGTCATGAAGGCTCTTTCTAGCCTTAGATGTATTCTTTTTCTTTGGAATTAAAGACTAGATACTTAAAAATCTGACTGACATTTTTCAAAGACAAGATGCCGTTAGTTCTATTATCTCATTCGCATTAAGTTATCTGGTGAATTGAATTTGACCACAGGTGCAGATGATTTTTCCCTCTGGGTTAGGACTGTCAGCGGGGGTTAGCTCTAAACCCAAACCCACACAACCATAGTTGGAAACTGATTGATGGATTGATAATTAATGGTGTATGCAACTTTATCTGAGACGGCATCATATGAGGTGCTCAAAGTTAAAACAATGCACCTGTTTAGATGTTTAATTCTGAATTGATTAAATGACCCTTTAATTGGGGGGGAAAAGAAGCAAATTTTCTTATAGTGTAAATTAAATATTTTTGGACTTTTAAATTTTAGTCAGGGATCTAATCATAAATCTTTGCACTTTATTAGACTAGGAATTAATCAAACAAATTGCTAGTTTAGTTTTTTTTTTAATTCTTGAAACAAAAACATGTTTTAAAAGATAATTTGGACAAACTGAATCTCATTCTCATTAGTTTGTCCGCCACTAATAGAAGAAAATCCGACTTCATGTGTTTCTTGACCTGTGTAACATCTTTTTTGATTAAGTCATTCAATACAGTCTCATTTTTGTGGTGTCAAATAGTGCAATTTTTTTTTCAGTCAACTCACTGGCATCACACAGAACTTGGATCCATTGGCATTACTGGACAGACAGTCTTTATTAATGGTATACTGGGTCTTCGTGCAGTCTTCAAGTTCATCTGTTGGGAACTGGGGAACTCTTTTCTTATTTTTTATACTTCCACTTATACTTTTTTTATACTTACACATTTTTATACCAAATTCTGTGTTTTGCTTTCCCCCTGCAAACAGATGGGTGGGGCTTCTGTGTTCGTTAGAGATGTCCACTCTCTTTGAGATCACAGGGAGCCCAGATTAAAGAAACCTGTTAAAACAGAGTATTTCAAGTAGTTGAAGCCTGACTTTTTGACTCAACCACAAAACGGTGGTCTAAGTTCAAATACAGGAGAATCAGAGTTTAAGGGTTAGAAAACACTGTGTTTTTTTTGTTTTTTTGCAGTGTGTTTCTGCTACAAGCTCATAAACTCACACACACACACACACACACAAATTGGGAAAAGTCACTAATCCTGCTGGCCCTGAACACTGTGCATTCCCCTCCCTCCTCCTTTCACACTGGGAAATTTAGCATGCCCTCTCGGCTGAGGCAGAAAATGAGATTACTGTATTTAAATGACTATGGTAATGGTGAGCATGCTGCCAGGCCCCTGTAGGATAAGGGATTTCTACCACGCTCATTGTTAGCAGTTTTGCAAAGTGCCATCGTCCTGCTCCAGCTCACAATGGTAATGTCATTTAAAAGACATTTCTCTTTCTTTCTCGCACCCCCCCCACCCACACACACACCTTTGCTTCTTTTCATGCCCCGCTGTTCCACCATCAGTCCCATGTAGCAGTCCCCAGGAGGGCCGGTCTCTGAGCATGTGTGTGCGTGTCAGCGTTCCCGATCCACCAGTCCAGACATAAGGTGAATATTCTTCTTTCAAAGACGCAGTAGAGTGATTGGACACGGTCAGTCTGTTTTGGAAGACATAATCCAATCCATGTTTGTAATAAAGTGTGCTCTCTAAGGACCAACACCATGCGTCTGCTGTGGACGCAGACACCAGGTGGCCAGTAGGTCAAGTGTTTCATGTACCTGCGTGACTTTTAAAAGTGAGGATTTCTTCTGCTTCCTGAGGATGAAGGAGTTTGGTTTACACCTTTGAAAAAACACTAATGGATGTAAACCACAAAACTTTGTAACTAGATAAACGGATAGTAAACAATAAATTTGATGTATTTTACTTTTTACTTGGGATAATCAAAAACTCATAAAACTCACTGATCAAGAAAAATAATGATTATAGTCATATATTTAACTTTTATACCAGCTGTAATCACTGAAAAAATTAGCTTTTGTTAATGCTCTCGCTTTAGTTTGATAAAAAAAAAAATTGGATTTTTGATCAAATAAAATTGAAACAATTTAAGAGTCTGTGATGAGCACTACTTTACATAAATTTTACACCAACGATGTCAAACATACAACCATACATTTTCACATTTTTCATCAGTTATAATATATTTTTCACTTTGGTGAAATGAGAAGGATTTACAGCTAATAAAAATGTGATCAAATATCACAAAGATTGTGCATCCATCCATTCTCTTCCACTAGGACCATTTCCACGCTGCTATCTAAATTTTGAATAAATATTCTAGATTCATTTTATCTAGAACATTCTAGATAAAATTCATTTCTGTTACTACACAAGTAAAATGACATATGGCCTACCGAAAACAAGTGCATGACAGGATTAGGAAAGGATGAACACATAGACGTCTTGTAGATCTTTGGTGAGCTTGTGTCATATTCAGCGGTCACACACCACAATTGTGTGGTTTCATGTTAAACGGCTGCCATTGTGAACACTGAGGTCATGTCTTTTCTGATAACTTCAGGGGGTTTTCTTTGGCTATTTCACAGGCGGGCTGGGCTCGGGGAGAACATTTGCACTACAGTCTTGGCCATGGCCCTATTCCATATCAGTGATCACTGAGCACAGGCCGCTGATCCAAGCTAATTGTGGAAATTATCCATGTGCTCCTTATGGAGTAACAGCGAGGGCTCTAACAAGGAAGGGGGGCTATCCATAAAGAAAAAAAATGAGAATAACACCGACACAGAGGAGGACAGTGGAGAGAGGGCTGCACAGAGATGGAGTGAAGGAAAGAAAGAGAAATGTGCTCATAGGAACCAAAGGACGGCAACTGTGAGCTGTGATGTTCCTCGGCGTCACAGAGCACTTCATCTTAGGTGGGTTTTTCTCCAGGTCCCCTCCACTTCCATCCGGCCCCCCTGCCACCAACCATCCCCATCCCTTGTCCCTCTCTGCCTCCAGGGCTCCCTGCTGCAAGCCTGATCTATTGGTTCTCAGCAGCGTGCCGAGCGATAAATCATGGGAATGGGGGCCGGCGATGATTAGGTTGTGGAGTGCGGAGATGGAGGGAGAAGCGAAAAGAGAGGACGGATGGATTGGAGGAGGAGGAGGAAGAGGGGTGTAGGTGGGCCCAGCAGCCTTGTGTACAGCAGACAGGTTACTGATGGTGTTTGTTTCTCACAGGCCTGTACCTGTGCAGGGGGCAGATTCTCCTGGGTGTTACATAAAGGAACTATGGGTCTGCCGGGGCTCCGTCGCAGCTTCAAGAACACATAAACTGAGCTGGAATTACCCAGGCGATGAGATATATATGGGCACAGTAGCATTGCTTATTCTGGCCAAGCCCATTATATCAGCCCCGCTGGTGAGACGAAGAGGAGGTGGAGGAGGTAGACGCGGCAAGGGATTGAGATGAGCCCTTGGGAGCAGAAAATGTAGATTAATACTGTTGCATATTTTAGCACAATTAAAACTTCATTTGTCTAAATGTGTGGACTTTAGCCTCATTTAAGCTTTGGTGGCTTAGTAGTTTTTTAAAGGGAGAAATTAAGACATTGACCAGGAGGCATTTGCAGCTCATCAGAAATAAAAACAACACTTTCTTTTTTTTTGTTCTGTGACATTTTAAAAATGGATGGTTACACCTTATTTTGCCCAACTGCAGGAAACTGAGCTCCCTGTCAATTATTGATACCCCCGCCTGCAAATCTGATTATATAAACACTGAGAGGAATGTCGATGAGATTTGTCTGGAACTTGAGCAAAACTTGAGTTTATTGCCTCATTGACAGAGATTTGCCAGTCAAGCACCCTTTAGCCTGTCACCTTTTCCCAGGTATCAAATCCCCCTCATGCCGCCTTGTCTCAGGCAGAAGAGGAGTCGGAAAACACAAACACGAGCAGGGATAATAATGAACAAGATTGTGTGTGCATGTGTGTGCGAGTGACTGGGAGCGGGATGTGCCACAACAAGCCCCCCTCAAATTGTACAACCCGATTTTACTGCTCGCCCATTTAATGGCTGTTCTCTGTTACTGTATGTTTCATCAGCGGCGCAGGGTGGCAGGTGGGAGGGATCCTGCCTTTGGAGGAGCGGAGAGGGGCTTTGTTTGCTTTAGTTTACATGCTCACTCGTTGTTTGTTGCATGTTGGTGCGCCAGCTCTGTGCCGTCAGCCTCGCTATCATCACGTCTGACAGCTTCGCGGCCATGTTTTGAAGGGAGAGGAGGAATTAGAAAATAGGGATGGGTGGGAAAAAAAGGAAGAAAGGATCCAGGTGTTGTGGTTTAACCTTACCTGCCAAGATCTTACAAACTGTTTTTTCTTTTTGGATCGCTGGTTTGAGGTTCAGAATGAGGGTACAGAAGGCAGTTTCAGAGCCGATGTGGGTGATTCTCTTCTTTTTCCTGGGTGCATGAGGAGAGGAGGAGGAGTGGGGGGGTGGCCAGGATTACAGAGATGATCCTGCCATTCATCCTAGCTCTAAACAGAGCCCCGTCTTCCCTCCCCAAACCCTGCTAATTCCCTTTTGATGAGGCGTGCTAAATAAATCCTATTTCCACGCCTTTATTCCCCACCGACTCCTGGAGCGTAGATCAGGGACGCAGATTTTAGGGGCTTCTGCCGCCGTTTGGGACCCACAATGGAGCCCGTCTGCATGGCAGCCCACTTCGTCCAGTGAGCCTCATTATGATTTCACCCCAACACATGCCCAGTTGCCCACAAACACACACAAACACAGACACAAGCAGACTGACACATTTACACATATAGCTCCACAGAAATACGTCGTGATGGCTTTGTGCAATTGCTAGGACAAATGCCGGACATCATGTCATGTACTTCAAATTTGTTGTTGGAGTGTAAAAAGATACTCCAGGTGACTCTGTGTGTGTGTTTGTGTGTATATGTGTGTACTGTACATCTCCCTCCTGTCCTGTCGGCCCTTCCACTCTCACATGCTGAGCCTCTGCGCTCGGTTATGACGCTAACAAGCTCCTCCGTCTCTCCGGCTCTGTCTACACCGGGGCCCTGTTATTAATGGGGACCAGCTGGGAGTGGTGAAGGTACATGCACAGCCAGACAAAGCCCCATATATAATCATAAAGTCATAACAAACGACCTGATGTAAATGAGGATGGGGGTGTTCCGAGGGAGGCTCGGTTTGGAGAGAATAGGGCCACGGAAGCTGGGGTGCAGCAAATGAAGAGTGGAGGGTGTCATCTGACATCAAAATTGCCAGTACCCTCTTGGCTGGCTGGCAAAGACTGACCTACCTGACCTTTGACCTCAACCTGGACTTGGCAGACTGTGGGTCAAGCCTTAAGAGAAGCGTTGAGTACCTCTCCGACGGCTCATTTCTCTGTTGATGGGGCAGTTAGCCTGAGAAGAACACTGCCTCCGTTCATGTCCAGGCAAACAAAAGACAGCTTCCCGGACTGTCTAGCAATAGCTTGGCCTCCTTGACATATGGCACCACTAAGTGTGCACTTCACTGGCTTGTAGAGTCATGGAGAATTTCTTTATTTTGAGGTGTAGCAATCATTACTATTTTATGTTTCAGGCGATGAGAATCCTAGCCTGCTCATCTGCAGTGTGCCTCTTCAGTGGTGAGGCTTACGCAGACACATGCTTCCAATTAGCTGGGCTTCTTCATGTAAATGCTTCATAAATTATCCTCCCTGTCCCGGGATTACGTGCTCATAAAGAGAGTTAGCATCTCAATAAAAAGCAAAGATTGTGTATGGAGAGCAAATTAGTGGGATGGAGGAAGGAAAAGAAAGTCATATGAACTGGCACCAGGTGGGGTTAAACTATGATCTACCGAACTGTACCAAATTGCATGTGACTGTGGTCTATCAAGGCAATTTAAAGGGTGACATGGTAGCTCCTGACATGCAACCTCTTCATTCTGTCTTTTAGGGGTTGCACAGTGACCTGCTGGTCAAAGATACTGACTTAGAAAAATGACAGACTCCAGTATAGTCTCTATGCATTCCTAGTGTGGATCAAGACAACTGTTTTATTGATGTTACATTATAGGAGTAGATCTGTCCCCAAATATGCACACCATGCAGCACTAAATGTGTGTATCTATGGTGATAATACACCTAAAGATAAATGACATAATTCTTAATGTTTACATTTTGACAAGTTCATGTTTAATCACACAAATTATTAAAATAATACTTATATATTAGTGAAGCCAATGAAGGCTTAAAGCTGCAATCTTTCTAATAAACAGCAGGGGCACATGCTATGACATCATCATCTTGCCTAGCAACCACCTACCAACAGGTTAAAATGACTCATTTGTAATGTTTATACACCTGTAACACTTTATAAGACAATCATTTCATTTTAACGACAGCAATGCAATTTATGTCCCAAAAATTGTAATATTATGTTATTATCTTTATTTGATATTATGATCTCATCCTATTGATTAGCAACCACCTACCAACAGAATAAAGTGATATTCATATAGCAGAGCAGGGACTGAGTATGGGCCTGTACTACTATAATAAATTTCTTGGAGAAAATGACCCAAGACTGGACTTCAATCAGTGGGTGTCATTGCCGTGGCTATGTCTCTCTTTTATGCAGAGTCTATGTATATTAGGCAGAACGCAAAAAACAGATGTGTTTTTGCTTTCTGCCAGAAATCTGCCAGAGCTTGCAACTTTTGGGGGGAGTGTATTTTGTATAGATGATGAAAGCCAAGTGGTTAGAGTGCATACCAACTGGTTCCAGGTTCAGTTCCCAGGACCTTTACTTAATTTAAACATCATGGTCTCTCCGTTCAGATATTGTTTGTCTGATAGAGGACGAGGGCAATAAACAAATAATATAAGAAAAGCAGCTGTAAGGGGAACCGCCGGCTGCAAGAGTGAGTTATGCAACCATTTAATCATTGCCACTGGATACTGGTAAGAACATTCAACCAAGAGCTAATTCCTAAAATAATAATTTATTTTTCTTATGTATTGTGAAATATTAAATGGACTGTACCCAATTTATTTAGTGTGATTCAATTCAATTTTCTTTATATAGCGCCTAATCAGATGGACACTTGCCTGTTTTATTCTAACATGAAGACTTTACAGTAATGCAGAGAAAACCCCAACAATCAGATTACTCCCTATGATCAAGCACTTGGAGACAGAGAGAAGGAAAACCTCTCTTATAACAGGAAATAACCTCGGGCAAAAAACGTGATGTAGCCATTAAATTAATGTACTTTTCAAATAAAATAATATGAGCACAAAATCAAGTGTACATTTCTAGACTGCAAATACTCCATACAGTGTGAGAAAATTACATAAAATGCTGATTTTATTTTGCCAACTGTCTTTAAATTTACAGTGATGTCACACTGGGAGAAGCAAAAGCCACTTCTCACAGGCAGAAATGAGTGAGTGTTTGGCATTTTTTTTCAAATAATAATAAAAAATGACTGCTCTCAGGTGAGTAACACAATGAGACACTTTTAGGACTTTCCCTCCCTTAAAGTGCAAAACCAGAACTTCTCCTAAATGGCACCGGCTGGCTTGGACGTACGTGATAGGATGATTTGATAAAGCAACGTGCCTCTGCTCAGGCTAACAGATAATAGCAGGGGTATTATGGGAATTAGACCGTTTGGTTTGTGTAAAGGTGCGGGGTGTGCGAGGGGCTTTTGAATTCTGCCGGGCACATAAAGCGTCTGTAAACAGAAAGCACAAAGACGCCTTAACGTGCTAAATCTCAGGCCACACTGGCCATACATTGGACTGTCATATTGAATTGGCCCAGAGCTGTGGGAGAGAGGCTGGTTAAGAAGACGCAGGGTGGGAGTTAAGCTGAGAAAGAGAGCCCAGTGTGACAGACACTTGTCCATGTAACAGCACTGCAGAAACTCACACCGGGCTCTCAACAACACTCTGCTTTACTGTCGATCACCAAGACACTCAGCAACACCGCCTGTCACCTATGCATGTAATATAAATGCAACCTCACTTTTTCTCTGTGATATATATCAACCAGCTCAGAGGAGCAGACAGAGACTGGCACACATGCGCACACATGCGCACACACTCTCACACACGCTCACTTTTGAATACAGCACCACACAGACAGTCAATAACAGAATGGGGTGTGAGATTAAGCCTAAGCCCACCTTCTTTTCATGTGGCAGAGCAGCCGCTGCCCCGAGATCTGGCACCAGATGGCGCTGTGCCGGTTGGTGCCAGGAGATAATCGGGACAGATCGGGCTGCATTACTACCCATTATCTTCTAATTATTCTTGTGTGGAGCGCTGATCCTGCCGTTTGTGTAAGTGGATGGCACAGAGAGCCTGTCGCCCCCGGCAGCACGAAAATCCTCCCTACTTCCCTCACTCCCTCTGGGGAGGGAAGGCAAGATCAGCCAGGGGATGGGAAGGAAGTAGGAGCTGCTGGGTAAGGAAGCCAACTTGAGATAGGAGAGATGCGCCTTTATGAGATAAAACGCAGGCACCGGTTTTCATAAGGTCACACCAGTGATGTCAGAGTGAGGAGATCCTAGTGACCTTTGACCTTTGTGCCGGTCTTACATAAAGCATCATTGTATTCCTAGATGAGCATCTTTCGTCTGTGATGACTCTATAAAAGCACGATAAGGATACAGTTCATGTCTCCCATGCGCCGTTTGTACTGTGCCTTTGTGGAAACAGGCCCCAACCCCCTCTACCCCAAAGGATAGCGCTAACTGCGCAGAGGCATATGGCTTACCATGTGCTGGGTCCCACATGCACACTCTTAAGCGCGATTCTACCCAGAACATCTTCGCTTAATTATCAGCATTTTGTTCAGCATCCTCCTATTTTGCATATTAATATCTGTCAGCTCAGTATGCAATATGAGGAGATGAAAGCTTAGGCTACGCTAAAGTACAGCCGTAAACACAGGCTTCACCGAGCAAGAATATACATGTTCAGTTGCATCAACTCCCACAGGGTCCAAGATGATGTGTGTGTTTTCAATACCTTTTAACCAGGTCTCAAGTGTGCCTCGTGTGCGTATGCATACGTTTGTCACAATCTTGAAGTGACATACGAGCTATGTGCGTGTTTTTATTTGCAAGCATCACGACCGACACAACATGCTTACCCACCAAGATGCACGTTTGCATGCTCTCACGCGACGCACGGTACCCATCTTTCCGACTGACGTGTAATAAAACACGGTGTGGCATTGTTGATCAATCTCGCCAGCCCATGGGCCGCACAGCGAGGGCATGTACATGCAAATGAGAATAGCTAAATGCCACTGAGGGGGTGGAAGAGGGAGGCAATCACTTCAGCTGACAAACAGCACAGGAAGGGGGGAGATGCTAGAGAGACGGGGAGGAGGGAGGGGACGGGGGGGGGGGGACGGGGGACTTGATATCCAGGGGGAAATTTTTTATGCAAGGTGATCCAAGAGAAATAAAGACAGCAAGCTTAATTACAGGAGGTACTGCGAGAGATTAGTTCATCATCACCACAGTTTAAAAGTACAGGTTAAAGAGAAGGAGCACAGCAACTATCATGCTGATAATTTAACTGAGTAAAAAAAAAGAAAAAAAAAGTTCTCTATGTTTCTGCGTGTGTGGCAGTGGAAAAACCAGAGGGCTCTGATTAAAATGTAAGAGAGGCTTCGGCTAAGACCTGAACCATTCTCTGCCAAGCAGGGGTCAGGTCAACTGATCTGGGGGCCACTTGGGCAAATCCCAAACACAAACACAGCAGAAGAAAAGCACAGAAACCACGCAGAGGCTAGCGGTAAAAAGAATGATAGAATTCGTCCATGGGAAGATGAACAGCCAGGGAGATCATGAAGGGGGGAGCTGATTAACCAGCTTTTAGATCTCTGGGAAATAGCCGAAGGATTGTGCCTCCAACTCCACAAATCCTGACCCTTAACGTTGAATCTATCAACCCTGGGAGCCCCTGTGCAACAATGAGAAGTCTATAAGCTGGTCCAAGCTGCTCCATTGACGGTTCATTAAGTGACAATGAGGACAGATAACTACTTCATTGCTGCATTGATTCTCTTTACTCTTAGTGAGAGCTTTTATCTTACGTCAGCCCAGCTTTGAAGGAGAGGGCATTCCTCCTTAACGCTAAGCCTCATTCGAAAAAGCAAGCAGCAGAGACTGAAGCAGATGTTATTCTCCTCACACATGTGGATGCTTTAGCTGTCAAACATACATGAGCAATCTGTCTTTCATCTACCTATGACGATGAAATGACTGGGACTATACAAAGAGGAGAGAAATGGAGGGAAGTTCGATATTAAACCTCGAGCCCAGGGCATCATCCCACTTCAGAAGGCCTGTCCCTGATCAAAGATGGAGCAGTAGGTCATAGATCAGAGAGCAGCTGGGTGGAAGAGAAATAGACAGTCCTGTAAATGAAGCCTGCAGGTTTGATCCCCGTAGTAGCCAGCATGCCAGCACCTGTTAATGAATGCTTTTGGAGTGTCTCTGACATGCTGAGCCAACAGTCGCTTGCCTACTGTTGTCGAGCATCTGTAGTTTTTGTGGCTGACTCTGGTCATCAGCCTCACTGACTGATTACCATTTGTAGCTAAACTGCACAACAGTAAATATATATTTAGAGATCACTGAATATGAGAGTCATACTTATTTCAGCCTACCATTAAAGAAGTGTAATTGGCTAATTTCTGAACCACAAAAAAAGAGAAAAGCACAAGGTAGCTATATTTTTTTATAGCTCTAACAACAGTAAAATCCTCTGTCTTTCTCATGGTGAAAATTACTCTCACTTCCAGTGGGTGGCTAGTGATGACAAGTGATTTGTCTTGAAATACTGCAGCACAGGATGCCAGTGTCTAGACATTCAGTGCGAGAGTGTTCGTATTAGCGGTTCAGCTTATCAATTAAGCGATTTCCTCCTTGCTGTTCAGTTTTTCCCCTTTTCTGCCTCTGCTGAAAACCACAGTTTTCCATCACCAAGTAAAGTTGAGAAAAACCTGTGCCAGTGGCAACTTTTTTTCCCCCAAATGCAGATGTTCTGCAATTTGTAATTCAAATTTATGACAAGATTTTTTAATCAGAGAAAAGCTCAGTGTTTTTTTTCTTCTCTTTCCAATCTTTAGACCAGGGGTGGGCAATTCCAGGCCTCGAGGGCCAGTGTCCTGCAGGTTTTAGATCTCACCTTGGGTCAACACACCTGAATCACATGATTAGTTTGTTACCAGGCCTCTGGAGAACTTCAGGACATGTTGAGGAGCTAATTTAGCCATTTAAATCAGCTGGGGTGGTTCAAGGACACATCTAAAACCTGCAGGGACACCGGCCCTTGAGGCCTGGAGTTGCCCACCCCTGGTTTAGATGTTTGATGTATCCAGCAGCTTTAAGTGCAGAAGAGAAGAGCAAATTCATCAATTTGTCTTTTTTGGGAATAGCTGTTTAAGGGTATATCCACACTCACATGTTTTCATGCTTGGGCCAACCATGAGGTCGAATTATTACTGAAACTAACTGACCAGTGCCCATGGTCATGGCACTGGAAATCGTGTGAGTCATTGCAAAGCAAATATAGCAACATATTACAGCAGAGACAGAAGCATTATCCATCACCAGAGGAAGCTGTGGTAATTAGAAGAGTAACAATGCAAAAGGTGTGTAAGTCTACCTGAAATGTTTCAACTGAACTTTAGTAAATCAGTGATTCTATATCACTGTTTCCAGCAGATTGCATTTTTGGCCGTCCAGACTCAAACAAACCTGCAGCTTTTTTTTAAACAAAACGTGGTCAATAACATTTCCAGCAATCACAGTTTCTGGGCTTCTAAAAGTGGCAGAGTAGTGAGGTGTAAAAATAGTAAAAGTTACATGATTAAAAACCAAATGTGTCAGTTTGGCTGTACCCCATGGACAACTTGGTTTTCAATGGCTTAAGTGCTGCCCAAAAATATCTTCTAGCTATTCAATAACCTGGTTTGGGTACCTTTTTTTTGTTTGTTTTTTTAAAGATCATTTATCAGAACCAACATATGAATAGTTGCTTCTCCTGTTCCCTCTACCTATAATTGTTATATAATCATGTTTGAGTCAATGGTGCCTGCTAGTGAGCTGGTAATAAACCACATGTGTTGCAGCACCCAGTAAATGTACCAATAAAATATGCATATTAGTCTTCAAACTAAGTGATTATTATGGTTGTTCATTATCATCTAAACAGAGAGCTTTCCTAAATTTGCACGGAAGGGTTTCCATGAAAAATCCATGTTGTGGTGGTGGCAGTGGTGAGATTGGAGTTTGGGTCTCAAATTTTATTTTACTCAGTGTTTACTTCTGTTTTCACTCATAGTTTGGTTAGGTAGCAAAGCTACTTGGATAGAATTTGAGAAAGATGATGGTTTAGATTAAAATACATCAATTTAGAGCATAACCGGAACCGGCTGACGTTACTGTAGCGAGAGGTGCAGATCGGTGCGGATCCGTGGAAACTTCTTTCCAGTCACCATCAGACTGTTGAACAGCACAGAAACAGATCCTATTCTGTAGGTTATTACACATCACAAATCAGTCAACAAAAATTTCAGTGCAATCAGCATTTCTTATGTGCAACAATTAAATCTTTTTTTATTTGTGTTTTTAAATTTGTACCATTGCGTCTGTATTTATTTATATATTCCACATGCCTCTTTTTAATCTTTGTACTGAGATTTCTTTTATATGTTTTTATGCTCATGCTTGTGCAACATCATTTCATTCTGCATTGCATCCTTGAGGTAGTGCTGAATGACAATAAAATTAATCTTGAATCTTAACCACATGTCGAAAAGTTCATTTTCTAGGTCACTCAAAGATTCAAATGCTTTTTTGAATATTCTTAAAGGAATAAAGTTTCTGCATATCATTTTATTATAAAACTAAAGCATCACATTTTTTAAATATTTAAATATTTTTTTCATCCAAACTTCATATTCACAAGTCTCTCTAAATACCATTGGAGCCATTATCACATTGTTCTCAACCCCAGCTCGGCACCACACAAGGGTGTATTTGCTTTTAGTGGAGGTGGAAACTTCCTGCAAGGTTTTGTGTTCTCTCTCAAGATTGAGGTTCAAGAGAACAGTAGGGTCATTTTCACAACAAGAAGTCTCCCTTTTTTTTTTTCTTCTTCTTCTTTTTGTCTTTTTTAGGCTGTGAGTGTCACTCAGCAGTGAGTTATGACCCGTGTGACGGTAATCAAAGTGAATGGAAGAGTGAGCCAGGTGGTAATTGTGTATTATTCAACTTACCAGGAGAGCATGCCACGCCGCTTTAGCCTGTTGATCGCTTATGTATAATTTAACGCAATCTGTGCATGCATTATGAATGAACGGGGTTTGTGAAGTGGCAAACAGAGTGCAATTAATGCCTCGGAGCTCGGAGTGTGCACATTGACTGTCTTTAGCCTATTTTTGCTTTGCTCATTTCACTTCTTTGTTGCTTTTAACCCCACTCCTTCTCTTTTACTTCCTTCTCTCTTTCTCCTCTGTTCCCCAACCTCGGCTGTCTCCCTCTTTCTCTGGGAGTCAACTTTATAAAGGAGTGTGACTGAGAGTGAGTGAGTGAGTGAGCACTCTGGAGGCAGTCAATACCTTATCAACTCCTGCCGAACGCTGACACCTTGACGTCCTTGACAGCAAATTATTACTTTTTCATGACGCAACCAGGTGCAATTACAGCAACATCTTTGCGCTGTATCCTGCTGCTCCTGCAACTGTCAAAAGGCGTTCCTGGTGGGATCCTGGAGGAGCTGAGACATCAGTCTCTCAGTCCCTTCCAGATCTTGCAAAGACAGACTGACAGACAGCAATTGGGGGGACCAAGTGCAAAGTGAAAAGAGAGGGAGCCATTCAAGCATTCCCAAAGATTCAGTAAATAGTTGCATTCTACTCGAATTCCTTTTCTGGGAACACTCAGCGGTTTGTTTAGAGGGATGTTGACTGACAGTGAGAGTGTGGCAGAGTTTTGTTGTTGTTGTAGGTGCAGGTGAGCGAGCTAGCTGCAGCAGCTGCTAGCAGCCCAGTAAACAACTGTGTTTGTAATGTCATCACACGCTCCTCGCTTTCAGCGCTTCACACCGTAAACCCTGTAGGCTTGATTATAAAGTTTAACCACACTTTAACGCACAACAACACTGAGGAAAAAAACAGCAGGTAAACCTCAATTAAGACTTCAGAGTGTCACTTTCTCCCCGTAGCGCTGCAGCAGAAGAAGAGAACACAAAGAGCCCACAAGCCTGTGATGCCACCCCTGTGAATATGGGGATGCTGGGTGGTGGGGGAGAAACTTTGCTATCCTGGAGGTGGATGTTGCCTCATGTCTCTTTGTGTGTTTGGTGTGTCCCCCCGGTTGGGAGCGTAGTGGGTAGACATGAGGGCTGCGGTGGCAAGACTGTGAATGTGTGTGTTTGTCTACCTGTCTGTGTGAGCATGTGTCTGTGTGTGTGTGTGTGTGTGTGTGTGTGTGTGTGTGTGTGTGTGTGTGTGTGTGTGTGTGTGTGTGTGTTATTGAAAAGAAGGACAAGTAAGAGGAAGAGAAGAAACCATGAAGACAGAGACACCTGAGAGGCTCGTCTTTCATCCCAGACTCATCATCTACTGATCCTCACCCCTTTCTCCCTCCTTCCTCCCCCACTCAGCCAATTTCTTCAGTTTCCCTTTAACAGGCCATGAGCTTCAGACATTTTTTTTTTCATTTTTTTAAAAGCACACATACAGACCTGACTTATGTAGGTAATGACACCTCAGTGAGCTATTGGTTTTTCCTCGGCCTTCTGTGTGTTTTTTCTTTCCTCCTGTCACCCTCCCTCCCCCCACCTTTCTTCAAGCATTGCCTTCCCTCTCTTTCTCTCCTTTACTCCCGCAAGGCCTCTTGCCCCCCCATCCCCTCCTCCCTCTTTTTCTCTCTCTCTTTTTTCCTGTAGTGTCAGACACAGATTTATTCTGCTTGTGATGCGTGTAGAGTAGAGGAGTGTGAGTGAGCAGGGAAGGGGTGGAGTAGGGTCAGCAGAGGGGGAGGTGTGTGTGTACAATAAGAGATAAGATCATGGCTCCCTAGGGGCTTGTTTGGCCCTGTACCCGATCCATCAAACACTCGCTCCAAGTGCCAAGGTCAACTCTAATGAGCATTTTCTGGGGTCTTATTCTCAGCACCGAGCGGCCCCCAACTCACGCACGCACACACATTCGCCCGACCTGGATGTGCGCGCATGCTTTCTAAGCACACCTTGGACATACCTGCTTAGCTGTGGGATGGATGTTTGTGACAGGAAATATAGCATGCTTGCATGCATCCCAACAGGTATTTTACGCAGAAATCAGGCATCCCTGCAGGAGGGCAGGTGCACATGGGAGCGGGGAAGGGATGAGTGATCCATGTATGGTGTGAACTGTGGCAGGTGCATCCAACTTCAGTATTTTTTCCCAATACGTCTGTAGCATCAGCCATCAAACCTGTCAAGTATAGGAAGAGGACACTGGATGATTGGTTTCATTCTTGTTTACTCCTTTTACTTGTTTTACTCAGGTAAAGGTCTTCAATAGATGACTGCGCAAAGACATCATCCACCTTCCTTAACACTGTTCTTTTAATTTTATTAGTAGCTCTAAGATTATAAAAAAAACCATCTGATTCCACACTGACTTTCATTTGTTTGGTCGAATAGATGCTATATGATGACACAGAATTAAATATTCAAATTTAAAAAAATGTTCTCAGTCTGTGGCACTAAAACTTAGTCATTATATTGCCACAAGTACTGAAAAAACTTAAAATAAAGCCCATACCTCTAGTCCAATCATTTCATCTGCTATGACTTTTCAGATGTGATGCCTGGAAATAGCCTCACACTCATTTGCACAACTGTTTCCCTTACTTTCTGCATCCCCAGGTTGGCCGCGCGCTCAGAAAAAATAAAAAATGGTCCACTGCGCCAGGCAGGTGGGCTTTTAGTAGAAAGAGTCCCTCATCATCCCCTCATCACGTGCTGATGTGCCAAAAGTTGTTAGGGTTTGAAGGCTCGCGGAGTGTGGGTGTGCGGCGGAGCATGTGGAGCATACTAATGAAGCAATAAAAGTGACGGCGGGAGGGGTGAGGGTGGGGGTTGGAGGCATGTTGGAGGGGAAGGTAGTGGCGAGTGGAGAATTGGGAGTCGCTGACAGGAGGTGTGATAATTGAGATGTTGCGACCCCACATATTACCTGCATATTGGCCAAATTAGGAAGCAGGGAGTTTAAGGACAGGACAGAGAGCTGGAGACCCCCCACAGTGATCCACCTTGTGTGTGTGTGTGTGTGTGTGTGTGTGTGTGTGTGTGTGTGTGTGTGTGTGTGTGTGTGTGTGTGTGTGTGTGTGTGTGTGTGTGTGTGTGTGTGTGCAAAAGTAGAAGAGAGTCTGACATTTTTTTAGTAACTTCTGGTTAGTTATTATGAAAAAAGTATTTGAGTTTGAGTTTGTAGTCATGGAATTAAAATGTAAGCTAGGCTAATTAGATGTGCTGTCATGGTATAAGAGCATTGATGACAACTGTGATATTCAAAAAATGAAGTATTGACATAATGTTAATATTCCAGTGGGAACAGCTATCTGGTTGAATTTGCACAGTTAGAGATGCGCGCAAATTTTGTAAGTGTACGGTAATTAATTTGCCAGCAAAGTTAAAAGTGAATTTTTCATCATTTTTCATAAAACTAATTTTAAGTTGGAAAAACTGAGAAGTTCTTCTGTACTTCTGAGGGTTTTTCTCTTGGAAAATCTTCTAAAATACTTATATGTTTTCTCATTATGTATTAAATAATGTTTATTTAACATACTGGAAACAGCTTGTTGATTAAAGACTGAGCAATAGAAGATAACACAGTTTCTTTAGAGTATACAATTCGTCTTCCAATTTAAAGCTATATGACCACATCAAAGTGCTCCTCAGACCATCTACAAGACATGTTAATTAACTTACCAAAGATGTCCTAAAACTACTAATAAATATAAAACAATGTAAGGCCAAAAACAACAACATCTAATAAAACAGAATAAGAATACTTTTTGGTGGTTAGGACCTTTGTTGGGACAAAATGATTACGTAGGTCTCTGGAAAGCCATAATAGGAATGTTCGAACTTCTCTGACATTACAAGATAATGATGAAATAACTAAAATAGTTTGCAGGACCCAACGTAATCCATCTCCTGGTGAAGCACATCAGGTACTTTAACAGGTTTCTACAGCATCTTGTCAAGCACTGGGTTTTAATTACTTGTGCATATGCTCATTTGTGTGTGTCTCTCTGTGGAGGGGCTTGTCCTGAGTGACAATCATGATGTGATTCATGGATGAAGCACGGCCTCTTCAGCGCCCCCATTTCCCCACACGGAGGGAAAAGGCCAAGGGCCCGACCCGCCTGTGTGTTCCCTGGCGGGACAGGGGGTAGGGGTGTGAACCTGGACCTTCTGCCTCTCCTGAAGGTGCAGTAGCTGGAGCCGAATGTCTCCACCGGCTCTCCACCAGCTTGTGTGTGTCTCCCTGTGGCAGCTGCAGGAGACCCCCTGCTCAATGTGAACCCACCAATATACCATCACTCAGAAGGAGACTACACGACAGATTAACATTGAACTATGACACAAATACATGTGGAAAACCAGCCTCTCTGACTACTACTGGCACATGTTTGGCTGCTGGAATGCACTAATCCCTGGTTCCACTTGCACAGAAGTGAAACTTTCCTGCTTTTCTCTGCGTTAGATCAATGTAAATGTGCACTTTTTGAACAAAACAAGCTATTTGAAGACATCGCCTCAGGCTCCGGCAAATTTACATGAGCATTTTTAAAACTTTGTATGGAACTTCTTGAGCTTTGCACTTAATGGGCAAAAAATAGGGGGGATAATTATTATTGCACTAGTTTGGGAAGTGTTACAGGTGATTCTGTCAAAATAGAAAAGAAAGGTGTTTAAATAATATTTGTCATTGCTTAGTGAAAACCTATTTTCAATTAATTGTTTTAGGATGTACATTAAATAATACATTAGATTTGTTACTAATCTCTACTTTGAGTGACTTGATTGCATTTTTTTCTGCCAAGCACAGGAACAAAAAGTGTAGACCGGCTGTGTCTACACTTAGACGGTATTTGCTGTTTAAAAACAGCTACGGAGGCTTACAAATCAAATGTAGGCAGAACTGGCTGCATGTCGGCTAATAAGGAACAACATGAAATAGAGATAACATTAGATCCAAAGTTTGTGTATAAATGAGCACCATGAAGTGAATTACAAGAAATGACCATTTTAAGCAAGTAGGTGTAGTGCTAACGCAGATGTTAGCAAGCTTGGTTAGCAAGGGGCAGATGGTCTGGGTAAGTAACATAGAATTTTATTTTATTTTTAAAAGAGAGAGCGCAAGAGAGACTCTAATGACTAAAATTGGAGCACAGATTTCTTAGAAAGGTTTATTTTAATTTTTTTTGCAGTTTACTAACAACACAAAGTTGAAAATTCCAGTTTGGTGCCTGGAATTCGCATAACATTTTCACCCTCACTAACTCCTGAGTATTGCATAACAATAAGCCTTAATATAGCTTCAGAATTTGTAAGAATATTAAGACTTTTAAAAAAAAAATATCAGGCTGTAAACATGCTTATTTCTGCTATAAAGTTAGGCCTTTTCTTCTTATTTTGGACATGCCCCAAATTGTACAACTATTAGCTGGACATCTTTAAATATTTTTCTGATATGTACAATTGCACATTAGAGCCGGACCCAATAACTGCATTGTTTGGATCTTCCTCTTCCCTTTTACACCTCAGCCCTGCTGCACAAACTACAGTTTTGTTCGGAATGGTATTGCTAAGAAAATGATCTTGACTCTCTGGAAGTCTGACACTGTACCTCAATTCAAAATGTGGCAAACAGAACTGACTCCTCTACTGCACATGGAGAGGATTAGGTGTACATTAGAGGACAAACTTAGTAAGTTAGTAATGTGTGGCAACCTTTTTTAGATCATGTATTAAAACAAAGTTCTCTTTGATCAATCACAAATAACTCAGTCTACCACCCTAGTGTTTTACTTCTGTTTATTGCCAGTGTTGAAGTAGTGTTTTTGTTGCTGCTGTGTAACCTTTTACCTTATTTGTGTGTTTTTGCCCTTGCTGTTGTGTTGTCTGATTGTTTTTTCTCCCTTATATCAAAAATCTTAATAAACATAAAGTTAGGCATTTTAACATGCTATTGGAGCCAGCCACTTGAGGAACTACAGTTTTTGACACATCAGTGTTGGGTGTATTTTTCAGCCCATGCTCATTAAGTTGATTATCTTTGTTTCTTTTTCTCTGGCATATTGGACATTTTGGTCTAAAAAGATTTGTTTTGACAAGATTTTACATCCAATAAGATTGCTTAATACAAAGTCATTGCCTGCACTGTATTTGGTTTGCTACTGTCATGTTGTGTATCATCAAAAAGCCAACTCCTTCTACACATTCTCATCATTTACGCCACAAATTATTGAAAAGAAGTAATCAGATTACTGCTTTTGCACAAAAAATACCTAGTCTGGCTTAGTGGAAAATCTTTTTTTATGAGTTACAGTTATCACTTACAAGAATGCAGGATTGTGGTTGAAAGAAATTTAGAGAATCTGAAACTTACTGTTAAAAGATAACGTGAAACAAAGTGTGTTCAGATACACTTTGATGACCCAACCATCTGCCTGCATCTCCTCCTCCCAGTAACATTTTATGGTTCTGTAACAACATCCTCATAATTCTGCTTTTGCTGTTGTTGACGCTTAGAAATCTGTCTGCCCTGTTATTTATGACTCATCGCTATCAAACACAAACACCTGGGAGGATTAACAACCAACTAAAGTGGTGATTAAAACAAAATATCAACAAAAGCACTAAAGGACAGAGCTCCTTAAACTTATGCGTCATGGTTTAGGTCCTCTCTCTGGGTCAAAGGCTGGGGAAAGTTGGCCCTTGCCTGAAAGAGCTGGCATTGCTCATGAGGGACAGCTATGATGAATGGTCGTAGGCCCTCGTCCTCCACCTCCCCAAACCCCTCTTCATTGGCTCCTCACTCACCTCTCTGCCTCTTGGCAACATCCCTCCATCGCCTCTTATCCTCTGACCAGATGTGTTCATTGAACTCTGTCAGGAATAATAAAACACTGGCTGCAAGAGGCATGCACACCGAGCCTACGGAGCAGGACGGGAGGGTAAGCTGCATAGTCAGATGCATGAACATGCAATGATGAAAGCTAATAGATCCAAATGAGGCATCCTAATTATTATAACGATCAATAGTGTAATGGTGTGATGCTAATGAGAAACACAACATACTGAAATTGTATTAAATGGTCATGTAATCACATTTGGATGTACTTTAACTTAAACATACCACGAAGACAACATCTCCTTTTTTTTTACCACATTTCTCTGCTAAACAAACTTCTCCACTCAAAACTGCCAAGAAAGGAGTGCTTCACTTAGCCACTTTGATAATGAATTAGCAAAATTTGATGATTACCAACAAATTAAGGTCATTACTTTGCTTGAAGAAAAAAAGAAAAATGGCTAAAATTGTGCAAACAAGTAGACGCGTGACCTGGTGTTTGCTGAACATGCCACGTCAGCATCGTGGACATTAAGCTGTCACGGATGTCTGTGACATTTGCTTTCACGGGAGAAGGAAAGTTTATGATGGTTTCCTCTAGTTGTGTGAGTCTCATTCGACAGAGTATAGCAGAAGAAATGTCAAACACTGCTCATCCTGTATTGAACTCAAGTCTATTGATGGACGAAGAAGATGAAGAGAAACTGAGAAGGATGAAGGAGGAGGAGAAACTGTTTTTTTTTTTTTTTTGTGGCTCTGATTTCTGCTGCTCAGGAAGCCCTCCTGGGACAGAATCAAAACCCTTCCTCTTCTGATACCCTCTCACCACAGGCACCCGGTGACCACTCGCCCCCAGAGAGTGAGTCAGGATGAGAGGGAGGACGAGGAGAGGTGGCAAAGATGGAGGAAGGGCGAGCAGCACATTGATGGCTAGAGTGATGATTTCCTTCACACACAAATGCCCCCACTCATCCTTTCAACTCCACCCACCTCCCCATGGCCCCAGCCCTGCAGGCAACACATGCACACACACACACACACACACACACACACACACACCATGGTTAGGCCTCCAATTAAATCAAAAGTGGTTTGTTTTTATTGGTCTTTTGCGCTGACAAGTGGGCTATCATTCTGACGGCTCTACCTGTCAGTGAGCAGCTGAAAATCCTCCGTTGACAATGCCCAATGCTTCCAATTAGGGGAGAATCAGACTCCTGGCGCGCTAGCCATCTTTCCTCTCACCCCCCCCCCCCCCCCCCCCCCCGGCCCACCTTCCCTCCCTCTTTTCTTCTGCACTCGATCCCCTACCATTCCCCTCTTTCCCTCTCACTCTCCTCCGTAATATCTCCCTCCTCCTACCTTTCTCTTTCTCTCCAGGAGAAGGGGGTCTGTCTCCGCTGCAAATTACAGACACAAAACGAAGGTGGTGGCGGTGCAGGCGCTGGGAGCTGCCGGTCCAGGGCCCTGTCAGCATTAATGAGACGATGAAGGTTTATTTTGCCAGCATGCATGTGCTAAATTCTTTCTTGTGTGACAGCTGACTGGGAAATGTGAGTGTTAACCTTATAAAAGATTCAGCGGGTTCTCATTATTTTCTGTCAACTCCAGTACCTGATGCCGTTAAGGTGCATCATTTGCATCCCTGACTGGTCCGAGGTGCAGCACCAGCACCGGAGCAAGCTTTTTTTTGTTTCCTTTTTTCCCTCCTCCCCTCTTTTTTTAAACACTGTTTGTTTGTTTAAAGGAGTCATCTTTTTACATACATCCTCCTCGAAAGACGCGCTTTACTCGATGTTCCGAAACGATAGAGATGCCAAAGTTTATTCAAAGGCGACACACGTTTTTACAAAACATATCTAGATACATATTTAACACGTCTGCTCAATTGAGCGAGTAAATAAAATGTAGCACAATGTTTCCTCTTTTTCCTCCTCCTTGCAAAAGCATGGAAAGCTGAGAAGGCCCAGCAGGCATTATTAGTAGTAAAGCTTATGGACAGGAATCCAGTAATGCACAATGGGGGTGGGGGGTTAAAATAAAGCACATATCTGCAGATAGATTATTAACACTGACAAGTCAGTATGGACTATTATGATGAAACTGCACTTGGTGTCAGTTTATCATGTCTCAGGCTCTATGTAAACCCACTGAAGCTTCTGCACAAAAGACTGATCAGCATAAAATATTTACATCCATACTGGCCTTGAATAATCTGAATTAAATTGAACTGTACAGCTGTCATTCCAGCCAGAGAAAAAACAGTCTACACTTCAAAAAATAGCCCAAGGGTGCCAATTTTGTTTTCTAAGTGGAAGGCTGTTTAATGTGGGTCAATTATAAAGTATTATTAAACCAGGTGAGTGCTGCGGAGACAGGCAGCAACTGACCATTCAGTGTCCATTTCCTGAAAACATCCCCGTTTCCTTCCTTTAACATGGATCAATAACATCCTCCTACAAAGTCAGTGTATGTGTGTGTGCGTGTGTGCGTGTGTGTGTGTGTGCGTGTATGCGCGCGCGCGCGTGTGTCAGAAAAAGATCGTGAAAAAGGGAAAGTGTGTGTGTGTGTGTGTGTGTGTATCAACACCAGGTTAACAGTTGCACTGGCCCTCAAGTTCTGACCACTTCCTGAAGGGAAAAAAAAAACTCTACTTGACCACAGGGACACTTGCTCAAAACCAGCAGAAGCATGAGCCAAATCATTTCACTACACTACACACACAAGCACACACACACTTACAGTTACAGTCTATCTCCACTGTCTTCTGCCAAAAAACACATACTCCAGGATTTAGAAACTTAACCAACAGCCTAAAATGTTAAATTTAAACTCAAAAACACATTTAATTTTAAAACCAAGATGCTCATGTAGTCGATATTAGTGGTTTGTTTGATCCAAAAATGATTTAATGAGGGGAAAAAAGAGACATAAAATATCTTCTGTTTCCAGTGTTTTTCCAGTTTTATACTGATCTAAATGAATTAAGACACTCAAACATAAAATTTTGGCAAACTTGTAATTTTTTTAATGATTATTTTTAAAGTCACATTTAAAACAATTAAGAATTACAAACGGGTTATATATATATATATATATATATATATATATATATATATATATATATATATATATATATATATATATACTCATACATACATATATACATACATATACATACATATTATTTTTTACACGTATGGACTGATTTTTTTACCCCCAGTTTTTATTATTATCATTATTATTTTAACTAATTAATTAAATTGTTGATTCATTGATTACCTACAAATTTATTGTTGTTTTTTTTAAAGGAGCTTTGGTTCCATTTCTAAATATTAATTTTAAATGTAATTATTGTGTTTTTCCCGACATTATGGGTCAAAAAATAAAAACACAATAATGAGCAACTCAAATTAAATTAAACATAAGAGGACTTTGGGGTTTTTTAAAGAAACAAACAGGAATAATTAAAGCTTCTTTAAGTTTTAAAGGCCACATGATGATCCCAAGCAGGAAGAAGTCGGTTTAATCACCTTATGATTAATTCACAACAACATCGCTGGAGCCTGTGGATGCATGGCACGGTAAGAATAAAGAGGGGAAGTTAAAAAAAAATCGAGAAAGCACCAAACCACTGCTCCTTTCATGCACAAGCAGAGGAGAAAGAAACAGCTAAGTCAGGGTGGGTGTGTTGCCTTATATCTGTGTTGTCCCCGCCTCATATGTGACAGCTTGCAGCCGTGATGGGACCCCATGGGAGCGGGGAGCGGATTCACTAACCTGCCGGTGTCTGAGACCGACGCGCGCCTCCAATCTGGTGGTCACATGGGGTGGAAGATGAGGGGGGAGGGGGGGTGTAGGGTGTCGGTGATGATGGGAGGGGGGTTAGTTAGATTATTAGGGGCTGTCGAGGCCGTCGCACGGGGCAAACTGTTGTGCAGGATGGAGCCCAAGGCGCGCACACAATGGCATTTCACGCGTGTTAAGGTGAAAAGTGCGCACAATGGCACTTGAGGCGACTTGAAGTTTTGGCGTCACGCTGCTCGGAATATTGTGCATAATTACCAGCGACAATGAGATCATTATTATGCTCTAAATGATGACTGTTCACCCGCGAGACCAAGAAAAGAAAAGCAACTTTTAGTATGTTTATATATATATATATATATATATATATATATATATATATATATATATATATATATATATATATATGATGATTGTAAAGTTGCAACTTAAGGTAAATGAAAAAAATAAAATAAAATAAGATTTTAAAAACACAAAAAGGCCCACTTCAATTGATTTGAATTGAATTGAATAAATAAATAAATAGGGCTGTGTTTATAAAAATGCAAACAATAATTTTAATAACTATAATAATAACTTAATAATAATAATAATAATAATAATAATAATAATAATAATAATAATAATAATAATAATAATAATAATAATAATAATGTTGGCATTGCTCTAGACTAATAGTGCAATGTCAAAACCCACCAATCGTTGTAATCGAGGTTAAACCTGAAAATCCTACAAATAAAAAAAACTAACTAAAAGTAAAATTAGTGAGAGTAAAAAAAAACTAAATCGTTGAAGGGAAGAAAACTGTATAAATGGAATCTGTGGAGGTGGGAAACAAATCCAGTCAAAGAAAAGGAGTCGAGAAGAAAAACAGCGAGCCGCCCCACATAATAACCCCATTATAAGCCTCATCAATGATGTAATGAAAGCAAACAGTGTGAAAATTGCCTGTAAACAGTTGGATCTGAGTCTCCTGATGAATTCAGTGTCTCTTTTATCAAAGTGAGGATGAGCCAGGATGGGGGAGTCAGGGTGGGAGGCAGAGAGAGAGGGGGGGGGGGGGGGGGGGGGGGAGCGAGAGAGAGTGGGCGTGTGGGGAGGTCCACTTCCAGCTCCCCTCAACCAATGAAGGCTTGTCACAGGGGACTCACGTGGACGAGGCGCTCTTAAAACCTAGCTCCTGACTTTTCCTCAAGTTCAATTTTTTGGGATTCCCTCCCACCCCAACCACATCTCGTCAATTTACTTGCCAGATGTGACTGTTTAACCCAGTTTATCGTAGCTTTTTTTTATTTTTGCTTTTGCGTTGCGCATCTCATCGTCCTGCGTCCTCCGCTTCTTCCTCTTTTGCTGCTCTCTTTTCCTGCAGCAGCTCTCGGACGCTTCTCTCTCACACTCTACTGGGTTTCTTTTTTAAAAGATTTGTTTATTTATTAAAGGTTTGCCCGACCCCCTTGAAGGAATGCGAGCAGTTTGCCTCTGTCTTCCGCAAAGCCTCATGACCAGCTGCCCTGAAAACTGTCCCCCGGTCCCATCTCGGGGTTGACGCTGTCCCTGTCCATGGTGCTGAACAGCTTTTTCCCGAAGACGCCGTTGAGCTGCGGCTGCTGCTCCACAAATCCTCCGTATTTCTGGGTATTTTCGGGTACTGCAGGTGAGATGTCAGCAATGATCGCTTCATCTACCCGGAGAGGCTTCTGAACTCAAAACAGAAGGAGTTGATCCCGAAGGAAGCCAAACGAATCGATTGTGACTCCTACGGTTGATTTCAGAGAGACTCCTTCGACTCTCACGCGCTCTCTTTCTCTTTTATTTTTTTTAGACTTTTCCGAAAGACGAACATTGGAATCATGGACCATTCGTGTAACTCATCTTAGCGTGGAAATATCTGGCCTAAAAATAACGACAAGCCGGCTGGGGGCGGGGGGACTGGAAGTAGCGGGTGAATTATCTTCATTTGTAGCATATCCAAAAATATTTGTGTTGATGCCGGAAAGGGGTCACTTCTATTCTGGATCAGCTGAGACTAAAACAACCCCTTCTGCCCTAAAATAAAAACTTGTCCTGAATACCAAATGTCAGTTTGAGGAGGTCTCATCAAGACAATGGAGGCGTCCGCCAATGGGTCCAGTTTTGGCATCGACTCTCTGCTGTCCCACAGGCCTGGGAGTCCGGTGTCCAAAGGGGACAGTCTGGTGGGAGAGTGCCGCTCCCCTCTGGAGTTCAGCCCCAGATCAGACGTGGAGAGCGGCTGTTCGTCGCCTCCGTCGCCGAGGAGGGAGTGCGTGGATGAGGTAGCCCAGAGGCAAGGTCACGGCGTCGGCCTACCACCGCACCTGCAACACGCGCAGATATCTGCTGGGTCGCAGCAGAGGACCGTGACCTCGTCGTTTCTCATCAGAGATATTCTCGCGGACTGTAAGCCTCTGGCTGCCTGCGCTCCTTACTCCAGCAATGGACAGCCGACTCAGGAGGCGGGGAGGCTGGCCTCGAAGATCGCGGACGACTTTATGGAGAAAATCCACAGCAACTCATCGTCAGACAGTGAATATAAAGGTAAGGGTGCCACACTGACTGCCTACTCTACAGAGGAGAATGGAGGCAAGCCTGCTGTACGTCATAATACATATTTGGCTCAAAACAAACAAACAAACAAACAAACAAACAGACACACAAACAGACACACAAACAAGACAACATCAAAAAAAAAAAAAAAAAAAAAAACTTTTGGTAGTTAAAAATTCCACTGAATGAGTTTTTCAAATCTATATTTTAACACTTTAAAACCTTTACTTATTTCTTTATTCAGTTATTTATCTTGATTGATGTTTATGTTTGATTTATTGTTCTTCGCTTTTTATTTTGCATACGATAGTCATAAATAAAGTAAAAGGGTCATGTAAAGGTCTGGCACAAAATGTGTAAGCTAGTGTAATGTGGAAGAATATAGAGCATAAAGTTGGAACAACAACAGATCAGCTTTTCAAAATAAAGGCTAATTTGGATATTTTGGAGTGTTGACTGGTGATTAAAAATAAAATAAAAGTTCCGTTTTTAACGTCTTAAATTATTTCATGATAATCAATCTTTTTACTATAAAAACAAAAATCGAGGCATCTATTTTCTAATAAAATATGCAGACACAGGTGATCATACAAACATACTGCTCTTATGTGATTAGTAGCAGGTCACCGGAACGATGACCAACGATAAGCAAAATATCGACGTGGAAATGAGTCGCGATTGGTTACCTCTGGATGGTGACAGACCAGAGCCTTTTATCAAGTTATTATAAATAAAAAACAAGACAAAACAAAAACGGCTGCCTGCCTGTACACGCAAACACGCGGGGTCCGCTTCAAGCTCTGCGTTAAGCAGAATATCCGTAAAGCATCTGTTGATGTCAGTGAGGCACGAATGGTAGAGATGACAGGGTCGCCTCCAGATAAATGCCATCAAGGGCCTCTCTGTTTCCAATCATGTCAGCCATAACAGACGTGCCACCTCCACTGACAGTTTAATGAAGCAGTGCCTGGAAAGAACTCCACCGCTGTGGGCTACAACAGGAAATACAAACAAAATCACACTTAATACACCTACAAACTATTATTATTATTATTATTATTATTATTATTATTATTATTATTATTATTATTATTATTATTATTATGTTTTCTCGCAAGCTATTCATTTAAACGTAAAGTCACTGATTTCTTCAACATTTTCCGCCCGTGCGCTCACGTGCATCACAGAGTGGATGCGACGCGCTGATTGATTGAAGAAGCCGCGGGTCCCACGCGCGGCTCCCGCCACGGTAACTTTGATTTCCACGAATCCGCCTTCTGTAATATATCAGGGATTTGATGCAATTTGTCCCCGGCGCTAATCAGATTTGTAACCGCGCCCGGCCGCCCAGCTCTTGATTTCCACTCATGTCCACGGTGCTGTGAAGTTTCTCCGGTCGCGGTTGAAAGGCTCGTCCTTTCCCTTGTGGCTCAATTAGGCGGATTATTGTGCTTCTTGAGACGACTCAACTATTCAAGTACCAAGATCTCTCGCCTTACTCGCTTCTATTGTTTTCTTCTTCTTTCTCTTCTTCTTCTATTTTATTTTATATTTTTTTAACTATCAGAGAATTAACTATAAGGACTACATATCAATGCTCGTCCTGACACGACACCACGTGTACAAAGAACAAAGGCTGTGGATCTGCTAACAGGAAAATATCAAATTGGAAGGGTGAATATTGGAATAGCTTTTCATAACAATTTAAGGCCAAATCAAACAGCTCCATAAGCCTATAGGCGCAGTTTCCAGTGGCGCGATTTCACTCGAAAATGACAGCTCTTCTAAAACGTAGATACAACTCATCGCTGGTTAAAAAATAAATTATAAAATATTTTCACATTAGAAATGTTTTTAAAATTGATTTTTTTATATCTGCAGATTAAACGGTGCACTTTGGAGCCCGCAGAAAGTGATTTTGTGTTGTGTTCATTTAAAAATGAAACTTTAAAAACAAAACAAGGCCTTCTGGTCAAAAGTTCGGCTTAATACACACACACACACACACACACACACACACACACACACACACACACACACACACACACACACACACACATATGTATATATGTATATATCTGTATAGATATAGATATATATTTTATTTCCAATCAAAATTTTCCAAAATAAGTTTTTGCTTCTTTTACACACAAAAAACAGAAAAATGTTGACAAATCCTTAAAGTCAAATTAATTTTTCTGTATTTTTGTGGTTTTCGTCTTCAAATCCTACATTAGGTAAGCGCAACGTAACAGGGCAAACCATTTATTCTGTTTGTGTTTACTGATAGTTGTTTGCCCTGTAGGACAGTCGTGCACAGATTTATTAGCCCCCTCTTCTTGTGGAGGCTGCACGCAAAAAATTTCTACTGTGTGCCGTGGGAGAGGCCTTAACTGGTTTCACTCTGTTTCTGTCAACCAGTGAAAGAGGAGGGAGACAGAGAGATCTCAAGCAGCAGAGACAGCCCTCAGGTCCGGCTGAAGAAGCCCAGGAAGGCCCGGACAGCCTTCACAGACCACCAGCTGGCCCAACTGGAGCGCAGTTTCGAGCGGCAGAAGTACCTGAGCGTCCAGGACCGCATGGAGCTGGCGGCCTCCCTCAACCTCACCGACACGCAGGTCAAGACCTGGTACCAGAACCGGAGGTAAAGACGCTGCTGTTTTCTAAAAGGGAGGGGGGTGGGGGTTAATCTCGTTTCTCACGGCCGACTCATGACCCGGGACGCCATGTTTTCCAACTGAAGGTGGCAAGATTTCACCTCATATCTGAGTGAATGCGGGACGACAACGAACCATTAACTTCGATTAGTGATCAGCCTGCCTTTTTCTATTAATTGATTTATTGTGTGGTCCATAAAATGTTAGAATAACTAAATATATCTGACATCTGATCCCAAATCATAAAAACAGCATTCACGTTTGAAGTAAAGGGACAAATTGCTTTATTATTTTTTTTATTTTTTTGTTGTTGTTCTTCTTCTTATTAGATAAAAATTTCAGCTCTAACTTGTATACATCTACGGGAGCACTTACTGACTGGCAGCACTTCTGTGGATTAGTGCTGGATATTTGTATTTTATATACTCTTAAGAAACAATTAAAAGGGCATCACATAATGGAGACGTGTCACTTGACCTCAAAAATATATATTTTCTATATCAGCTTTTCAAATACATTAGCAAAGCTGCACAGGAAACAAATGTAAAATAAATGAAAATACTTTTGGGTTCAGATAACTTTATTTATCTGCAGTCTGTCTCTGAGGCAGCTAAATGACATAAATAAATATAAAAACAACACTTTGGACTATGAATAATGTATCATTGCATGTGTGCATATTAATAATTCAAACAAACTACTATATCTACTCAATTATCTTTAGTATGAATTATTCACCTGCATGGAGTGCACACTGGCAACCTAACAGACATCGCTGGGTGTGAATACATGTGGCAGGTTGGAGATTTTAGTGATTTTAGAAAGAAAAAAAACCTCACTTGAATGTTAATTGGATTCCAGGTAAACAGATGGGAGATATTTTGGTGTGTCAAACACGAGACACGTATTCAGATATACATATGCTCCACACTTAAAAAAAAAAGAAGCTAAAACCTAAAAACATCTTTTATCTCTTCCAGGACAAAGTGGAAGAGGCAGACGGCGGTAGGACTCGAGCTTCTGGCCGAAGCTGGAAACTACTCCGCCCTGCAGAGGATGTTCCCGTCCCCGTACTTCTACCCGCAGAGCCTGGTGTCCAACCTGGACCCCGGAGCTGCCCTCTATCTGTACAGAGGCCCATCGGCGCCCCCGCCGGCCCTGCAGAGACCCCTGGTTCCTCGGATCCTGCTCCACGGCCTGCAGGGGGCCAGCGAGCCGCCACCTCCTCCGCCTCCCCTGCCTCCTATGAGCGGCGTGCTTCCCAGGCCAGCTCAGCAGCGGTGAGCGGGCCCCTGCAGATATTATTTTTCCTTATTTTTATTATTATTATTTTTTTTTGGTTTTTCCTTCGCCGATCCTGGCAGCTTGGGACTCGTTAGAATAAACGAAACAAAGACAGAAAGAGTTTTAAAAAAACAAACCCCGAAGAAAACTAAGACTAAAACAAACTGTTCGGCCTTTAAATGGTGAAAACTGATCCACGATGAACCCAGACGGACGGACCTTTGTGACTGAGACCCCCGCTGCCTGTATGGAAGTTTTTTTTCTTTTTCTTTGTGTCTTTGGGGGCAGGAACTTTATTTATAACTTATTTATTTTTCAATATGAATCAAAGCATCTAAGTTATGTATTTATTTGAACCCAATTACAGTATTCAGTGTTTTTCTCAAAAAACAGATACACTGCATTTGTCGGTGGCACTTTGACCTTCATTCCAATGCTAATTAGACCTTTATTATTATTATTATTATTATTATTATTATTATTATTATTATTATTAAAAAGGTGGAAACGAACAACCACCCCTGTAATCTGAATAATAGCTTATTTGAAGAGCTAACGGAACAATGAAGGGATTTTCTTTCTATTTTCGTTGATTTTCTAGGTTGTCATTGATTTTTCTTTACACGTGAAGCCGTCATGAACCTGTAAATAAGAATATTTTGCATTTTAACCTAAAAAGACTGATTTTAAAAGAAAACTTTTCCCGTTTGTTTGATCTGTTACTGCGTCTCTTTCAGACCACGGTGATCCAGTATAACATAATCGGCTAGATTAGCCATCAGAAATTATACAGAAAAAAAAACACACAAAAAAAAAACAAAAACACATATTGTCTGAGAAAGGATGGACTACCTGCCCGGACCCACGTGTAGGCACATATACAGGAGAGATATGGAAAGAAAAGAAAGAAATCTATAAAAGTCTTTTTCTTGTTCTTAGTTGAAGTTTTTAGCTGAGTAAAGTTGTCAAGTAATTTATTTAAAAGCTGTTTGATCCCCGCAGAGGGGAAGGCAATCACCTCAGTGATTATTCATTTTGTATTTTTTTCGATAAATGATTGGACTCGGGTCCGCATACAGGTGTAACCGCCTGTTGATTTGCTATAGATGTATTTGAACATTGTGGATTACTTATGTTACTTCATATGAAACCCGTGATAACCCTTAATTGTTAATACTCTCCTTTGGTGAAAAAAATGTATATTGCAGATATCAAACTTGTGGAGTGGTTCTCGTATATCTCCTGGATCGTTTTTAATTATATATTTTTTAATTATTATTATTATTATTATTATTATTATTATTATTATTATTATTATTATTAATAATAATAATAATAAAAATTTCGTTCCTCTAGCTTTCCCCCAAATTATCTCCCCAATTTCGTGAAGTTCTTTTTTTCTTCTTTTTCTTTTTTCTGGTGAAATTCACAGCAAAAGTTGGACAGAAAAAAAGGGGGGATTTGATGTAAAAGAGAATTACTTTTATAAATGTGGAAATAAAAGTCTTTCATTTAATCAAGTGGCTGCTTGAGTGTGTGACGGGAGGGCTTTTCAGGTGGAATCAACACGTGGACGCGGGGCATCACGCAGAAGAAGCTACACGAGGTGGACAAAAACAGCAGCAACACTCGGTGCAGTCTGATGCAGCCATGAAGCTCTGATTTTTTGGGGGATCGTGTTGTGCTGAATTAGCTTCTTTTTTTTGGGGGGGGGGGGGGGGGGGGGGTACTCTTTATTTCGGATTGCGCTGTGTACACAGGCGCCGTTTTTTTGTTTGTTTGTTTTTTAAAAAAAACGTATTACCCGCTTACATAGCAAAAAGTATCTTTAAACAAATACAGCTTATTTAAACAGCAAAAAAATTATTTTGACTATTTTTTTTTAATTTGGCATTTTTAAAAAAACGAAAATAGAAATCTGGATATTAGCAAATTAAAATAATCATAGAAGAAGAAGAATTTTGTATGAGCAGTATGAAGGTATGAGCAGAGTCCTGTTTGATGTTTAGCGAAACGTCAGTGGGATTTATTAAAAAGACATTTTAAGGAATGTCAGTGTTATTGAGCAAAAGTTGGGGAGATGCATCCTGCTGCTTTAAATCACTTTACATGAAGAAGTTATAGGAAAAAACTGTCTATCCCTCCTCTGTTTGGTTTGGTGGTGTTGATTTTAATTAATGGAAAGGTGGACAGTTGTCACTTTTTCTAATCTTTAAAAAAAAAAAAGCAGACGTCTCTGGAAATGTTAGTGCGGTTTTTTCCACTTAATATTATTATTAGTTGCGCTCATCGGGTGTTTCGTTTCCTTTTTTGACAGCAAAGGGCTTTACAGATAATTAAACAAAAGGAACAAAAGCGCACGCGGACAGTGCACACACATACACACACACACACACACACATTCAAAAGTGCAATCAAAGATCAATTCCAGCTAATGTCTTTAAAGGAGGGCCAACAAAGCAGAAGGGTATTCTGTCCAAAATGGAGCCCCTGTCTCCTGCCATCCTCCCTCCCTTCCTCCCTCTCGCTTTCTCTCTCTCATTCCCACTTTTCTAAATTAACAGCAGCGACTCCAATTCGTTTTCCATAAACAATGCAGGAGATGAAATATTAATGTCATGTGCGCAATTGTTTAAGTGCCTTAAATGATCCCCATTTGGAAATTGATTGTTTCCATCCTTCTTTTTTCCTTGAGGGTGCTGGATGCGCGCTCCTCTGCCAAACGGCTCCAACAGCTGGTGACCGGGCTGGAGCTGACTGCAGACCGGGGATCAGCGTGGGGACAGCTGGTCAGCGGCTCCACCACAACTACCACCACAACCCCTCCCTTCATCCTTACAAATTTCAATCAGCCACCCATGCACCAACCCCACTCTCATCCTCCAAGTCTGTGTGGACCCAAGTTATTCGGCCATGGCGCTTTGGGGGTTAAAGGAGTTCAGGCTGACGGACACGACTTGGCATGTAGGATGTTAACGATTAGACAAAAGACTTTAATAGGTTTTAATTGAAAGTCGATAATGGGTTTGATAGCCAGCTCCCCCTGCTGTCCTCCACGCAAGGCACCTGTTATCTGGGGGCTCCACTTAGTGGCTGACCATGCTGTGAAATATCAGACTGACGGCCCGATAACGTGCGCTTTCATGATGCGTAAAATTGCATTAAAAATACAGTTAGCCGGCCCGGCGGGTTTTGACGACTAGGAAAGTGAAGAGAAGGAGAAAAAAATCACCTCCCAACTTGCCAAAAGATCATTATAGTCCCATCACAAGGATCCGTGACCGATTCAGTTAACAACGAGACATTTTTGGGGGGGAGGGAAAAAAAGGTGGTGGTGGGGGGGGGGGGGGGGGGGGGGGGGGGTGTGTATACTTGCAAAGTGCACAGCTGATTATATAAGCAAAAGCCCCCGTGTGTCCTGTTGGATGACTCGGAGATTTTTTGTTCTATTCTTTGCATGTGAAAGGCTGGTGGTAAATCCCCCGGCTCTTACCGTGGATTGTCCCGGGCTCAGGGTTAATGAAGTGCGGATGGAGTCTCGTTGAGCTCCCGACTGACATTAAAAAAAAAAAAAAAAAAAAAAAAAAAAAAGGCTTAAACCCAAAAGATCAGTGACTCTGCCTAATCCCACGGACCCCACTAATAATATTAATTCAAAAGAAAAAAAAGTAAAGAAAAGAAACCATCAACCTTTTGATGAAATTAAGAGACAATCAAAGCGTAATTTGCATTATGCTCGTAATGTGAAAGCTTTTATATTTCCTTTTATTTCTTTCAGTGGACCAATGAGGCACATGTGCAGCTTGCAGTAAGACTGTTGCGATGCACTGCCAGCGTTTTGTTTTTTTAAAAAAGAAAAAAAAATCCGCGAGGGAAGATGAAAAATAGATCAATTAAAATGTTCAAGAAACGCATGGCCTAATTTGCCGTGTTTCCCCCCCTCGAACAATAGCCATAAAAGAAAAGCTCTAATTTTACAGTTTCGTGCGCACAAGCGAAATGTGCTTTCATTTGGGCCATTATATCTGCGCTCAGTCAGATAAGAAATTATATCAATTTATCCCCACATCCCTAAAGTCTCCATCCCACATGCTATGTGCATTTGGGTCATTTTGGAATAACGTTTGAAGCCATCACACAAGTGTTTCAAAACAAAGCAAAATCGCTTTATTACACACAGATCCTCATGTGTGTAATAATCCAAACACAGTGTTTGACTTTGGTTGTTAAAAACAAAGAATGTTAAAGATTTTTCTGCCAGTTTTTCCACAAAGGGTGGTGTTTTAAACCTGTTCTTTGGAACATAAAAGAGAAATTAGAAATCTAAAAATATATATTTGTATCTCTCCAAAAACATGGCAAACTAGTCTATTATATAAAAATATAAAAGACTCATAATGCTTTAGTCTTCACAGCAAAAATATAAATGAACCAAAGCTTGACGCAGGGATCTTTTATGTGTGTTGCTTCAGTATAAAAAGCAAGCAAAACGAGGCACACTTTAGCCTGAGCTAGTCCTCGCTTCCATGCAGAGTCACCCACGACTTCATTCACTCCACTAAAATTTCCTTTGGCCCAATAGCTGAAGAGAAAGGAGAGGTTATCTTTAAAATAATCTGACACAGCAATGAACAGAGACGCTTAAAAAGATGAAGAACATGATGAAGTATCAGTAAGTGTAAAGAGGGAGTGAGAAAGAGTAAAAGGAGAGCAGCAGCCTCCCAGTTAGAGATCCGCTCCTTGCCTGGAGGTACAGAGGGCCGTGAGGAGGAATGAAAGCCTCGTGGAGTGGAGGGGAGATAACCCCACTAATCATTTCCCCAATATGACTGCGGAGAACTACAAACTTGGGTCAGGGGCGCGGGGATTGACATCCCAATCTCAGCAAATAATGAAAGCTTTCCTCTCGGATCACAAGGAGGGTTAGGGAGGAAGACAGGAGAGGAGAACTGGGGGATCGACTCAGTGAAGACGCACACACAGTCTACAGTTGAAACATCTAATTTCTGTATTTTCTTCCACTGGACTGCAGAGGGGAAAGAATATCTCACACATGCCAATATGTTGACTGAAACTGGCATATGTTGTAGTTTTAGGACGATACATTCTGGCATTGTTAAAACCACCAAGAACTTCAGTACCACTGATAAAAACTGACTGAAAGTGTATTTAAAAAACCTTCCTTCTCTATTTTTTTTTTCACTAAAATTGGATGAAGCTTAGAAAATAAGTTAAAGATACAGAAATTTATTGATCCAGCAATAGGCTAATATCAGCCAGTTAGCATACAGGATGATGTTTAATGTTGCGAAGCATCAATTTCGCAATCACTATACACCAGGAACTCCAAATCTTGTCTTCCAAATCTAGTATGAAAAAAGGGGGAGAGACTTTTTAGACGTCCTTGTTTCGTTGTCAAAAAAAAAAAGAGATAAATAGCAACAAAGCTGTATCCACATTAGGTATCAGCTAAATTGTCATTTTAAACATCGTCATTGGTATCAGCCAAAGATTTCAGTCGTTAAAGCAACAGTAATGCAAACATTTTGGATCGTGTTATTTGAGTTAGGTCAGCAAAAGTTTCTTATTAATTAGTCTGGTGAAGGCTACCTAGCTTGCTAGCCAGCTATTAGTCCTAAAGTATGGTAATCAAAACGCAAGCTAATGTTTTACTAAAGTACTGCTGGTAAGAGATCAATAAATTGCCTTGTTTCCAGCATTATTATAATAGCTAAATTACCATTATTTGATAGTGTTACATATCCTTCACTGGTTAGTCAGCAAAACAAACAAAAACAAAACAAAAAGGTCGCTAACACACAAAAAATGGTTTCGTGTGATGTACAAAAAAAATCACAATCCTGATATTTTCAACTACGGTAAGCTCATAACTAAAGAGCTTTTTTCGAAAAAGAACCAAAAAAAATGTTCTTTAGCCTTTTCAGGACAACTTCCCACAACCTCTGGATGTTCTTGTGTTAAACATCCTGACTCAACAAGAAACAAGAAAAAAATGTACACAAGACAAATTAACAATGGCATGGTGGCAGTTTGATGGACGCTGTAGTTTTTTTGTGTTCACAAAGTAATTTTAGCTAAAGTTTATGTAACTCGTAAAAGCTTTCAAATAGTTTTTGAAAAGTCGTCTTTTCTTTTTTAGATTATGGAAACACCCACAATAATGCGACTGTTTCATTCACAAAGACCAATGAAAGAAGCGCTAAATCAGAGCTCACTGGGTAACAAAGGCTAGCGGGACAAAGGCAAGCCCGGGCATGGAGTCAACTCTTTCTAGCAGCTTTTAAATAAGCAGGATTAAATGAATTAACGGTAATGTTGCGTTCTATTTATTTCTTCTTGTCAACGTCTGCCAATTGAAAATATTACAGGAAATTTCTCCCATATCTTCAACTCTGAACAGTTTTCACCATACAGAGCTTTGTCTGAGTCGACACCTGAATCTGAATCTTTTGTTTTTAATTGTACACAAATAATCAATGCAAACTAGTTTCGAAATATGTTAAGCCTGTTGTCCTCTTAAAAGACAGATTCATTAGTTCATGACACACCCCAATAATAATAATAGCTAGCATTAACTTTATAGAGCTAGCTGTTATTATTATTTATTTATTTATTTATTCTGATAAATGCAGGAAAATGTTTGTAAACTCCTGATGCCAATTATGTTTCAGTTTAATATGATGTAGATTACACCCCCCCCCCCCAAAAAAAGCAGGGTTTTTGTATTCTATCAGTGTGAGACATTTCTTAAATGACAGTTTTTTGTTTTATTTTATTTTTTAATGTTTAACAAACTGTCCTGAAACCAGGGCCAGTCAAGTTTTAGAATATATTTCCACTTTTCCCATACAGTGTTTAAAGCCGTGTTGTTCTCAGCAGGGGTTGGTGTAAGCCACACTACTATCAGATGACGCCGATTATCCAATCAATACCTTGTTATGTCAGGCTTTTTCACCTGCCACACTGCCCTCTCTGCAACCACTCCGGTCAAACAACATGGCAAAAGGAGAAAAAAAAAACAGCCCGAGGCCCTGACCCCCAACGGTCAGCAAGTGCTACAAATGCCTCTGGGACCAACAGTGAGTAAATCTTACACTGTTCAGTCTAGACAAAGACATTTGAGAAAATGGGAAATAAATAAATAAATAAAAAATAAATCAAAACAAATTATTGGTGGTCTTTCTATTTTTCAGCCTTGACATGTTACACGTCAGCAGGAAAACGCAAAATTAAAGAAAACGGATGCAGACAAATAAGAAATTCACTTGCCAGACAACAGGAGACATTTGCCATTTTCATATTTGTAAACTGGGAAGTTTCACGGTCCTGATTAGGTGGCAAAAATTTAATCACAACAGGTCAGACCTTTAAAAATATATTTTTTTCCTCTATCTAACAACCAAGGTCAGCAATCTCATAATAAAGCTGGTCCTTCAAATTCTGGAAAAGCAGCCTTTTTTTCCCCTCTTCAGCACAGCATAAATGTACTTATACATGTGGAAGAATGTGCACACTGTGGTTTGATTTGAAAGAGGGCTCAATCAGAGGGAACAGGCAGTTTCTTGCACACCCCAGTGGATCCTCTGGGTCACTGTCAGGGCCACAGGGAGGCCTCTCACCTCATAAACATAAAGGGAGGAGAGGCCATCAATAAGAGATGAGGAGTGGTATACATGTATTTTTCAGTGCTGCTTCTGTGTGATGTCTGGCAGTTCTCTCACATTCTGTCTCCTGGTGGAGGGCAGAGAGCAGAGCAAGACCACGCATTTTTTTTTTTTTTTTTGAATTAGGCCTTTCTCACTCCCTGTCTGCGTGTCGAGGTGAGGACAAAGAAGTGGGTAAGTGAAGGGTGGAGGCAAAAAAAAGCCCCTCCAAAAAGTAGTATGTCGCTGGATAACAGGTACCCACCTTTGCCAGCGGGCTGATTGCTTCATTAGTGAAATGAGAGAGTTTGGAAACAGGGTAAATAGGAGAAATTCAGTCATCATGATCAAGTGTCTCACCTACAGGGTTTCTGTCATTAAGTCTTTAAAGATGCATTATAAAAATCACTGATCTGATACTGTTCGACCATCCAAATATATATAATGATGATGTGCGCCTAAAGCTAAAACAGAGAAAAGCAACAAAATGAAATCTACATCTAAGAGAACTAAATATGCCAAGCATGACGGTTTACAGGCTGGTATAGATCAGCTGATTTTTCTTCTTAGGATTTAGTCAGATTGACTCGAGTCGTGGCTGTGGATAAATTATGGGAAAGTTGCAGATGCGTCAAGGGAGCAACGGCGTGGTTTCAGTCAGGAATGGAAGTAATTGATGTCGCTTGCAGCCTACAGGGGAGTGAGCGAGCGAGCGAGCACACAACAATCGATTCGATCAGCGATGGCAGGCAAGGCTACTAGCACAGCCTTAGTTTGATTTGCATGTAAAAAGATCCCACTGATTTATTGTCATTATCAAAAGGCAGGCAGCTGTTAGGCTACTAATACAAGACTACCAGCACTGTCCCATTAGTGTTCAGCTCTATTCAACTGAGAGTAAACAAATTAACATCCATTTTATATCAGAGTTCAATAAACTTGAAAATACCCGGATGCTGTTTAAAAAAAACGCTGAACAAAAGAACACAGAAAACATACCAAATGTATCATTTTAAGAAAAATAATATTGAATTTGATGGCAGTAAAGTTGGGACCATCCGTGTTTAACATTGTATACATGGTAATAGATGCAGTCTAGCATTGTCTTGCTGAAATATGCAAATCCTTCCCTGTAAAAGACTCCAGCTGGATAAAATAGCCTCTATGCACCTTTCAGCAATGTTTGTGCCTTTCCAGATGTGCAAGGTGCCAGTTTCATAGGCACTACTGTACCCGCATGCCATCAGAGATGCAGGTTTTTTGAATAAGCGCTGATCAACCTGGATTGTCTCTCTCATTTTTTAGTCCAGAGAATCCAGTGCTCATGTTTTCCAAAAAGATATTCACATTTTGATTTGTCTGACCACAGAACAGTTTTCTTGATTGTCTGTTTTAAATGAGCTTTGGCACAGAGAACACGGTAGCCTTTCTTGATCATATTCACATATGTCTTCGTCTTTGTATGATCGAGCTTCAACCTGCATTTGTGGATGTCACAGGAACAATGCAGTGCTGACTAAAGGCCCTTGGGTCACAGGGATCCTTGTTCTTTGCGCACAGAGATTTCTTCAGATTCTTGGACTCTTTGATGCTATTATGTAGTGTCGATTATGAGATATTAAAGTTTTCGCAATTTTAAACTGTACCACAAATGCCTAAAATGCTCTTTTTATAGCCAATCATGTTATTGATCTGTTGCCAATGAACTTAATTAGTTGCTAAATCTTTGTCTAATTGTTTCATTGTAGTACTTACTTTTCCAGCCTTTTGTTCCTCCCGTCCCAGCAGCGTGCTTCTGCCAATAAATTGAATACAAGCTAATATTATCCATGAAATACTAATATGTGTCAGTTTAAACATTTGATGTGTTTTCTGTCTTCTATTGTGAAAAATTCTGGGTTTATGAGATTTGCAAATCACTGCATTCTGTTTTTACGCAGCAATGACATAAAATGACTTTCTAAGTAGTTGGAATCAGTGAGGATTTGAAACCCACATGCTATTTTTCTTGGGTTAATTTAGTAGTATTTATGTATGCGTAATGTGAGCTGTCCATAAACAACATATTCGTGTGTATATGTACCCACACACACATAAATCAGAATCAGAATCAGAATCAGAATACTTTATTGATCCCTGGGGGAAATTATTTTTTGTTACAGTGCTCCATTTTAAACCAACAAACAAAAATAAAAACAAGAGGTCAATATTTTACTGTGTTTGTTTCCACTTGTCTGCACACACACAGAATTTATGTGTATCTCACACACTCATGGAGAGTGTCAGGTGTGTCCGTCTTGGGGTCACTGATGTTGGAGAATCAGTCAAGAGTGGACGGGTCAGGGACTTAAAGGGGAGCCAAAAAGCCCCTAATTGGACAAGTGAGACCGGTGGCGCTGATGTTGATGACGGGGAAGACAATCTACCTCAGTGACCACTTCTTGACATGCCATTTGCCTCTGAGGACCCCTAGGGCTGGCCAAGCACCTGCCCGACAGAGCCATAACTCCAGGCCACAGCGAGGACCTCGGGCTAACAAGCCAATAAGGCAAGAGTGGTGGAGTGAGAGATAGAGAGTCGAGAAAGACAGCCGAGAGGAGTAAAGCAAAAGTAGGAATAGGCCGAGAAGTCAAGAGGAGACACTTTTCTGCTGCAGAAACTTTATTCTCTGAATCACGCAGAAGCCGGAGATCTCACACTGCCGAGAGGATGGCTTTAATCGCAAAAGAAGCGCCGTGGTTTCCCTGCCTTGCTCACGATCGTAATGCGCATTTCATCATCAGACAAACTGACACCGATATATTTACATGGAGAAGGAACAGCAGAGGAATTTGGAGGCATCTTGCCTGGGAGATCAGAGGCCCGGTTTAGAGCACGGAGGCAGCACAAACAAACAACAGCAAAGGCCCCTAGCTCTGCACACACACTCATAAACACAGACACCCACAGACACCCACACCTGTATACACCTGAGTGGGGGGAAAACACACTCTCCTATTTTGAAGTTTGTCTGGAGTGGCAAGCTGAATAAAGCATGTGAAGCGTGATGCCAGGTAGGAGAGAAAACTAGCTTCAAACGGTTATCAATACAATTGGCTGTGCCAGGCGCAGCAGTTTAACCTCTTTAGCAAGCTGGGTGTCTGCTAACTGGATGTGACGCTTTCACTGGAAGGCGCCTTCTGTGGTGTCGTCTTCAGAAAGACTCACAGGGGCCTGATGGGTACTGAGAGTCCCAGTTTAACTGCGCAGCGCCGTGTCCCTTTGACAGTCCCCGAACTCAACCATAATAACATCCCAAGAAAACACAACAAATTCTCCCACTTGGCTGAGAATAAACAATATAAAAAACACCCCAACAAGTTATGATGTGCAGCGGAAATTTGCAAAACAGTAAATAGTGATTCAAGTGCTTCTCACAACAGATGTCTCAAGTTAGCCTGTTTATGGGAATCAACTTTTCCTGACAGCTCTCATAACACTTTTTTTTTAACCTAAGAATATCAGCATCCTCTTACACGCAGTAAAGGACAAATACTGTGAGCCATACAAAATAATTCCAACATATTTGTAAACACTGACATGAGTACAAAGATAAACAGGCTCCCCATAAAAATCCATCACATCAAACATTTTTCTCCACAGCTCTGCAGCATAATTTATACCCGTGCTCCATCGTGCTTGTTGGAGATTTTTTTAATAGATGATGGGACTATTTACAGTGAAACTACTCAGAAATATGTGATTTAAGCACATTTAAAGGTTGAGCAATTATCAACTGCCCGCTGATCAAGCCCCCTCATCTAATAGCCTCAATGTATGTCACCTATCCTGAGGTGTGAAGACGAGGAAGCAGGAATAAAATAAATTCACAAGAAGCTCGGAGGTTGCCAGAGCGGGGAGGAAAAAGGGCAGGGGAGCAGCCTGCCAAGGATGTGGCGGAGGCGTTGGGGATTGCAGCTGGCGTGCAGTCAGGCTGGCTGGGTGCGGCAGCAGCCCCTGCACCCCTTGATCCTGCGCAGAGGCAGGTTTCAGCAGACCCGAGGGTGCCAAGACGCCGCCATCCAAACCTGGAGCTATCATTCTCCACATGGACTCACAAAAAAAAAAAAAACAGGAAAAAATGCACAGAGAGCACACATGTCTGCAATATGTGTATGCATGCCACCACACACGCACACACACCTCTGACAGGCCGTACACAGATGTTCCAGTGATAACTATGACAATGTCAACACATACTGCTGCCTAACTCACATCCTGAGTCATAATGAACTAGGGGCATCGAGCCTCCATTTCTTCTTCTGGGCTTCGCTGACAATTTGTAGACTGCTTCTGGCTCCAGGTTGCTTCCTGACCCCCAGGAGCAGAAAGAGGAGACGAGGCAGAAACGGGGAAGAGGCTCAGACAATAATAGCAACAGAGCGTATATACACACACACACACACACATATATATATATATACATAGGAGAAGCTGATCGTGATGAAGAGATGTGTCACTCTGTAACCAGGCTCTCCGTTTTAACAGCACATTGGCGTGTGACCTCAAAGAGCTGCTGTCCCCTTCAGTTAGGACGGAGAGAGGATTAGCAGCCAGGGGAGGCAAGGAGTGGGGAGATGGCTCGCGCAGATAGAGTAATTGGCGCAGCTAACGGAGTATTAAAGAAAGGGGAGGTTGAGTTATAAGATGCGGCGAAGGAAAGGCGAGGAGTCAGCAGGGGGTGGGAAAGATAGACCCGCTGATATGAAGACCCAGGCAAAGCCAGCACAGTGTGGCAAGGAGGCCGATACACAAACACCACAGAGGAGTAACTATAGCTTACCTACACCAACCTGCTGAGGCTCCTATGGGAAAGTGAGATGCATGTTAGATGCACCTGTTCTCAAAAATTAGGAATTTTCTTAAGAAGTGACCTTGTGAAAAGAGAGTGATTCTGGCACTTCTAAGCTCTTTGGTTAACAAAAACTATCAAAGAAAACCAAACAGAAATCTGATCTGGATTTGCAATCCAGGCCTTAAATATTTTCCAGATGCACAGTATCCAAGGATACAGAAATCTTGATTTCTTTGTTTATTAATGATCTTGATTTCAGCTCTGAATCTGCAGTCTTGAATTTTTATCAATTTGAAAAATATATATGTATATGAGAGAATTTGAGCCCTTTAAAGCCTGAACCATGAAGTAATTGCCAGAAAATTCTAATTTAAAAAAATAAATTGAGTGTTTAGTGAGTCTTCTGATGAAGTTAAAAACGAATCAGTTAAATTATAATATGCATATATAAGTTTTGATTTGCATCACATTTGCTGGAGCAGGCAAATATGATTCCCTAGTTTTGAAGATATGACATTTCTCTTGGATGTAATGATACCAAACTACTTGGAGTTTTCAATACACTTAATAAACACGAGGTCATGATTTCTGGATAGGGGTGAATTTTTCCAACAGATTTTTTGGCATTCTGATTGCTTACTGTGGACTCTTGAGCCGATATCTCCAAAACTGGGCAACTCAAACTAAAGCCAATGTGTGTTTTGACATTGGTGTCAACTGTCCCTTTGAACATTTACAGCGAAAACCAGTGCTGGAGGCTATTGAAGCATGACCCGAGAAAAAAGACAAAGAACTGAACTCTGATGTTACTTTAGATCTGGAGCTACGGGGTGAAATGCTGTGAAATGGCGTCTTAAAAACCAGGCTAAACAACAAAACTGTGTGTTGCTTTGCTGCTGCTCATCTCCATTACAGCGGGCCTCAACCACAATTACTAACAGGGGAGCGCTGCGAGCCCTCGACGCTGAGAAAAAACGTTTTGACAGCTCTACTAAATGAGATGGAAGGGATGACAAGAAGAGGGAAAGCCACGAACTGTGCGGGTCCTAGTGTCTGCGTACACACAGTTAAATCAACTGCTGGCTTTTATTTTGGATGCTTTTATCACTTTGGATTGCTCACCTGAGCTCCCCTCAAAGCTATTAATTCTAAGCCACAAAGTTTACTGCCAGTGCCTGGCCTCACATTTCTGCCTCCGCTAAAAGAGGAGAGGGTAGAGGAAAGGAAAAAAGAAAAGGCAAAGAGTAACTTATTGTTTTTATATGAGATCTATTCCCCTGGTGTTCTGGTCAATAATGACTTGATATATCAGTGACTACCTTGCTATTTGCACTGTTTTCGGTGTGTTTTCTCTGCCTGTGATTGAGCGAAGCTATTTTCACGCGTGGAGAGAGGTGGTTGAGGACCAGGGAGGCTAACGTCTGTTTGATCAAAGTTTATGTGAAATTTCCCGGGGCCACCGGGGAGCCGCTGTTTATGAACTGTAATAAAAAGAGTCATTTTGACGGTGTGACCCCGGTGCACAGGCGAATGGGGGAGGAGGTGGGGCGGTAGGGGGTGTCGGCGGGATGGGTGGAGAGAAGAATTTGGTTATGTCTCTGTTTGCAAGGAGGAGGTGCTCTCACAGGTCTTGATGAAACAGAGGAAAAGGAGGTAGGGGAAATGGAAAGAGGAGCACGCGGTGAGGAAGGAAAGTACAAGAGGGTTGCGGTGTTTTTTTACGAAGCAAGGGTTGAAATGACAAAATGAGTTCCTGCAGAGGACGTGAGAGAGAGTGATGAAAAAGGACGGAGAGCGGGAAGAAAAGGTGGAAAAGAAAAGAAGGATAGAGGGAAGGAAGGATGTGCCCTCCCATGTTGTCCTAGCAGCCAGCCAGCAGCTCTTAATGAAACACTTTGGTTCAGTTCCTGATTCAACTCACGCAGCACGATCAGCTTTGTCCCCACCAATCCTCCCCTCATCTGAATTTAATACATCGTAAATGAGAAGTTAGGATGCACACACTTTTGCTGACGACTCTCAAACAAGAGGACAAAAGAGAGGGAAACGAGTTATGCGTGATGTTCTCGCGTAGCGCTCAAACATGTTACAGGAAGATGGCAGTCGATAAATGGGTATAAATAGTAACCTTTAAGAAAATCAAATAGCGTTGACCTTTTGCTAAATCAATAGAGTAATCCTCTGTGCTTTCTGTGCTGCCTGCGGAGACGCTTGAACAGTATCACACTTTTTAATGAAGAGCTGATCAGCCTCCGGGTTGAAAAGCTTACATCTGGACTCAGACAGATGCTCTCCAAAAGCATACTAAATGATAGGTTAACGTCACATCAGCTATTCCTCACCCAGGATGAAAGCAAATCTTAATTTATCCCCCTCCCGTGTGACTGCTCATAAAAATCAAGAGCAACTGCATGGCTGCCATTTACCTTAACTGTTGCAAAACACGCATGAAGATTCAGCGAAAGAAATTAGATCAATCGATACCCCCTACCATCTTACCATTTATGTTCAGCAGATTTAAAATATTTAGCAGCGGATTCAATAAAACACTACCAGATAGCACCTTATAGTGCCACTCTGCACCGATTCTCTAAATAAACCTTCCTGGGTCAGTGGAACTGCAGGAGAAATCACTGGATGATCCAGGGAAGCTTTGCTGTGACAACAACTCCTGTCTAGTTTCTGTCTGAGATTTATCAGAGGTTTCACAAAATCAATGCAGCGCACTGTAAGAAAGATCACAGCAAACACTAGAGACCCATCAGCGGTAATAGCCATCTCGACACGTAACAGGGAGAGAAAAAATACATCTGTCAGAAGCGGTGAATTACAGAAAACACACGAGACAATGAGTTGAAATGTACAACATGTCATATTACAAGGCTTCTCTCCATTATTAAGGTCTTAAATGTGTGTGTGTCTGTGTCCTAGTGTGAGTGTATGTGTGTGTGTGTGTGTGTGTGTGGGGGGGGGGGGGGGGGGGGGGGGGATCCTGGATGTAAGTCCTTGTATAAAATTGTGTATTTCCATCTATATGTTGCGAATCCATGATTCAAATTTGTGTCCTGGACTTCCTGCCAGCCCAAACACAAGCACACACATCCATCACGCAGCACACCTATGGGTCTGTGGCTGCATGCCACACTCACCCACACACACTCCCACACACACACGCACGCACACACGCACGCACAGAAAGGCAGAGGATTATTGAGGTAGTATCAAACAGGAATAATAAAGCAGGTTCTTAAGATTTTAATAAGAATAAAATGAAACAGTAACCACCAAGGGGGCAGCAGGGTTAATCCCTTCTATATTACTGAAAATAAAAAAAGGATAAAAACAGACAGGAGGGCAGAGCTGGTGCCGGAGGAGAGAGAGAGAGAGAGAAGAGCGAGAGAGGCGGTGAGAGACGAAGAAGAAGAAGAAGAGGAGGAACAGATGATATGAATAGTGGTCGTCTGCTATCCAAAGTAGAGCCCGTTAAAAGGGATTGAAATTAACAAGAGGGCTATATTCTCTATTATTCTCTGACACGCCCTCACACACACACACACACACACACACACACACACACACACACACACACACACACACACACACACACACACACACACACACACACACACACACACACAGAGCAAAAATGACACTGTTTGACTGTGTTTAGACTTGATGAAAGCTCGGTTCATTCCCTATGCGTTGTAACATCCGTGTCAGTTCAGCAGCATATTTCCAATGTCAAAGCACGTGCGCCGGCAGCAGATGGCATGAAACAGTTGGCAAGAGTGAGCGAGCGTGAATATCTGTTTACTAATAACCCTTTAATTACTTCAGATGGGCAATGGGATCAAACATCCAGACCCACACAGGAATTAGCCTTAAATGAGACTGGACTGGAAATCTAGGCTAACCCCTTATGTTGCCATAAAGACCTTTGCTGTGAAAACCGGCGCTTAGAAAAACCTTTATAGACGGAAAGTAGATGATGATTGAAAATTCTCTTTTCCACTTACTGGGCTTTATTTATAATCAAACACAGCAGATGCTGAAATATAAATTTAAGTGGCGGGTAGAGTAGAAACTGATAAATCATTTAATTTATAAAACGTCAGAAAATGGTGAAAATTTGCCATCACAACTTTTCAGAACCCAAGGTGGTGTCATTCTTTCTTTTCCCTTCCTTTCAGCTAAACTAACAATGAAAAATCCAAATAAAGTTCATCATCATTTTTCTAATCAACCGAGTAAATGTTTGTAACCTTCTAAAAATGCGTAGCAAACTCCCGAAGGCCAAGCTGGCATCTTAAAAACAAGTAAATGTTTTGCATTTTCTCTTTACGGGGACGTAACCATGTTTTCATTTGTCAGTGAAAGTTATGTTCATTATATTTCTGTCACAAATTTGGGAGCTATTGCTTTGTCTCACTCGCTGGTTATGGCTACCTGTTTGGCTTTAGAATAAAATTGTGGTTTGTGCTAAAATCCACTTCTTCACAAAGTTAACCCTGCATTCTATAAAAATTACACTTATCTCTGAGCTTAAGTGAGCTTCCAAGACGTCCTTTAAGCCTCCATATGTGCTGAGTAGGGAGCGGGACACCAAAGGACAACTTTTGCGAATCTGTGAGACGACAGCAGCTTTGACAAAACGGCAGTATTCAACACCCTGGGAACTGAAACAGGCTGGTACATCAGCTGTTTATTGTTAAATATAAACAATGATAAAGAATCCTTATTGTGCACTAGAGCGATGGAACACATCCTAACTGGAAACATCACAAACACCAAAACAGCTCTGTAGCGGGTAATCAAAGCTTCCTAGGACAGTTTTGTTCCTCGGGCTATGAGACTAACACATTTATTTCCTAACATTCACAGCTAATAGTTTTCTATGACTAAATTATTGAAACATTTTATTTTCATCTATATTTTGGTTAATAGCATAGAAGATGGATAGATCTGCATTGGCAACTACATCTGCCTCATGTTGCATAATTAAAATGAATCCTAAATATTTACTTATTGTGACATACGTAATGAATAGTGCAGGAAAAAGTACATTTTCGGTAAGGATCGCCCAGTTTTGGAGATATCAGCTGTAGAGATGTTTGCAGTTTGCTAAATATTATGGAAATTGATGGCTCTCATCTTGTTTTGCAACAAGAAAAAACTTTGCAGTTTCATGTTTTCTTTCTACTGTCTAACCACCCGTCAAAAGAAGTTGTGTAGCTAGCCAACATTACTAGCTCAGCCCAGGAATGAGGCCATTAATCTTTACATCCTGTTATGCTATCATGAGCACAAGCCTCAAAGAAAGTGTGCAGCTGCTTTCTTTTGCACAGCTATTTAGCAGAAGTAAAACAATTCATATCACTAGAGGTTTGTGGATATTTTGGGTCCAAATGCATGAAAAGCTTTTTTTAAACATATTTTTTGGGGGGACATTGTGAACAAACAAAGCAAAAGAGCATTTGGTTTTAAGCAAAAGAAGCAGATATTGCTAGTTATTATCTCCAGAACTGACAGGTGATTTAGACTTCTATGTTAAATCTACTCCTCTAAAACCCTACACCATGATCCAACATGCACCTGTCTGGAAATGTAACTGCACATGACATCAGCACCGCTTATTGGCTCATTTAGTATTACTGATTCCTCTTATGCATTTCCAGTAACTCTATCACCAATGTTTTTGAACATATCAGAGGGAGAATAACAATCATTGCCTCAAAATAAAGAATAATAATCATAGCTTCCACATGAGGAGTCACATAGAAATTGTTGAAGCTACCAGAATCGATGTTAGTGAAGGCATATCATGGAAGAAGTTGAAGGACACATACATTTACCGCTGAAAAAAAGCAAACAATCAAAGCATGTGAATCTAGGAAGGGAAAACCGCCCCACAATTATATTAGTTTCTGTCTTTACTTGCTTTACTGGCACCCCAAATAACATTCAGACATGACTCCAAGGTAATCAAAACCATGCTTAAGCATGATTGTTTGCAACATCATTAGCCAATGATGTAGAAAATATCCATGTGGATATTTTTGTGTACATTTTGTGCACTTATCAGTTGAAAAATAAACCTGTCCCTCCTCTCTGAGGGTCAGGCGTTGTAATGACACCACCGTTTCCAAACTACAAAGTTGCAAATTTGCCTAACCAAATTTCTCTAACCTCGGCAGAGAGGTGGTGCATGGAAAAAGGCAGAAATTATTAAATTTGGTGCACATCTGAATCTCTTTCATTATGTTGCAAAATAGAGCACTGGCCTTGGCTGGGGTGTGCTATCTGAGCGCCTTTACTGATTGCCAACTTGTATGCAAGTCTGAATATGTTAACTATTTCCTACAAACATCTCTACAGTATAATTGGCACAAAGTAGCACATTAAAAAGTGTTTATAGTTTCGTCTGAAAACGGGCTCCGTCTGGAACACGGAGGCACTTTTAATATTTTGTACACTTAATGCATATGCCACAGCTCATATGCTGCGTACAGAGTGTTATGAGGGTGCACCCACGGAGAAAATCCCTGCTATGTGTAAATGTCATGAAAAATTCCTTCATCTGCCAGAATAACCTTCATCATTTTGTTCCACTGAACCCACCTCACAGGCAAATGTGTTACAAAGATGCGAGGCGTCTCCGTTGCCTGCAGCTCGTTCTTCCGTTACGCCTTTCATTATGTGAACGGGGAGGTGAATACTGTTCACCGGCTGCCCTTTTCTGGTGCCAGTGCACTGAGAAAGCATACATTTTAATGACGGGACCTTTACTTTTAAATAACAGTGAAGAGAATAAATTGCTGTTCAAAAGGAGATAAAACTCTTGGCATTGTGGGATTGCAGAGGAATGGGCAGCTGTGTGGCAGGCACCCCTATGCTGAGACCATCCTGTATAAATTAGGATATAAATAGCCTCATCTAGTGCAGTATTACCATGGGTGTGCTTGAGTGTTCAAGCACATGCTTAATATATGCATGTAGGTGTGTGTTTGTGTGCGTCTGCAACAACATGAGGAAAGCAAAGAGAAAAAGAGCATGCATATGTCCATAGAGCAATCTGGTTGCATGACGATTGAGTGTTCGGGCGCGTGTGCTCGCACACACTCTCGGCAGTGTGCTGGGGAAGCCTAAATCCTGCTCAAGTGAAAGGCAAACAGTGGTGGCAGTGCGTGGTTATTGTATTTTCTTTGCTTGGATCCCAGTAAAGACCCCCAGGCCTGCGCTGCCTGCCTGTCACTGCGGCCATCCTGACATCGGCGGCCAGCTTCGCTCTGCAGCCAGAGCCCTGGCGCAGGCCCCACAAGGAAATTAAAAGGGGATTAGGGCTGGCTGACACTTTGTGGCCGATTACTCATTTATTTTTTGTGTGTGAGAAGCGCGGGGTGGGGTTGAGTCTTGACTTGGCTGGGAAGAGCTGGGTGGGGCCTGGGGATGGGATACTCAAAGGTAACGCTGCTAGCCAAGTGTTATAATTTACAAATGCACTGACTTCAGCATCCTTTATCAGGGTAGAGCAGTTGGGCATTTTCAGATTTTCTATACTATTCCCAAAAATATCCCAGAGTTTTGGAATCAAATTTTCACTGCCTAACAAAACAAAACAATAAGCATCAGTTACAGAAGAAAAACAATGAAAAGGCTGATGCCATGTCTTCAAAGAATACGTGAAAAATATTTTTAAAAAATCTAAAAAGAATTGATAATAGATTGAGTGTTAAGGGAAATGCATTTCTGTTACTGTGACTCCAATCATCAGTTAAGTGAAAGTAGCTCCAGCAAAGCACTGTTAATAAAAATGTTACTTGAGTTAAACAATTAACAGCAAAAGAGTTATTGATCATTTTAGGAGCATCTTTTTATTTCAGAATCCTTCCAGACATCATCAAAACTGTCCCGGGATTTAAATATAACAAATATGTTATAGAAAGCAGCTAAAGCCTAACTACTGGCATGGGGAATTAAGTAAAAGCTATAAAAAAAAATCTTACCCCTATTTATTAATAATCAAATAAAAAGGGCACTTTGAACAGTGAGGTAACAGTATTACAGAGAAACCAAACAGAAAACATAGTGTGAGAAAATTGCATTCAGTCGTTCACTCTATTTAAATATTTTGTTACCTCGCAACTATGAACTTAGCTGATCTTACAAGTCATGAATCATCTCACTGTTATGAAATTTGGCTTTGTCCTTTATTTGACCACTCTGGTGCCTGATCCTGGCATTAAGTATGTTTAGCAGAAAGTCCCCCTTTGATTCTGATGTGCATCCGGCAGCTCAGGTTTACTGCCTCTTTGTGTTAGAACTCAATATCACCGCTGCAGGGAAAAACAAACTGTACAGATGCCAGTGTTTGGTCTGCTAATTAGCAGTTTGTATTAGTAGTTAATAGGCATTACCAGTCAACCGGGCTCCTGCTCGGCAGCCTGTGAAGAAGATCCAGGCAGCGCAATCCCCCTGCAGCGCCACGGCTTCATGGCCCAAGGAGAAATTTCAACAGTGTAGTCGCTCTTAAGTCTGACTGCAGACGGAAGAATGTAGCACGAAGCCTAAACAGCCTTCAAGCTGAAGCCGGGTTTTTAACCTCAGTGCTTACTGTGGTCTGTTTACTATAGCGCCAGTTATTGAAAACTGTAATAGTTGAATAGCAATATTTTCTTTGATCTGGAAATCAAAACGTTGCTTCTTCTGTGTTGATGTTACTGTGTTCTTTTGTTAAAAAGAAAAGGCATATTTTTAAAAAAAGCAAAAAACATTCAGATTATTAAGCTAAGGTTAAAAAAGTCAGGACAGAATTTGTGTTTTTGCTCTATATTGCTATTTCTAATTATACTCAGTCCCAAACGAAGCTCGGAAATAAGGTTGCATTGCAGACACATTTTTCAGTTTGCGACCATGCTTTTGTAATATAAGTGCGTGTCTTTATCAAAACAGAAGAAGCTTTTAAGCTCTATAGTAATCTGTCCACTAGTGATTTGGATCATTGACGACCTGCGAGGTGAAGCAAGGTGTGGAGGGGTGGCAGAGTTATCAATTATCCAGAGCGCAGTGGCACTCTGGCTTCCTCCAGATCTGGTGTTAAATTAAGTTGTCAGCGCTGTCTCTCTGATTTCCCCCATCACATAAGCAGACGGTGATAGCGCGTGACGGCCGCTTGCCGGAGCTCCTCTTCGGCTGCCGCTCCGCATCTCGCCTGCAATTCATCAGTTTCTGAGCACACTGGCCCAGCCCGAAGCCTCCACGCCAGCACACGCCGCGTTGCATCAGAGCCAGCCAGCCCACTAAGCACCATGGCAGAGGAAAAAGGATCGGATCACCTTCCAAAAACCCACCGTAGAGGACGGGGTGCAGTGGACTTTTGCCCCCGTGTCTGAAACTGGAGTGGACTTGGTGCAGTGTTTGAACTTGAGATGTGTTTGTGTGGGTGTGCTGTTGTGTTTGTGCAGCAACACAAGAAAAAGAGCATGGAGGGAAAAAGTGCTGTAAACAGACAAAGGCATCATCTTGGGAAGTGCAGCATACAATACAGCCTCTGGCCCTGCTGTCCTGTTGGGGCAAGGCCTCAGGTGAGGGCAGAGAATATGGGACACCAAGCAGGGAGGCTTGGCACATGGGCACTAGCCACCAGCTCCCTCCCAGCACACTACAGAGTTGAAGGGCACCGGAACATCCAGTCACAAAAGGGAATGAGAGGCAAAGAGAGGAGGAGACAGAAGAAGGACAACCAGGTGACAGAAATAATGGATAACTGTAAAGCAGCAGGGTGCTAAGCTGTCACTGCTTAAGTATTTATTTCCGATGAATAGTAATGACGGCACACTTACAAAGCACTTGTTTAGTATGGAGAGGGCCCGAGAGGGGCGAGGATAGCTCCTGCGCTTCTTTTACAGGGCCGGCATGCTCTGAGGCGACCGCGGAGAGTTGCCAAACCCTGCCCAGCCTTCCACCTCCCATCTGCATTCAAAAACACTTGCCTTCCCTTTACACTGTCTCTGCCTCAGCGCTGAATAAAACATTAAACACCATTCTGAGATATTAACCTACTTATTAAAAAAAAGTCAGTGATTTATGTCGATTTGGTTGGCTTTCAATGCTGCCCAGCTGTCACCGCCGAGCCTGTAACCTAAATTATACAGTGATGCTCTTTCACTCCAGTTAAGGGAATAAGCAGTCCTTTAACACTTCAAAAGGCCTGACTGTGCTAACTCTGAGTTGTTGTTTTATTTTTTTCTGCACTTCTTAAGTTCAGTAATTATTCAATCTGGGTGATAATGAGCGCCCATTTGACCTTGTGGATAAAGAATATCTTCTTTTATCTCTATGCTTCATGTTTTCCAGGCTAATTTAAGAAAACAGTGCTTAATCTTTCACCAAAAGCAGCAAAACACTGGGCTTCAGCGCCGCAGCGGGAGGACCCCTCCGGTTAATAAGCAGCATCCAGGCCCCGGTGTATAACTGGCAACGGGTTCGGCGGCCATGGATCAAACAGTCATAACCTCCTGTTCCAAAGATAAGCTGCAATCAGATCTGTGGGGGATCTTTAACCAGAGAGGAGAGTGTGTTTGTGTGAAAAAGAGGCAGAACAGACGGGGGAAGTGAGCATGAAAAAGAACGAGAGGGTGGGAGGAGTGTGTTTATATGCGAGTGTGTGTGGGGTTCACAGGGAATATGGCAGCGTGCTCATCGGTGACGTGCCTGAACGGAACCCGGAGGGGGGTGCGGACTGAGCCCCTGCGCTTAATTGGGCACTCAAATGTTATCAGGTCCCTTCCCAAACGACTTGGAGGTGACACATGGCCAAGAGTAGGAGTGGAGCGGAGCTTGTGGAGAGAGGAAATGGAGCAGAGGGTTTAGCACCTCCCGCCGCCAAGTATTTTTTCTCTCCCTTTGGGTTTTTTGCTCAGGATGGTGGACTGCGGGACTGATAGTGCATTTGGCCTCTCGCTGTGCCAAAGATGACAGAGCAAAATTAACCCCTCAGTGGTGGGGACAGGATAGAAATTCAGAGAGTTTTACATTCAGTTTTGCAGTCTTCTTAAATTGAATGTGTTGCAGGGATGCGTGGATTTGATCTTGTGATTGCTTCTGCAAACAACCAATGGCCACCCTAAAACAGAAATAGCCTCTTTGAGAATGGTTTATTTTATCACATGCAAAAGCAAAACGCACGCTGTAGCGTTCATCTAAAAAAAAAAAAGACTTCAAACACGTACTACAGCAATATGGGAGCAAATTCATCCTTTTTTTCACTTCATCAAAGCCTCTACCAGCTAATCCCTTTCTTATATAAATAGCTCTTTTGGTGGAGAGGGTAGCTGCCGCATAGAGCTCTAACCCTTCTGTCCCTGAAGCTACAGCCAGGATAAGCTGTGTGTTGGATTGGCACATCGGGCTGCCTGGGGCCTGCTGCTGCGCTGGCCGCCAGTACAGATGGAGGGCAGGGCTGGGCAATGCCAGCTTGTCAGTCGGATTAAAACGACTCATTTATTCACTGAAGTATCGTGCAAAGCGACCGGGCCAAAGCAGGGTGAGGCGAAAGGGGGAGAGGAGGGTCGAACAGTGGCAAGATGAGGGCAGCTTGAATATGAGGAAGGGTCCTAGACTCTCCTGCCCTCAGTCCTCCTGCCCCGCCTCACCCCTATCTCCTGCCATTTTGCCCGTTACTTATCTTTCTGGAGCTGCCAGAAGCCATTACCGCAGTGTACGGAAGGTGGACGGCAGGGTGGCATCTCCTAGTGCCCGGGTGACAGATTGCCGCTCGGCATCGGTGGCGAAAAAGGAGTGGGGTGGAAAGTGATTGGCTCTGATGGTCAGGAAGTGGGCACCGAGGACTGGAGAAGGAGGTGTAGAAGGAGTGCAGAGCGTTAAGGAAGAGGATGACAAGACCTGGCTGCGCGACCTTTCGTATCGCACGAGTTATCTAAAGGGGCAGAGGCCCTGCTTTTAAGAGCATGCTTGGCAGTGGTGGCCGCCGTGGTGGTTGCGGGCCGAACACGGATGCCAGGGCAAGAAGAGGTGGCCCTGATGCTGACTTCTCTGGTTGTGCCCAAGACCCTGCTGTCCCTGAAAAACCTCAGCGAGGATAAGTAGAGGACGAATGGCAATGCCTGCAGATCCATCCAAGATAGTTCACTGTCGACGGGCTCACCTCTGCAACTTCAGGGTTGCTGCCAACATCGATCTTAGAGTCCTCAAAGTCATGAAGTATACTGGGGGAAGGATGTCAGACTTTGACCCAAAAGAGAGATAACACCCTTAAACCAGGAAAGAGTGGTGAAGAATTTAGGGCCATAATAGAATTTTAAAAGAATAATAGTGACGATAAAACTTTAGAAGTTACAAAAGCAAAACAATAACACAGCAGTTAAGACCTGAACCTTTATATCTTCAGATGACACACTTAGGTCACTGACAGGCCAGTGCTGTGTGTGTGTGTGTGTGTGTGTGTGTGTGTGTGTGTGTGTGTGTGTGTGTGTGTGTGTGTGTGTGTGTCAAGGGGGGGTTGAGGCTTGGAAGGGTTTTATCGGGTCTAATTACTCCCGATAGCTGTAATTTACAGGTTGACAGCAGGGAGAAATCGCCAAGATTCACACTTCTGTGGGTCAGCATCTGTCGCCATTACTGCGTGGTGCACGCAGCCGGCCAGTCGGCGAGCAGGAAGAAACAGTAAACAACAAACGCCGTGTGACAGATTAGCAGCGCGGGCTAAAGGACCTTCCACTGACACATCATTTCTCTCGCTCCGAGAGTCTGTTTCGCAGCAGCTGTCACCAATAAAATGGAAAAGGAGGAGATGGGGAGGGGAGGGGAGGCGGCGGCAGCGGAGGTGGCTTTTGTTCCAGATCCAGAGAGGTGGGAGGTGGAAGGAGAAGAAGGAGGATGAAGAAGGGGTGTAGGAGGGGAAGAAAATGGAGTTGGGAGGGAGTGTTAGCAAAACTGACCCGTTTTAAAAGTCAGGCCTTACTTTTTAATGGAGTATTAGCAGGAAAACCAGGCCAGGGCAACGTCAAGCTGCATTTTTCCGCTGACTGTAATTACCCCAGCTATTTCTCTCTTTTTAGGTCTGCAGTACAAATTGCCAGTGTCACCCTGAAGAGGTAATTTTAGTTCAGTTTGCATCAGTTTGTGAGGTACAGTCAGCAAGGAGCACAGAGCTGTTCCAGAGGGTAAGCATTATCTCAGAACATCTTGTTGTGAACACTTTTGTAGAAAGTGCAGCACTGCAGTCCAGTCCGACTCACTTTCCTCCAACCTCCCATCCCACGTGGCTCTCCTTCCCCTGGTCCCATGCAGTTCAGAGAGGAGCCAGGTCAGTCCAGTGCCAGAGAGGGCTGGTGGACTACATTGCTCTCCCCCTGTCTACCTCATTGCCTACACACAGCCCTATCTGGCCAGCTCCTGATCACAGAGCTAGCACTGTGCATATCCTGGCAAACCAATTTTTCCTTGACCTCCAACTAGAGGACATTCTCCAAGAGTCTGGCTTGTTAACTGGAAATGTTTTGTTGATCATCTCTTCAGCAAAATCATGAGGACTTCTCAAAGTAGTTAGAAAGCAGAAAGTCTGGCTGAAAGCTGTATAAATATAAGCCTGTGCCCACATGTATGTGCTCTTCCCTTGCAAGTATTCTTTTTTTCAAATGAATGCCTCAGCCCTCTGAAGCAGTTGTGACTCCATCCCCATCAGCTAACACATCCATAATCCTTGATGGTTGTGCACTGATCACACAGGTCTGGCCCTGTCCTGTTTAATATCTAACGGCAGACTGCCTGGTGACTACGCGTGCCAACCTCCAGAGCCCCCAGTTCTCCTCACAAGTGCCATATGGGCGCCCCAGCCTTGTTCCATTAGCGGGGCCCAAGCAGAGGCAAGAGCAGGCCTGGACCCCAGCCTTACTGGCCTTCCCCTGGCACTGCCACAGGGCATGTCATCCCACTGCCAGCTGCCCACAATAGGTCAGAGAATGCAACAGCCACTGCCTACCTGAGTCTGGCAGAAGCCAGCTGCTGGCCGAGTCACACGATGCATCAATGTGGAGCAAAGGTCATCAAAGCCTGTCCTCCACACTGTGGGGCCTGGGGATAAATAACAAAAACAAAATAAATTTAGAATCAGCTAATGGTCAAATTGCAATTCCAAACACTGGTGTCACATTGGCTGAGAAATTTACAATCAGTGTATTTTACTTCATCTGCACAAGTTACAAATTTGAAATCTAATGAACTGTAATGAAAGCCATGAAAATGGTTACTTGACCCTCTCTGTACTTTTACATGATTACCAGGCACTTTCACCTCATGTATTTGTGAAATTGGTTAAAATGTTGGGTGCACAGACGTAAGAGGCATGAGAGGTTCTTCTGTGTAGACGTGCGAAGGAAAGCAGGAAGGAGGGCAGATGGAGGGTGCGACATCCAGTGCATCACATGGGAATGTCAGTGTGTGCCTCAGCAGCCTGTACCTGCCACAGGACCCGGGGCCTTTTTTTAATTAATCATCATACAGGATGAATAATTTAGCCATTATCACTGGGAATAAATAGTAAGGCTGGTTTTCCTCTTGAGTTCCATCCATTCTGTTATCATCTTTTCCTTAATAGCCTATAGTTAGGGCTTGGTCCCAGGTTAATACACCCTATAACTAATAGAGACTGAAATACGTCGTGATATTCAGCAGTTTAAGAAAGTGTGTTCTTAGACATTGCAGTCTTGTCGATAAAAGGTAATTTACTTCTACACTACAATGCAAATAATGTGAAACTGGTCAGTGGAAACACACTTTGATAGGATTTTAGTTTTAAGTGCTATATTACGTCCCGCCTACAAAACAAAGCATGCGATGTCCTGCTAGCTCTAGGTCTCGTCCTATGAAAAGATGCACATGATCAGCTAACATTAAAACCCTCTAAACAGCTCAGGCCTCTCCAGAGGTTGCCCCATCTTGGATTGAGTGTCGTCGTTTACAACCCTTGCCCTATTTGACTGGATTGAGATCTGGGAATTTTAGAGGTCCTATCCAATGCCTTAGGCTTATTATCGTAATCCTCACATTGTTCTGAACAGATTTTGTTGTGTGGTGGTGTGCGCTTTCACTGCTGGCACAGGCAGTTCCAGTAGCAGGGTGCTTTGCCCTGGGGGGTGTCTACAAGGCCTACAGTGGCTTTTAGATGGGTGGTGTGTGTCAGCAAACTGCAGGGCACAGTGGTTCCCACAAGATCATTGCATTGGAAAGGAATCAATGCTCATCACTGTGTGTGGTCAGTGTTTCCTGTTGATGCAAAATGGGAAATGAAGTTCATTTTCCATGTGCGGTGGTGTTAAAATATAAAGGCTGTATTTTTCTGCAGTTACTGAAAATACAATCACAGTGAGCTTACAAAACTAACAACACTCACAGTCAAGCATTATTTTCTTCTTCTTCTTCCTTCTTCAGCTGCTCCCTTCAGGGGTTGCAACAGGGGATTATCTGCCTCCATCTCAGCCTATTGCTAGCTTCCTCTTTTGTCACATGAAGCCTCTGCATGTCCTCCTTCACTACATCCATGCACCTCCTCTGAGGCCTTCTTCTTTTCCTCTTGTATGGCAGCTCCATCTTCTGTCCACTATCGCTCCTCTGAACATGCCAAAACCATCTCAGCCTTGCAGCTGTCTATCTTTTTTACAAACTGGAGCAGTCAGTATGATATACTCATTTCTAATCTTGTCAGTTCTGGCCACAATGAAAAACTTAGCATCTTCAGCTCCGTATCCTATCTTTTTGTTAGTGCCACCATCTCCAAACTATATATCAAAGCAGGTCTCACTACCATCTTATAGACCTTCCCTTTCACTCTTGCTGCTATCTTTCTCTTGCAAATCACCCCTGAAAATCATCTCCACCCACTCCACCCTGTCTGCACTCTCTTCTTCATATCTCTTGTGCACTGCTGTTGCTCTGGATGGTTAACCCTATTTAATTAAAGTTATCCACCACCTCTGCTCCTTGCAGCTTCACTGTTACACCTCTCTCTCTCTCTCTCTCTCTCTCTCTCACACACACACACACACACACACACACACACACACACACACACACAAACACACGTAGTCTGTCTTTCTTCTGCTGACTTTCATTCCTCTTCTCTCTATAGCATACCTCCACCTCTTCAGGGTCTCTTCCACTCCACCTAGTCTCACTACAGATCACAATGCCATCTGCAAACATCACAGTCCACAGAGACTAGGCTTGTTTTACAGCCACAGGACCTTGTCACTTTGAGTCAAACATGAACTCCTCTGTATACCAAGTCATTTGAAAGTCGAATGTGAGCCTGTCTGTCTTAATCAAATCTACATCAGACTGACTAAAAAAACTAAAAGAGTCTAGGTGTTGCAATGGCTCAGTCTGGCAAGTCCAGAAATCATGTGTTGGGACCTTAAATGAGCTGTGCATAAATGAATACCCACAGATCTCAAAGAACTGAGGCAATGTTGTAAAGTAAAGTGAGCTAAAATTCCTCTGTGATGATGTGAGAGAAGTCATAAAGAAAACAGTCGGTCCGTGTTATTTCTGTTAAAGTTGGTTCTACAAGCTGTTGAATCATGGGTTGTGTTTAGATGTTTTTTACAGGACTGTTTCAATGTTTTTCACATTACTGTAAGTGATCATTTCTAAATTACTCCTTGCTTTCCTCCTCTGCACAAAGTCAAAACATGCCAATAAAGATATATCTGTGGACAATATAAAGCCAATAAAACATTGTTTGGGTTTAATAGAAAACACAGAAGGCATTGTTCTGCATGTGTTCAATAGAGTCTTCACAGTATAATAAGATGAAAGCCTAAGGCCAAAGCCTCAGAATTAAATCAGCTATCATGGAGTTTGTAATATTGACACGTGTAATTTTTCTTCAGAAAAAAAAAGTTCAAGAAAAAGCAAGTCTGATCAGATGCTTAGCATAGGCAGCAATTAAGCTAGCTAGGTAGCTACTTACCCACCGAGTTGAGCCATAGCCTTTAGCTTTACCCCTTCTTCTTCAAACCTTTGGCTAGAAGACAGCATGTAGAATACCTAGGTAACAAAAACCTGCATATGCATTATTTTTTCTAAATGCTTTCAGCCAGTCGAAAAAGTGCATCGTCTACTGACTGTCCAAAGCATTTTACTTATTGTGGGAATGCTACATAATAAGTAAATAAGTACATTTCAATCCAATCCAATCAAGTATGAAGTCACAGAAAAGAAAAACTTTAGAACCAAATAAATATTAAAATGTGGTTTAACTGACAAAAGTGACTTCAGACCAAACCTCCCCCTATATAACCTAATAATTCTTATATGAGGACTTCTCAGGGAGGTTTTTTCAGAACAAATGGCTTAGCAATGTCAGAGGCTATCACAAGACATTAACAGATGATTCTCAAATCTAACCTGCAAATTTGGCCCACATCTCATTTCTTCTTATTGAAATGATGGCAACTCTTGCTAGGTACTGCTTTAAGGTAGTGCTTGGATCAATACGTCCTCTCATAATTTAGTCAGGAAAGTCTGAGCCATGCATCATTTACACAGCGTGCAGCAATGCACAGAAGGCATACTACAAAACCTGCAGTACTTTATATACATATGTGTGCAGCATTTTATATGTTCACCAGCAAATAAAATGTTAGTTCAAAGTATAACTGCAACATTTTTTCTTTTAAATAGCTTGGGTTTCTCTCTAATATCAGTTAATAGATTAAAAACTAGTGAAAACTACAATTCAAAATTACTCAAAATTAGACAACAACTTACATTATCCTGAATTTGATCTTAATTTGATGTTAGGATAATTTAAAATTATCCTAACATCAACTGGGGGGTCAAGCTGAGGGGAATATCAAAACTGCAAATATTGCACATCACAATTATTTTTTTAACCCTCAAATTAGAAGCTTTTAAATGAACTCTTTGGGACACTTCACAGATGGAAGCCTTGCACTTGGTCGTAATTTCCTTTTTGCCCTAAAACTAATATCAATCACTTTGAAAGATGGCGAGCTCGTGGTTGTTTTAAAGGTAAAGACTGACAGAATGACCCTTGAAGCAATTGTAAGAGAGTGTAGTTTTTCCAGTTCTTAAACGATTCAAATTTTAAAATGACAGTCCTCTCAATATTTAGCCAGGAGCCACCTAGCATCCAGTGTCATGCATGCAGTCGCCTTGTGTTAATTTGATTTTTATTATATTATATATGTTAAGAAAATTAGAGAAATGTGTCCAAAGTGTGAGAAGTCCATTTGGAGGAGGCAGAGTCGTGGTTTGGGGTATCTTTTCTGCATCAGCAGTTAGGGCCTCTTCTACAGTTACACTGCAAGCTAAACAGTGATACTTATCATAAGCTCCTTTACGTATCTCTGCTTTGAAAATGATAATCTTAAAAATAATGAAATTAATTAAGAATACTTTTAAGTAAAAAAAACCACTTGAATTACACCCCTACAGGCATCATTTTAAACTGGACTAAGTAAGAGATTCAAAAGACACCAAATTCTTATTTCATGCATTCACAACCTTTATATGTTTGGTTTGCCAGAGACCTACATATCATTTCTTTACTTTAAAGAAGAAAGAATTTGGCCATCTGGTATTATTATTACTATCATCACTGTTTTGTTCGGGGTTGGTTAAAACAGTTCACAGCCTGTACAATTGCTCATGCACTGAAACCTCTGATGCTGAAATCCTATCGCCTTGACCTTTAACAAAAGACTGAGCATCCCTGAGGGGAGCTAAATAAAAGGGCACCACTGTGTTTTCTACTGATGCCACTGATATGATATCAATGGTTTTTCAGTAAGGGGGGGATTTGCTCTTGCTTTTTTTGGTATATGAAGGCCCACATTGCTAAAAAGAGGCTGTCAGGGTGCATAAAGTGTCGAAAAGAGACTTCCTCATCCCTTCTTGCCCCAAGGACAGTAAGGAGGGCAGCAGAGGAGCACTGATTGGGAACAACACCTGTCAGGTGAGGCTTTCGCAGTTGACAGCGCAGAAAGAGTGCCAGGTCGACCGCTATGACTGCTAATCTGTGACGTGGCAACCTGCCGGGCTCTGCCAGTCTCGAGAGAGAGAGAGAGAGAGCGCCAGGAGCCCCAGCGTTGAGGCTTTTCTGGGGCTACAATCCTGCTAATGTCTCCCCGAACAGAATGAACCACGCTGACATGCTCTAAATACATTTCATTATCATCATCATGATTATATCACTAATTGTGTGTGCTTGGTAACGTGCTGCAGCAGCCTCCTCCAGGGAGGTGTCTGAAAGACTGAATGATTAAAACATGTATGATGAACCATGCATCAAAATGTCCCTGCGGGCCTCTTCGCAAGATACATGTAAGCAGCTCCACTGACACTCTGAGCCAGCAAACAGCAGAGGATGTGATCTACTGAGGGTTGAAAGGCCGGGGAGAAACCTGCAGGCAATAACAAGACAGCAGGTGGATATTAGAGATGCAGAGGATTGACCTGAGCTGACCCATCCATATCCTTAAACCCACACTACCTAACCTATATACCTTAAGACATGGGTCCAGAGCAGCCTAAATAATTCCACCACCACACAACGAGTGAAGCAGAGGCTTAGGTTCAAATCATGGCTGGGCTTCTTTGGCCTGTGCTTGGCAATGTTTCCATCCTTATATGTGGTTGACAGGAGCGGATAAAGTTTTTGTGACAGCATTTGATGAATGTTTAATCCAACATTCATACATCGAGGGCTGGGACTGGGTCCCCAGTCAAAACCCACCAAAGACACACAGCAGGTGTGTAAAATATTCATTCACTACACACTTCATTAAGAATGAAACATATCATGGTCCCCGTTCATTTATTCATTTCGATTATCGAAACAAAAGACAGAAAAATGAGAGATTAAAACATGGTGGGCGCGCTATTCTGTATTTGTCCCACAGATTTGTAACGATTTGTTTTGTGACAAATAACTCTGTCTGTTGAAATCCTGCTGTCATCTTGCTGAGAGTCAGGCAGCTACTGCGAGAGAAGCTTTCATGTGAGGGGCTGTAACAAATTACTGTCTGTCTGTCTGGGACTATCCAGCTCTGCATCCGATTGCAGCAGCTTGACCTTTGACTGGTCCAGGAGTGGCCAGGGACTCATCACACACGGCGTGCTGATACATACCTGAGCCATCAACCGAGAAAGGGACAGGTTTCATATTTTTATTAATTAATGGCCATTAATGATCTCTCCTGGTGACAAATCACCACACGCAGACAAATGAAGTGACTAATGCCGTGCCTGTCAGTGCTCGGGCTAGCTGAATGAATATGTCACTGTGGAGTGCCAGCGCTATTTCAACATACCCTTTTTGAATGAATGTGTCACACACATGACAAAATTTCCCCATGGAGATCATTAAAGTTTCATCTAATCTAATCGAATTAGTTCAAGTCCTGACAAACTGCCCAAGGCTGCGAGGCAACAGCGAATCTACACAGAACAGACAAAAATATATCCAGATTAGAAATTTAAATATTCCTTATAAAGCGTTGTTACAGTGGTACTGAAGATGTGGTGACAGCATGCCAGCTATCACTACACTGCTATTATTTATTTATTTAGTTTTGACAAGGTTAAAAATCTAAATTTGCAATCTTTTACATATAGTTTTGCTGCGGTTTCACATCTGTTTTAGATGAAGCTGTATCTGCTCTGAGGCAACATTTTTATTTATTTTTTGTTGCTTGATACTGTAATAAGAAGCTCAGCCTGTTTAGCATACATCATCTTAATGTAAGTCTGTGTATTGTCTAAATATGACTGAAGATATTTAGATGGGTTTTGAGTTGTTTCCTGTCAGCTCAAAGCTGTCTGTCCTTTCTGACCTCTGACATCAATAATACATTTTCACCCAGAGAACTTCAGCTCACTGGATAGTCTCTCTTTTTATTTTGAGCATTCTCCAAAATGTTTGTATAGAAAAATCCCAACAGATCAGCAGTTTCTGAAATACTCAGACTAGCTTTTCAGGCACCAACAACCATGCCTCACTCAAAGTAAATGAACTTTTTAAAAATTTTGATGTCAGTTTGAACTTCCAGGTCATCTTGACCGTGTCTACGTGCTTAAATGTACTGATTTTTGTGTTCACAAGCAGTTGAACAGATATACCTAAGAAAGTGGCCAGTGAATGTGTATTGGACAAGTAAGAGACAATTTTGCAATTCTTGAGCCCTCTTAATGCCTTCAAGTCAAAGATTCTTACAGCCTTAGCAGAGATTAAGTGTATCATGGTCAAAGAAAGCTCCCTGTGTAAGTTTAATAACATGTATTGATCTGGTATAACATGATAGGTCACAGCTTGCACCCAATAACATGTCTTTACTTTGCAGCAAGAGTCCCTTTTACTCCCTTTTTAAGCAATTACATTTTCACTTGAGCTTAAAAAAATATTACTAACTGTACAAGCCAGACAGTTGACTTTTATTTATAATTAAGCACAATGTGGCAAAATATGAAAGGGATTAATGAACATTTTCTTGTGAATTGCAAATAATAAAAAGCATGCATATAAAAATCATATAAAAGCATTTTTGATGCTTTAATTTATTAGCAGTGTTTTAAAGCATTATGGAAAGGTATGTTTCTTAGACAATCCATACCTTTTCTTTACAGTGAAATGTAGTGTTTCGGTTATTTTGTCACTTGATGTTAATGTTGCTGAATTTTTATTTTTAATATTTTTTTATTCTTATTATTTTATTATTTATTTCATTATTATTATGTGTGCTAAATGACTTGATAAAAGTCAATTTTATAATCGGCGGAGGAAGCTCCTCACTTTTCTCCTCCCGCGCTTGTCTGACGTCACTTCCGCCGCCCAGAAAACATGGCGGCTGCCAGTACCTGTGATTCGGTGCACACCCTGCCCAAAAACGTAGTCATTAAGACTGAACCAGAAGCGGAGGATGTGTCGGTCAAGCGGGAGCCCGTCGTTCCTCTCATTGCCCCGGTCAGCGGACTCCAGCCTCTCTCGTGGTCGCAGGACCACCGCCTGGCTGTGTGCACCTCCAGTTCCCTGGCGGTGATGGAGCTGGTGTGCGACGTCCACAACAACAAACAGGACCTAACGCTGCACAGGACTTCAATCCCCGTCCCAGCCGAGGAATACAAACTGCGGGTAAGCGACCGCTTACAGTCGCCTGTTACCTGCTAACACCAACACGTTATAAGAGGGAAATATCAGAACCCATGCAGCTCTGTAGCTTTAGCTTACTGAGCTGATGTGGTGTTTACAAGTCACGTGCTCCACTGTTTTGATTGGGAAACAATAACTTCTTCTGCGGGAAGCTCACCTTTATTTTACTTATTTATTTTTTAAATTTCAGTTTAGTTTGGGCTAGTTTAGTTTTTGTTTGAAAACGTAGGAGTACAGAGTGGGGAACTGTGGTGCTGCATGAGGAAGTCCGGAGTAGCAGAGAAGTATGTGGGGGTGGTGCAGGACATGCACGAGGGATCTGCTCAGAGCCCCTTCTTGTTTGCAGCGGTGATGGACAGATTGATTGATAATGTCAGTCAGGAATCTCCGTGGACTGTGATGTTTGCAATGACATTGCGAGAGTAAAGAGCAGGTGGAAGAGAGCCTGGAGAGGTGGAGGTATACTGTGGAGCAAAGAGGAAAGACATAATACATGTGTGAATGAGAGGGAGACTGGTGTAGAGCAGGGCAATATGACCAAAAATATTTATCACGATATACATTTGAAAATTTGCGATAACAATATAATTGACGATATAATTGACACTAGACAAAATACTTTACAACTCCACAACTTTATTAGTGCAAAAAAACAAAACCCATCAATGTATTTTCACTTAAACAAGCAGCTGTTTTTTTTTTTTATGTGCATTAAATTTATATAAAAATTAACAGTGGAAATGCAAATTCCTTGCTGACAGTTTAACCAAACCTAGTGGAAATTGGCCGACATATCCTCAGCATAACCTTGTATAATATCCACAAAACTTAAAAAGACGTCATACACGCACAACACGGTAATATTATATCGAAGCGCAGTACAGATCACTCCGCGAGGCTCCTGCCTACGTTAGCCGTAATGCTCCGACAATCCATCAAACTGTGCGGTTCGTAGCTTAGCAAAGTCATACTGAAAGGTTTAGGCATGTGCAGGAGATAGATACAGTGGCTTGCAAAAGTATTCGGCCCCCTTGAACTTTTCCACATTTTGTCACATTACAGCCACAAACATGAATCAATTTTATTGGAATTCCATGTGAAAGACCGATACAAAGTGGTGTACACGTGAGAAGTGGAACGAAATTCATACATGATTCCAGACTTTTTTTTTTTTTAAAACCATTCCATTGTTGCCCTGGCTTTATGTTTAGGGTCGTTGTCCTGCTGGAAGCTGAACCTCTCAAATCTTTTGCAGACTCCAAGAGGTTTTCTTCCAAGATTGCCCTGTATTTGGCTCCATCCATCTTCCCATAAACTCTGACCAGCTTCCCTGTCCCTGCTGAAGAGAAGCACCCCCAGAGCATGATGCTGCCACCACCATATTTGACAGTGGGGATGGTGTGTTCAGAGTGATGTGCAGTGTTAGTTTTCTGCCACACATAGCGTTTTGCATTTTGGCCAAAAAGTTCCATTTTGGTCTCATCTGACCAGAGCACCTTCTTCCACATGTTTGCTGTGTCCCCCACATGGCTTGTTGCAAACTGCAAACGGGACTTCTCATGGTTTTCTGTTAACAATGGCTTTCTTCTTGCCACTCTTCCATAAAGGCCAACTTTATGCAGTGCACGACTAGTAGTTGTCCTATGGACAGATTCCCCCACCTGAGCTGTAGATCTCTGCAGCTCGTCCAGAGTCACCATGGGCCTCTTGGCTGCATTTCTGATCAGCGCTCTCCTTGTTCGGCCTGTGAGTTTAGGTGGACGGCCTTGTCTTGGTAGGTTTACAGTTGTGCCATACTCCTTCCATTTCTGAATGATGGCTTGAACAGTGCTCCGTGGGATGTTCAAGGCTTGGGAAATCTTTTTGTAGCCTAAGCCTGCTTTAAATTTCTCAATAATTTTATCCCTGACCTGTCTGGTGTGTTCTTTGGACTTCATGGTGTTGTTGCTCCCAATATTCTCTTGGACAACCTCTGAGGCCGTCACAGAGCAGCTGTATTTGTACTGACACTAGATTACACACAGGTGCACTCTATTTAGTCATTAGCACTCATCAGGCAATGTCTATGGGCAACTGACTGCACTCAGACCAAAGGGGCTGAATAATTACGCACACCCCACTTTGCAGTTATTTATTTGTAAAACATGTTTGGAATCATGTATGAATTTCGTTCCACTTCTCACGTGTACACCACTTTGTGTTGGTCTTTCACGTGGAATTCCAATAAAATTGATTCATGTTTGTGGCTGTAATGTGACAAAATGTGGGAAAGTTCAAGGGGGCCGAATACTTTTGCAAGCCACTGTATATATGGATATAAAGGAAAACAGGAAGAGTTAACTATAACTGCCTCAAACCATGTTAACCAAGGTTAATAGCTACTCTTATAGCTATACTAAATACACTGCAAGACAGTCATTCATTAACCGAGGAACAAAAGAAAGAGTATAACTGCTAAACAGTTGACCTTAAGAGCAACTAGCCTTGAAACTCTTCAGGAGTTTTGCAATATTGTCACATCATAAAACAGAAAAAAAATGTTTTCTTGCTGGGATGTTTTATCTTCGGTTGAGCCTTTTAACCAGCTGTTTAAGGCCCTGCTTTTCCACCATGTAACTACGGTACTCTTCCTGTCATGTAGGGTACAGCTAACTAGCTCACATCTGTCCACTTATGTCTACTAATCAAGGTAGACTAAATCAGCTGTTTAATGTTGTTTCTAAACGAGATTTTCAAACATTGCTTCATATTCATAAATGAATGTGGGAAATAAATAAACTCTTAGGTTCTTCCCTCAGTCTCCCTCATGTCTCCTCTTGTGATCAGAGCTTTACATACAGTTGGGCCCATAGGTTTTTGTGGTTTGCACCCTGTATTAAACCCTTTGTGTTTGCATTCATGAAGGCGTCTCTTGATTTTAGACTTTCACAATGGCAAGCGAATGTTCTTGACTCAGCTAAGTGCTGGTTTTTCTAGACCTTGGAATTAATTTTGTCGTCTTGAACTTCATGATGTCATCTTTGGTCTTTTTGTTTCTGAGTTGGGCAGTGCATTTTTTCTTTTTAAGAATGCACCAGGTTACTGATTTGGATTTGGCCACTGCTGAAGTTTTTTTTTGTGCGTGTGTCTGCTACGTTTGTTTTGTTTTTCAACCTAGTAGGGCTGGGCGATATGACCCAAAATTCATATCTCGATATTTTTTAGCTGGATGGCGATATAAGATATATATCTCGATATTTTTTTTAAGCCATAAAGTAAGAACAAAAAGAGAGTTCTAAGTCAAAGCTGTGTCCCAGATGTCACACAGGCACTTTTATTAACATACAGCACAGATGTACATGAAAAATTACTCAAAATTAAATTATGAGCATTCATTAAATAATAATGCTCCATAAATAAAAGAAAACAAGGTTGTTTTTGTGCTAAACAAAGAGCTCACAATTGTGCAGTCAAAATGTAAACTAAAAGACGCTGAGCGTAATAACAAAGACAGACAGATTTCACAGCTGCTCTGTTCCCAAGTTTTACTGTGTGACTGATAGCCTGGAGTTTGAAATCCGCTTCATAACCACGTCTCTTACAGGTGCCATTTATGGTCCTTATACACACACAATACGGTAATATTACGTTGATGCACAGTACATATCACTCCGCGAAGCTCTTCGGTAGCCGTAATGCGCCGACAATCTATCAAGCGGTGCAGCTCCTTAGCTTACCAAAGTCGTACTCAAACATTTTTGACAGATTGCTGAGCGCCGTGTACTACATAAAATCGGTTCGCGGCCATCAAGCACAACCAGAATTCATACATAAGGCGCGCTATCAACTTTTGAGAGAATGAAAGGATTTTAGGGTTAGCGCTGTTAGCTCGTTAGCGCGGTTAGCTCGTTAGCATGTTTACCTCGTTAGCACGTTGGCGCCGTCCAGCCCCACGCATGGGGAGATGCGCAGTAACTCGTTAACGGAGATTTGCCGTGTCCGTCTTGTCGCTGCCTGCACGTGAAGCGATGGGGTAGGAGGGGGAGTTGTCTTCAGTGAAGGCGAGGCGGAGTAACGTTGTGTAGAGACAAAAGTGGACGAAAGAGAGGCAAACTTGTGGCTCCACAAGTATAATTATAACGTAACATAGACTATATCGATATAAAGGATATTGTCACATCTTATATCTCGTATAAAAATATATCGATATGTTTTAAAAACTCGATATATCGCCCAGCTCTACAACCTAGTAATGCTTTCTTTAACTTGCATGGGCACCTCTGAACAGCAGAACTCCATATCCTCGATTTGCTTAATTTGTTATGAAATAACAAAGGAACAGGTCTCCCCTGGCCATGAAACTGCTTGCCAGTGACATGAAACTGCGATTTGGGCAACAGTGCTTAAAAATGGCTGTACTCTAAACAGTTGATGCAGTATTTTTGTGAAACCCCTTTAAATGATGGTGTATGAAGTATGCACTTTCGTCACATTACAGGCCTGAAGCACAAAAATGGCTTGTAACACATTCCCAATTGTTTGCATTGTGTGTTCAACTTATTGACCCATTAGCTTTGTGCAAGACCTTTCAGAGCATGATCACTGCTCACAAATTATTAAAGTCATTGCTTCAGTAAATAAATAACATATAAATAGGTGATCACAAACTGATATGTGTTACTCCTGTAACGGTGTTGATGTTTGTTTTCTCATTAAACAAATTGTGTACACATGTCTCAGAAAGGGAGCCAAGCTAATATTCACTTTTGTGCTATTAGTTTGGCAGTGGTGAATGTTTCTGTATTTTCATTATTTACTAAAGCGCAGGGAAGATAATCAAAGTAATAGAATACAAATGCTGATTTTAAACAAACAAAAAAACGAGAGAAACAATTTTGTTGTGGTAAATTTGTCTCTTCGCAGCTGCTCTTGTGTATAAACATGAGTGCTTTTAGGTTTCGTCTCCAGTCCAAAAATCCACTTGGCAGATACATTGTTGGACCTAGCTGAATTTTATAATCCACTAGGCACGGTGGCAGACAGGCAAAGTTGGTTTCCAGCTGTCAATGGCTGATATGAATAACTGCTTTTTAATGGGAGGTACTGAGCTGGGAGCTGTAGACTGTGGCTCACAAAGCATGGGTTGGTTTTTTTTGAGGCCATGATATTGTCTGTATAATAGTACAGCCACCCAGGAGGCTGTTTTCTGTGGTGAAGCTGGGCCATGATGTTCACCATTTACCTAAAATGATCCTGCATTAAAAAATGAGATAACAAAACTTAGATATCTCTAATTTATTCATTGCAGTCTGTTTGGTTATACTGCGTCTATCCTGTTTGTCCAGTTTGTTGACATAAAACTTTTTCTAGGTTTTACTCGCTGTAGAGCAGCAATAATTAGGTGGTTATTTCATTAGATGATTCACAGAAAATGGATCATCAGTGCTTTGGTAACAGTTTTAGCCTTTTCTGTGGAAATACCACTTATTAAGCTAAAACCTGATGATGATTTTGTTGCTTAACAGAAGAAATAAATGATTGCTAAAAAGAGATCATTACAGCTAATTATATGTAGTGCTTCTAATGCTTTTTTAACATCTAGCAGTGCATACTGACATTCAGATGTGCACATAGAAAAATGATATATATATAAGTGCATTTATATGTGAGATAAATGCACACTTTTTGAATAGTTTTCAAAAATACTGTTTATATGGTGCTTCTCTGTAAATCTTTGCAATATTGCAACATTTCTAAGGACTTTGTGGTAGGTCTTGAGTTGTAGCTGATGACGTTACTTCTGTTCTGCTCTCACTTTGCATAGTTTTCTTGCATATTTTGCAAAGTATTCAGCTCTTTTGGATGTTGTTGAAGTTGCTCCTTTTTTTCTGTATTTAATCTGTATTCTAATTTTTGCCTCATAACTTTTGCACTGTCCACTTCCTGCTGTGACAAAACAAATTTCCCACGTGTGGGACTAATAAAGGTTATCTTATCTTATCTTATCTTATCTTATCTTATCTTATCTTATCTTATCTTATCTTATCTTATCTTATCTTATCTTATCATCAGAGGCTGATGATGTGGCTCTTGTGCTGTTGTTGTAGGTGCATAGGAATGTAAACATGTGCCATCCCTATGTCACTGACACCAAGATATAATGCTTTTATATCACGTGAAAATTTTATATCTGCGTTATAGCAGATGCTATGATATGGCACGTTCCTTGTAGCCTGAGCAAGTCTGGCATAAAGAACCAGTTTTCTGCCTGTAGCAGGGTGTTGTTACAGTGGCCCCCCCAAGCTGAGACAACCTGTAAGAAAACAAAACAGGAAGGGCTGGGGCATGTTGGCTTGATGATATAAAATATCATAGTAAAGCCAATACAAAAGTGCTTTAAACCGGCCTTATTTTCAATGGCCAGCAGGGGCAACACGTGTGTATAATATTTGTATGGGAATCTATGGGAAAATCAGCCCTCTTGTGCCTTACTTTTCTGACCCAAGTTAATACTTTGCTGTTTGATTTCATGGGTCAAGTCATGGGGATTAAAACATCAAATTAATTTAGGCAATTATGGACATTTTTGGAGTCAGCGGGATTATCCAGGGTATGCTCATTGGATGTCCACTCTGCTGATCCACCCTCAGTCCTTACATTTGGTCAAAGCACCAAAAATGGCAGTAGTGTAAACACACAGCTTTTCAGATGAAGTGTTGGTGGTTTATCAAATAAAACATTTCTGCACATGAAATTAAGAACAAACTTGACTTTATAATCCTTAAATATATGTTGTTTTTGCCTTTTAAGGTGGGGCCATCAGTAGAGCTGTCTGAAGCAATGGTGAAGTTCGCTACACATCCAGATCCCACAGTAAGGCAAGCATTTTTGGCTGACAGCGTGATCAACCCATCAGTAGGCGTGCACAAAGGAATAAAGTACGCCAGCTGGTCTCCGTTGGGTTGTGACTCGAGTGGACGCTGCTTGCTCGCTTGCCTAACGCTTGACCACAGACTTACCATTCATAACAGCCACAAGCGTCTTGAGTGGAACACGCTAGTTGATCTTACTAAAAAGTACAGCGAGAGGCTAAAAGAGCGGAATTATGCCAGAAAGGATGACAAGCTGCCGCAGACTAACTTACAGGACTTTGACGAGCTGCAGCGGCGTTTCCGTATGCAGACGCCACTGAGAATGGAGTGGTCGAGTATTTACACGATTAAACAGGTTCAGCCGGACAACACGGGCGTAGACTTAGAGATGGTCCTCCTCGCTGTCTTGATGGAAAACGGTGACCTCGTCTTGTGGAAGTTTGTGTTGCCTTTTACAGACGGGGCAGATGTCACGTTTTATGACACCATCGAATCAGGCGTGACCAGACCAAGTGACTTAGCGTGGTGGGAGTATGAAAACGCAGATCGTCGCATGAGCGGCCTGATTGTCGGCAGTGAGGTGGGACCCGTCAAGATCATGCCAGTCAGCCTGTCGGGAGTGAAGGGGTACTTCACCCTCCGACACCCCGTCATCCTGTGGAAGGAGTGCGATGAAATCGCTGTTGAAAACCTCAAATGTGTCCCGATGATCCACCCGATACATAAATCCAGCTGCAGCCTCATCGTCGCATCACGTGGCTGCTACGTCTTTTGGTGTTTACTTGTGATTTCCCCAGCTGGACTAAATGTACACAACTCTCACGTGGCTGGGCTGCACTCCCTTCCTGTAGTCTCCCTGGCGGTCAGTCAACAAGGTGTCGCGGTGTACACTTGTTCCACAGACGGGTGGATTAAAAAGCTGACGCCAACTTTTACAGAGAGCACTTTAATATTTAAGCAGGAGGAAATGATGCGACCAGAGAACCTCACGGGGAGGAGGATACACGGGATTGCAGTGAGCCGCAACGGAGCATATATTGCACTTGTCAGCACGCAAGGTATGGTTGATGGCTATCATCCAGTTAACAGGACTTACCAGGTTCACTTTGTGACCTTAAAAACTCCAGAAGCCGCAGCAGCGTTGTTGCTCAGGTCTCCTACGCAGAACTTGTATAAAATGGCCGACCTGCTCGACCTGGTGAGGTGGCAGATTTTGAAAAACAAGTCCATCCCTGCATCACTGCAGGACGAGCTCGATCAAAAGATCCGGGAAGCGGACTCTCCTTACTTGTGGCGGTTCAAGCTCTTTTTGGTGCGAATACTTCACCAGTCACTGCAGTCACCTAACACAGAAAACAACTGGAAACCTGCAAAAGAGGGAAGCAAGGTGTTCATAAGAGATGCGGAAGAGGAGGATGGAGAAGACAAAGAAGGTGCTGTGAAAGAGGAAGGTGAGCCCGGAGGAGAAAAACTGGAGAAGGAGGAAAATCAGGAGGAGCAAAGGGCAGAGGTACAGGCTTGGATGAACACCGTAGAGACTCACTTGATGAGAGAAAACATGAAGAAGGTGTTAGGGGTGGTGTACCTCAATACCTGGCTAGCAGAGAACATTAGCATACCCACCTGTGGCCTGGTGGAGTATCTCTCTAAAGACACCAACGACAGAGCATCAGAGGTAATGACTCGCGTGTTATTTTTTTCTACTTAAGACACCACTGCACGTTCTTTTGGTTTGGTTTTCCTGAATACAGCGCTGTAAAAAGTATTTGAAAAGCTTAAATGTTTCAGATCATTTAAAAAATGTTAGTAGTAGTCAAAGGACAGAGTTTTTACGTGATCATTTGAAAAGAACCTGTAGATTATAGAAACAAATTCAATGACATCTATCACTCTGGACAGTGTTACAAAACCATTTCTTAGGCTTTGGGGACTCCAGTGAACCACGGTGAGAGCAATGATCCACAAATGAGGAAAATTTGGAACAGTAGTAAACCTTCCCAGGAGTGGCCGGCCTACTAAAACATTTCATCAAAGACTCATCCAGGAAGTCACAAAAGAACCTAGAACAGCATCTAAAGAACTGCAGACCCCAATTACTTCTGTTGTTGCTTCATGACCCAGAAAATCCAATCCAAGCACCTAAATCCAATTGAGGTGCTTTGGCACGCCCATAAACAGGCCACCCTAGCTTGAAAACCCTTCAGTGCGGGTTGATTACAAAGAATAGTTGGCTAAGAATTCACTAAACTCATTACCAGTTTTCGTCGTGATGCATTCTCAATCATCCAGGTAAGTAAATTTCCAAAGATTGATGCAGCAACAACTCCACCTCATTGTTAGTCCATTTAAAAAAACTCTGTGCGTTTCCTCGACGTTTTGCCGCGACGTTTGAAAGAGCCGGAAAGTAAATAAACGGCAGACAGAAATGAGGCAGGCCGAATCGTCTTGTGTTTCACGCATGCGCAGTACTGGAACGTAAGCGTTTTCAGCCGTTTCAATGTGGACGCGCAAGTCTGTGAAAACGACTGAAAACGCTAGTGTGGACGCGGAGTGTTTTCAGACAAAAACGCCGTTTTCAAATCTATCCGGGCTAGTGTGGATGTAGCCTCAGCTGACTGCAGGTTTCCTCAATTTTATAAACTGTACATTTGCATAATGACTGAAACCAGCCCATTACCAGTTATTGCAAATGTTTGATTGCAGTTACAATGGTTGTCAAGGGTGGCGCAACCAGGTAAGTTTAGGGGGCTACTTTTTCCAAGAGGGTTTGGAAATTTTCTAACTTTTGTATTTACTCAGGTTTTGTTTATCTGAAACATGCAAGTCTGGCAAATATGTAGGAGGGGGATACTTGTTAGATGTAAGGCTGCAGTGGAAGAAACTTCTTTGACTTCTTTGCCTCCGCTATACAAGTTGGGAATGCTTGCATTGGTTGCTTTAATTCAGACCCTTTGGTCCTGCATGCTTTGTCCTTCAGGTCCTGATTGGCCACATCAAGAATAAGATGAACAAGCAGACGTTCTCGGAGCGCTGCAGCCTGTGTCAGGATGTGCTGCCCTTCACAGACCACAAACAAACCATGTGTAAAAATGGACACATGTGGCTCAGGTACGCACAAAATTCTTGAACAACTTTAGAAACTTAAAACGTCTAAGGATGGTTGTTTTTCTTAGCTTTAGCCTGACAGGATGAGTAGGTGCACCGTTGGTTCAGATGCCACAGCTGAGCCTGAGCGTTGGGACATGAATTGAATCTCAATGCCGAACGCCTTCTTTGACGGTTTATTTATCTTCTCGGAGCAGTAATCAAGGCTCCTTCCTTCTGATATTTACCCATGCAGCACTCTCATCGTCTCATAAATATCGTCTGTCAAACATTTCTCCTGCCTGCTCTCTAGCTTGAACGTGGTGCCTCTGGTGGGCACTGAGGGGAAATCTGTGCCCGTCAGCTGCACCTCAGCACTGTTTCTGCTCTACTTTTATAATGCGTATATGTGTGTGTGTGTGTGTGTGTGTGAGACTGTCCCTGGCAGCCAGCTCTCTAATGTATTTCTTTCGGTCTCCTCCAGGTGTGCGTTGTCATACCAGGCCTGCCAGACGCTGACGTTCAGACGGTGCCTCCTGCTGGATAGCATCGCCAGACTGCCAGAGCCTGAGGGTAAGCGCCACTTTCCATCTCCCTCCACCTCCATTTCACAGTCGCGCTCTCGATCAGCCGTCTCCTCCTGTCACCTTCAACCTCAGCCTCTGCCGCTCGGATCAATGCTCGACATGTTGGATGACTGAGCCACACAAACATAATACTTATTAACTCTGACTGATTGCAGAAATTAGCACAGCGTCTTTTCTTTCTTTCTAGCCAGTGTGCTTTTGTATTTTCTTATAAGGCAAGAGTTGAGTTACTGGTCACAAAGCTCAGTCTTGTCACTTTCTCGGCTAGGACTTGAAATGTGTAGCTGGGGAATTCTGAATGCTGGAGCGGGAGTAAGTGATCTTTGCATGACTTCTTTAAGGTCGGTCAGCTCAGTAGGAGGGTAGAAATGTGCACTGACATGCACGTGCAACAATGCAATTAACAGAACGGGTGACTACTTTTTTTCTTTTTGCTTGTGCTTGTGAATTACTGAAGGGGTTAATACTTTGATACTCAGGGGAGAAAAAAACAAAACTATCCGAGGTTCCAGTGAGGAGGAGACACGTTAGTCCTGATTTCTTAAGTAAACGATAACCTGGATTAGAAAAACCTGTTGGCAGTGGAAAGCTGATTTCCACTGCCATGTGTACAGTTAGATGGATTTCTAATCAGCCTGTTCACAACAGACTGTAAACAGAAACACAGGTGTGACAGCAGAGCTGCGGGATGAAAGAGGAGATGAATGCATTACATACATCATTACTATATAATGCATGTAAACATGTTTTCTGATTGCCTTTATATCTGAAATAATGATTGCATTCTGTTTCCTCATAAAAGTCCTAAAGGAAAGAATTAAGTTTACAAAAGCCTTAAGTATTGTCTCGAGCCCGCAGTCGACTGTGCAGGCAAGCCAGCAAAGGTTTCTGTATCAGTCTGGGGGTGTCCCGACCACAGTGACATTGCTGACTGCTGCTCTACATCGATTCTGATAAGGAGTCATTACAGTACACAATTGTAACATTAGAATTTAGGATTTAAATATACTGCTTAAACATAGGGGAATTGTACTGTATGCTAACAAATAATTGTTATTTTTATAATTGTTTTCCTCATACCATACGTTCCTCATGCCTTCTTTATATTTTGACCATTACAGTAATAATTTGCATTCTTTTAATGGTCTTAAAAAGCCTGAAACGCAGAAAGCCTCGGTGAGTCTGTGGAACGTTTATTGCATCTAAGTAATCTGATTATCAGACGTTTACTATTTACTCAAACTGATTAAGAAGATTTCTGTCTGTGGTCATTGTATCCAGTATTTCAGTTTCTTTAATTGGATTTGGGGAAAGTATGATTTGCTTCACATTAAATGTAGGAAACCCTCTTACATATTTATGTTCGGATATATTTGTAAGTTAGAGATCTTTGCTCTGCATTGGTTTTACAGTACATGTCTCTATGACATGTAATGTACACATCATCATAATAGCCTATAAATGGGTGGAGGTAAGCTCAATAATGATACAAATGAGAAAAAAATATATTATTCTACATAAACACAGAAGTGGGAAAAGAGCAGGCTCTGTGGTCCTGCAGGGGGAAAAATGATCTCGGGTCTTTATCAAACCTGCCTGAGGGGCAGCTCTGCTGGTCATCCCAGCCTATCTGAGCTAATGAGTGACAGGTCTGTGCAGTTGTGGCATCTGTCAAAATCAGCATCACCCCCCACTTGTCTAAAAACATCTTTAGGATGTTTGCCTTCTTTATAGTTCCTATTTCACTATTTTTATTATTATCACAGCAGTTTCTGTTTGGAATAAAAACCCTTTTATACATGAAATTCTTAAAAACAATTTAGAAGCTCTATGTCTGACAGCAAAAGACAAAAAAACCTACATTAATATTAAATATATGGCATTAAATAATTAGAGATAAACAAACCAGCCATGTTGCCATCTTGAATATGCCCGAGACACTACAGTCTGTGCAGCAGACAGGAGGCCGTTTCCCCCGCTGAGCCACTGCACATCATGTCTGTGAGATCTAACTTTAGTCGTGGGTGTTTTGGGATCACAAAGAAGAATTTTCTTTTCCCCTAAGTCCTGCCTCACTGATGAGTGTGAGATAATGCACTTTCACAGTAAACTTCCTAATTTAGTCATTTCTTATCTCTCACATACTTCATTAGAAAGCCCTGTTCTATACTTCTACGTCAATAGCAAACATGAGGTTAAAATTAGTTTTTTCAGTATTGTACAGTGGGATAAATACAATTTTTAACCCGTTTTATTCATTGCGGGTTAATTTACTCAAGCATAGATGTTTTTGTTTAACCAGTGGTCAGAAACTCTGACAAATGTTATAGATGTTTTAGAAAAGTAAGCCGTTTCCTTCGCATTACTTCTAACAAATGTTGGAAGACAATGCAGACTGACCATCGCTTACACTTGTCCTGTCTTGCGTGTAGAAAGCAGCAGGAGAGAAGCATGCTCTCATTACAGGAAGCGCTTAGTTTGTCAGACCAGTGTGTGCAAGGGGCGGCTCACTTAATTGTGGTGTGTCGTGAAAAGTTTAGGGCTAAGTTTGTTAATTTTTCATCCATATTTTCTCACCTGAATTTTTCTTTTTGGTGCTTTAGTATTAGACTATGCATGCACACTAACAATGAATTGTAATGTATTTTAATTAATGTAAATGACACTGAATAACAACTGTGAATGTGCAGGATAAAGCTTCAGCTTAATGTATGCGTACTTTTATATAACGTATTAGAATAGGCCGGCCTCCCAGTACCACTAATGAAGACTCAACAAAACACAAATAAAAATGTAGAGTTCACAAACAATAGTGATCATACCCCAGTTTTGAATGCTCAGCATATAAAAATGGTTATTACACAATTATTAAATATGTTTGCGTTCCATTGCAGTCCATTTTTATTGTATCTCATCACCTACTTCTCCCCATCTTTTGATATCAAACCTTTTCTTTCTTTGTCTGAACTACAGTTCGTGTCTCGAGGGCACAACACATTACCTCGGCTGTTCCAGCTCAAACTTCACTTGTATACTTACTTACTAAAAATGTTTATTATTTAGCCACATCCTTTTCTTAGGAATGGTGTGCACTATTGATTGTCCCACTTTTATTGCTTTAGTGGACAAGAACATTATCGATTTTTGTGTTTCTTATATAGAGAAAAGGGGTGTGGCACTACGCAGATTGCAAATAACGAGAGTACGACTGTGTTTGTAGAACGAGCCTGTAACATATGCATGGCAGTGAGAACAAATTGGCCAGTGTGCACACTTAATGAATCCAGTGGTAAGTTTGCACATGCCCTTATTTTGTGCTCAATTGTATACTCGTAGTGCTTAATGGGGCCATTTTTTTTTGGGGGGGGGGGGGGGGGGGGGGGGGTCTTAAATTGTACTCCTGTCACCCTTCAAAGTCTCTGATATTAATATATACATAACCACATTAAATGAATTTGTTGTTCGTAATCTTGAGCACAAACAGAAGTTGTTTTGTTTCCCCACAGATCCAGAGTGGATAAAGAAGATACTGCAGGCACCCTGCACGCTCTGCGACTCGCCGATGATCTAGAGCTAAACGATCATTAAAACCTCAGGGCTTCCCCGCGACCTTCAGAGCTCGCCGCTCTGACACCGGGTCCAATCTTGTCAGACATCACTGCTTTTTTCTTTCTTAATTTTATATGTTTTGTTCATGTTTTTATTACTTTATATTGGTATGTTAAAAGAGCAAATAAAACGCTTTGAATATTTGTTGAAACTCTTATTTCACTCCAGTTACAAAGTGTGCAGTGTGTGCTTCCTGCCTCTAAACTTTTAAATTAATATTTTACAGAGGTAAAACATTTTGGAGTCAAACTTTACACATTTCTTTATTTTCCACCCCTCATCTAAAGCGAATTCCCACTCAGAGCAGTTTTTGGACAGAGATGCTCAGAAACAAAGTTTAAAATGTGGTTATATGTGGAGGTTTTTATTATTCAGTAGGACTTCAGGGCGCCATAAATAAGCTCCCTCATTTTCCTCATGTTGACTCTATTTCCAAACCTTTGGTGTAGTTTTTATTGCAAGTAAGTGGAACTTACTCTGCAAGTCCTATTTTAGTGGGTTTTTTCTTCTTCTCCTCTTTTTTTTTTTTTTTTTTTTTTTTGAGTGCAACAAATAATACACTCTGAATAATACATACTCTGGAAGAAACTCAACATACCTACTTTAATTGGCACTGTAAAACAATTTCCAAGCTCTGGGAGGAGGAGATGGAGGGTGGTGGTGCTCAGTCATTCTCTCAGATGAGGACTTCCGCTAATGTAAACGTAGAAGAGAAGAAGCGGCGAGGCAGATGAGATGAGCAAGAGGCAGAAAGAAAGCAAAAAGTGTGCTTAAAAACCCAGCGTGTCCCTCCCACGGGAGCCCGTTGTAATGAGATTCAGCAGTAATGAGGGACAGAACATGGCGCCAGATGTGATTCTAATTCTAATCAAGGACGGGAGGGTGGAGGTGATGGAGACGGGGGGTGTTAGGATAGAGAGCATATTGTTAAATACAATTAACCCTTTTTTCATATTTGGAGAGAACAAGGGCTGCAGGGTGGGGTTACAGGCTCAGCAGCGTGTTATCTGGCCCTCCTCCTTGTTGTGGAGACATGGAGGTCGGCTGCTGGTGATCAAAGAGGAAGCCGGAGCTGAGAGACCAGGCCGGCAGCAGAGCCTCTTCTCCACTGCGGCCTTACATCTCCAGGTCCGACAGGGGCGGGGTTGGGGCTGCCCTTCCTCTGGTGTCACCAGAGATGATAGCCTGCCCCCGGGCAAGGAGAGAGGAGGCAGCTCTGCTCCAAACTCTCGGGAGCTCATGAAAGGGAAGCTTTTTACTTTATTTTCCTAAGCCCACATTTCTCAGTTCAGTGGTGGCATTTATTGGCCCAAGACTCAGAAGACTCAGCGCATCGGTAGAAAAAAGGAGTGTCTCCCGTTTTGCTTGAAATTGAATCGCTTATCACATTATCCTGTGCAGTGCTGCAGGAGATGCCCTGGACTATTGTATGATTAGTTTGCTTTTAAGCTCCATAAGGCAGTCCTTTTTTTAAATGAACAGTGCCAAGGCTAATAAAGAACACAACTAGAACTCTCTTTAACTTCTGATGTGGCTTCTACAGTACTCCTCCTGAGGTCCACAAAGGGTTAAATGTTATTCCCGTGCTTTTACCCACAGATTTCCTTCCCTCGCCTCTGCTCTGTCCCAAAAAATTATAAGAACAGTCTTAAAAGTTTCTAAATTGATTAAACGAACGTGTCTGCAGACTACAACAGAGTGCAAAACGTGCACAAATGACTACTGAGAAAATATATAAATGTAATGACACTGTGAAGTTTTCTTCTGAAATTTGAAAGAAATCCTGCAGACCATGTGGATGCAGATCATTTTTATTTATTTTATAACCAAAAATGACAAAACTCTCAATAAGGATTGCTCAGTTTTGACTGATTTTAAACAAGTCCATTTATTAGTCTTTTTCTGGCCCTTTTATCTACATCTTCTCTTCTTCATCAGTTTGTTTCAAACCATTGTTTATTTCCCTGTGATGTCCTTTGTGATTTGTTTGTTTTTTAAATGTCAGACACACATAAAAGACACACCGTTTGCGTGTTTTTACACTTTTTTTGATGTAAGGTATGATGCGGGTTGCACCACTCAGCGTGATACGGCATTCCCCGGTGGAACTGATAAGCGCACTTTCCAACTTTTAAGCAACATGTAAAAAAAAAAACACGTGAAAGAAAAAGTTATATTATTCATTCCAAGTGGAGCTTTGTGCTTTTCCACATTTGTTGTTATATTAAACATTTTCTGAAGAGTCAAGGAATTATGAGCCAAAAGCCCAGACTTCAGACTGCTCTGTATGCTCAGTTTCAAGCTGATCTTTCTCCTCTTGCCCCACTGTGATGTCAGTGAGAGGGAATATTCAGATATTTCAGATACAACACTTAAGCCCCACCCACCTCTTAGGAATATGGTTATCCGGGGTGCGATCACAGGCTAATGACTCTTTAATTAAGTTAGCCAGTGAGCTTGCAGCATGCTTGGATTCACAGTCTGGTTTGAAACAGCAAAGATGGTGCCGTGAGAACATTCAGCTCAAGGTTTCAGGAGGCTTCATTTACCATTAGGTGGCGTCACAGTGGCTAGTTTTATAGTCTTCTATATAAGCTGTGGTTTTCATAGTTGATCAACTGAGGGGCTGTGCCAAGGCTCAATGTAAGGTGTATTCAAAGGTACTTTTGAATTTTGTATAATCCAAAGCTGGTGTAAAAATTTGGAGCAGAGGACAAAAATTTGCTGCTATATTTGCGCAGCTGCTGTCCTTTCTAGTGTCTCTTTTCACACTGCAGTAAGAATAGGATGGCAACCTCCAACTGACCAGGAAAAACAGTGGTTGGATAGTGATTGCATTACTTTTTTTTTTTTTTTTTTTTGCTGTCTCCATCAAATAAAGAAAAAAAGAAACATGCGTTGTTAAGGTTTACGTTAATAGATATTAGGTTTATCAAAAACAGTTAGCAGACTGACTCTGTCTTATCGCTATATTGACGCACCAAGTTGGTTTAAAGACCGCAATTGACTGCAAGAGGTTGCAGACCTGTTTCCTGTTGTTAAAGTGATGATTTTAGAGGTAAGAATTTTCAAGCTGATTGCAAACTTGCAATGATTTTGGTTGTACTGCAGTCTGTAGTGTTTTCCCCTGGTGTGACTGTAGCCTAAGTTAAAGTAACTCAAAGCCTCGTATTTAGCTTTTCATTAGATCCGACTGTGGTAGGTTTGCAGTATGGGGTGCCTTCTTGGCAGTCAGGTTTCTTTTTATCAGCCTGGGGATTTGTTGCTCGTTGTCGTGTTTGTCAAGTGCAAGTGGCTCCTCAGGTTGTAATGTTCCTGTCACTGATAGGTGGAGACCAGCACTGTTAGAGGTTAGCTGTGTTTGGTTGATCCTCCTCCTGCTTTAATATAATAATCCGTCAAAGAGCATCTCCACTAGTAATTACCTGCTTCCCCTCCCTTTCTCTCCCAGTGTCTTTGCTCTCAAGACTTCAAACAGGGGATTTTTCTCTTTGCATACAATATTTATATCCTTTATGTCAGTGGCTGGAAGGCATAAAACATTCATGGCACCTTTTCACACCTTAATTTCATGTGATATTCCTTTTGTTTTGTTTAGAATAGATTTCCAACATGAGTCCCAGTGTATTCTCGAGAGAGTATCGATTTGTTTTGTTGCTTCAGAATTCTCCAATTTAAACCGCAGAACATGGCAGCTACTTTACTGCCTTAGACATGTGATTGCATCGCCTGTTGGGATCACAACACTGTGTCTGTTGATGATTTTTTTAACATTTTTTCAGGAGGAGTTGATGATAGGGTTGGGTAGTATTAAAGTGTCGATTTTTCTGTAGTATTAATCCAAGACTGCATTATTGTAATGCGAGGAAGCACCTTGATGTCCAACATCAGAATAGTGCAAGAAAAAAAACAACATCTTTCTTCATTTGCTGTATATTGCAAGTACATTGTAACATTGATTTTGTCTATTTTGGTTTAGTCCGCATCAGCATGCTTTGGTGGTTCTTCGGTGATATGTAGAGCTTTGTTGTAGCTGTGTACTGCACTGGGGCCAGGGCCAAAAATGTGGAACAAGTTATAATGTTGGTTACTCTTATTGTTTTATTTATTTTGGCCTGTTAGCTTATGCTTACCTCAAATGTCGGACCAGTAAGTGATGTCCCACTTGACTTGACCGCATTCCAGTAGTACAAGTAACAAAAACAGGTTTTGTTTTGCTGACTAAGAAGGCAGAGCTATTTATCTTGGGTTTTTTTGCTCTTTAAAACACCTCTGCACCACATTCACTGATGGAGCCTGGTCAGTGTTCACAGACACTGCAGGAAGACTTGGAAGTTTTACTACAGTTTACGCTCACTGCTGCCATCTTGGATTAAGAAGTCAGGGATGGTGGTTGGTGTAACATTCTGAATGGAAAGAACAACTCTGGAGGAAAGTATTTCATCTGAAAATTCCATCTTAGAACTTGGGATTTCCAACTTCCCACTTCAAATGGAAGACAGAAAACCTATTTCTTGTGAAGAAAAAACAAGTGTTAAAAACAATGAAAACTGTTCCCTGTAGCCATTGTCTGTACATTGTAGTTCTTGTTCTTGATTCCACACATCGTATTAACAGCATCAGGCAGTGTACTGTTGGCTCTTTGGTTGGTGAGCTCCCTAGCAGGGTTGTACTAATCGAGATCGATGATGATCAGAGTGACTGGGGACAACTTCCCGGGCAAAATCTTCCCAGTAATACATTAATGCAGTGATATAACAATTGTAGCCCATGACCTGTAGTTTGCATGGAAGACACCGACTTGTCTACAAACACTTTCTAAGTACTGGCAGTGTCTTTTTCCTTATTGACTGATGGAAGCCAGATAGTCATGGATGGATTTCTATGCCTCTGTGATTATTAACCCTGAATTGTCAAACAAGTTAATATTAGTGGTAACATGTCTGCAAAACCTCTAAAATATATTTTTGAGGGAGCCAACTGCCCAAATGCCACAGGCCTAGAAACATTTTTTTTTCATTTGACTAAGTCTCTTTATGTTCTTTTGAACAGTTTGTTACATTTTTTTTTGGTATAGTTTTTCTCTGTGTGTGTTTTTGTTTTTTATTCAAATCCAGCGTGAGCTGCTGTGTTTGCCTGGTAATCACTGCAAACCAAATGTACTTCCTCTACCACTTCTCCTGCCAGCTTATAGAAGGGCACTATGAAGAGTGAAGTAAAGACAATTAAGCCACTTTATACATAAAAACAAGCTGAACAACAAGCAAAACTATAAAGCTAAAAAATAAAAAGGAAGGCAAGTGTGACTTAATACTGTTTGATCTGTTCAGCTGATATCTACCCGCTTACATTCATTAATTATGGTAGGCTAAATTATGCATCATTCTAGGTGAACAAAGCTTTCCTGCAGGTGTGTTCTTTCTCTTGGTGTCCATTTGTGTGCTCCACTGTCACCAGCTCTAGTGAGAAAGCTGTTTTGAGCCACACGTTGTGCATTATGTCGCATGGATAACGCTACCTTAATGGATGCATTTTAATTACTCCCCCAGCCCCATCCCAGTGCTGATTTTATTGGTGATCACAGAGGGAGACAACAGGACAATTGGACTATGGAACAGATTATCCAACACTACTGCATGCCAAGTATGCCTAGGGTTTGTGTAGGTCCTATTCTCATAATCCCTCTTTCTCCATGTATGACAGTGAATCAAACTTCAAATATTCATAATTGAATTCACTCCTTTGATTGGCCAGCCCCATCTGACAAATCTTCCTTCTCTTTTCTTCTATATTTACTTTATTTACATATCATTCAGACAGGAAGCAGATAGTCCCTGAGCTGTGAAATAAACATGGCTGTCTATAGAGTTTGGGCCCAGAAATACATCACAATAAACACTTTGGCACAGCAACAATCCAGAGCTGCATCTGACTCCCTTACACCCCCATGAGGCTCTCCTCTCTTCTGTTTCTAAAGTCTTATAAACTGAGCCGCATCCCCCCCAAACTTGTCAGTGCTAATGAAGTCAGTATGCAAGGTTGTCTTCTGCTTTCTCCGAGCTGATGGAGTGAACACGGCTGTCTAACTACCCCCCACGCACTCCCTGGGGAAGCTGGAGGGGGGGAGAACGCAAGCAGGGAGGGCAGTGACCCGAGACCAGCCGTGAGGCTGTGTGAGGAGGATAGAGGGGGGAGGTTGCATGTCCATCATTAGAGTCACTATTTGTTCGAGGCTTTGAGAGCACCGAAGTGGAACTAATACTGAACAGCAGAACGGACACGGAGAGGGAGGGCCACTTTTTACTGCTACATTAATTAAGCTCATTCTCAACATGTTCCCCATCTCCTCTTGTTCTGCGGTAATTAAGTGGAGGGGCTGCATTGAGTGTGTGGTTGGTTTAACCTTTTCTGACGGTTAGCGCAACATCTCCCGCCTTCAGAGGTCAGAAGTGACTGGAACATTACATTTGATCTAAAGAGCTGTGCTTTTTTTTTTTTTTACCTTGACTATTTCATGTTCAGAACTAAGTGATATATTAATATTGTCTCTGAATTTGCCCATGACTTGATTTTGTAAATCGGGTTTTGCTTGCTTAGCATAGATAGGAGAACAGTCGCACTCCGAGGGGTTTTGGCGAGTCTGAACAATAACTTATGTAATTTGTCAAACACTTAACACGATCTTCCAAAAAATTCAGCTTTGCTCTCGTAGGTCCGCAGAATATTTTCCCTAAACTTTCAGGAATCATCAAGACGTTTCTGGGTAAACATGAGAGGAGCCTTTTAATCTTTTTGGTCAGCAGTGGTTTTCACCTATGAACTCTCCCATGGAAGCCATTTTTGACCAGTCTCTTCCTTATTGTTAAATCATGAACACTGACTTTAGCCGAGGCAAGAGAGGGCTGCAGTTCGGGTTTGATCTGGGGTTTTGTGACCTCCTGGATGAGTCTTTGTCTTTCATGGTAGACTGGGCACTCCTGGGAAGGTTTACCAAGTCTTCTCTATTTGTGGAAAATGACTTTCACTGGAGTAACTCTTAGAAATGGCTTTGTAACCCTTTCCAGAGTGATACATGTCAATGACTTTGGGGTGGCTGTAGCTTAGGTGGCAGAGCAGGTCAGCCACTAATCAGAAGGTCGGTGGTTCGATCCCAGGCTGCCTCCTGGCTGCATGCCAAATATCCTTGGGCAAGATACTAACCCCGTGTTTGCCTACTGGTGGTGGTCAGAGGGCCCGGTGGCGCCAGTGTCCGGCAGCCTCGCCTCTGTCAGTGCGCCCCAGGGCAGCTGTGGCTACAATGTAGCTTGCCATCGCCAGTGTGTGAATGTGTGTGTGAATGGGTGAATGACTGAATGTAGTGTGAAGCGCTTTGGGGTCCTTAGGGACTAGAAAAGCGCTATACAAATGCAGGCCATTTACCATTTTTCTCAGTTGTTCTTGAGTTTCTTCAGATTGTGACTTAACACATTGCTTTTCTTGTGCCTACTTTACTTTTTCAGACAGATTCTCTTTAAGTGATTTCTTGATTCAGCAGGTCTGGCAGTAATCAGGCCTGGGTGTGGCTAGTGAAACATACATAGGGCCAGTTAGGTTTGGCTAGCTCAGGGGTGGGCAATCTCAGTCCACGAGGGCCAGTGTCCCTGCAGGTTTTAGATGTGTCCTCGAACCAACACAGCTGATTTAAATGGCTAAATTAGCTCTTCCACATGTCCTGAAGTTCTCCAGAGGCCTGGTAACGAACTAATCATGTGATTCAGGTGTGTTGACCCAAGGTGAGATCTAAAACCTGCAGGGACACCGGCCCTCGTGGACTGAGACTGCCCACCCCTGAGCTAGCTGTTTTCCCTTAATAAATTAAATTATCATTTAAAGGACACTTTTGTATTTATTTTGCTATTCTTTGACTGGTATAAAAACCTCGAATTTCTTAATACGTTCCCATGTAAGCAAAATAGTCCAGTATTTTGCCTACCCACCCATCATAATTACTATAAACATTAAATGACTATGTCGTAATGAAATGGAATTTCTTAGCTTGGGTTTTAAATTGTACCAGATGATGAAATACTGTTCTCCTAAAATTTAGACTTAAATTTAGAGCCCAGCTACAAGATGATATCCCTAAAAACTGATTGCTGAACAGTAAAAAAAAAGTCTTTGGTGGTCTTTGGTGGTCTCGGGAGTCTGGCCCATGTATTCTGCTTTGCCTGTGCAGTTTGTAATCCAAACCTTGGTGTGGCTTCACTCTGTAATAATTTAGGGAGTGTCAATTCACACACAACTCTGGGTTTTGCATACGCTACATCAATAAGCTATACAAAGCTATACAAAGCTGAGGACATAAGATTTCAGCTATTATGTCTAATATTATGTATACTAATACAAGTTTGTGATGCCAGTTAATGCTGGTTTTGCTGTTATATAAAAAATAGTTAATTAATTTATTTATTTTGCCTTTTTCAGTGTTTTGTTTTGGGGTTTGTTTTTTTTAGCTTTTTGTGCTTCTTGTGAATGTATGAATAATTAACCTCTTTAAAATTTGCTAAAATAAAATAAAAGGAAAGAAAAGATTTTAAAATATCTCAACCAGTAGGCACCTGCAGCCAGTCGTGAGGGGCCAGAAGACACCGTTTCTTTCAGGAATGACTGGTTTCTTTGTTTTATAGATTTTGACTATGGATGTCTTATCATCTACCAGTAATTTGCAGCGCTGAAGACTGGGTTCCTTTGATACTTGAATGGATTTTTCAGCTATAAATTATACATGCTATACAATTCTAATTCAGAACTGATTGCTATATTTACACAAAGGATCTGAGTACATTCCAGTTTAATGAGATCCATGTGATATGGCTTTTGGTGTGATTGATGGGTAGTTGCTTCTTTTTCTTTCTTCCTTTCTTGCCTTAAAATGCTGTATTTTCTTACTTAGTTTCAGATCACAGCGATAAGTGAACAAAAAGCTCTCCTGGCTCCGCACGAGCATGTTTCTGCAGATCATAAGTGAAACATCCTGTTCAGCAGGCCTGCAAGACATCACGTAGTGTTCATCACTGCAACGGATGACGGGTGTCTGTCTCCATCAGCGCTGGCACCGTGAAGTGACAGCTCTCTGTAACGGTGACAAGTCAGGTTCCAGCAGATACAGATTGCCTTCAGGTGGCTTCATTTTCAAAATCTCACCAAGAATGTGAAGCACTTAACTTTCCTTTTGATGGCTGAAGGGCTCTCGGCGCCTTTCCTTTCTCAGATTTCAGCGGGAAAAGAATGTGAGGGGGTGGGGGGGGGATGGCTCATTTGAGAGTTTGCTTTAATATCTGTCTTTCAGAGATCAGAGGGTGTCATATTCGTACACCTCATATTTCCTAGCATCTATCACAGGCTATGTAAAATTCCCTTAAAAGTGCATTATGCAATATAATAGCAGGTTTGGGTGACATTTAGCTGCCGAGGGGAGGAAGGCTAGTTACAGACCTATTGCCTTTTACAAAAAGAATTTCATCACACAGCCAACCTTTTGGGAATTTCTCTGGTTTGTCTTGCGATTGCAGTTGATGACACAAATTAGACATGAACTTTATGCCTTTCCCAAAGACAAATATGTGTCTTCAACAAGCTTTTGGGGAGGATTTTTGTAATAGCTCCAGTGACTTGCAGTTGAAATACTATTTGACTAGTTGATCTAGATAATTTCTGTGTGCCTGCATGGGAGTGGGAAATGATTTCAGCGCCTGGTTATACTGAATTTTAAGTAGGTATTTTTGTTTTTTGTGTGTGTTTTTTTTTTAAGAAAATACCGGTAATAACTATGTGCAAAACCATTAGAATGAATATTTATGCAGCTTGTTATGAAATATTCATTAAGTTGATACCAAAAAAGAACAGCAAGTGAGAATGGGGAGGGAGATTGTGTTTACTTGTGTGTATTTGTGTGTAAAATGGGGGCAGCAGGGCCCTCATCACCTATTGCACAGGAGTACTGACAAAACCCCCGGATTGAATATCCGACATCTCTTAACACAAGCGGCAGCAGCATCTTCCCTCTTGTTTTTTCTTTTTTCCCCCTCGTCTATCTCTCCCTCTTTCTCCTTCCCTCTACCTGAGGTGATACGAGTCCCTCCGTTCATCCGATCCCCGCAGCTCCCTCTCCTTCTCCACCTTTCATTCCCTCACTTCCCCTTCGTTCCATCTACCCAAATTACGAAATTAATGAGGGATAGGTTCTTTACCAACTGCCCCCGCAATGTTTACCACTGATGAAATTATAATGTAGGCCCTGCTGTATTATTTATAAGCCAATTAGGGGAAGTGTTACTTGATTTGATGGGGAGCCGACACACAGAGTACATTTAACTAATGGAGACCAAGAGAGTAAAGGGAAGGAGGGGAGGGAGGACAGCTGAGGCGGACTATTCCGTACGATGCTCTAGGATTACGTGGCTAATTGCCCTGCTTTATCTGTCTGTCACGGATAGCCATGCATATTTTAGCGTTCCCAAAGACTTTGATTGTTTGCACTCGTGTTGGGGCTGTAACAAGTAGAGCAGAGGCCAGAGTGGAGTGTAGTTAAAAACTGGCAGCAGGGGAGGCAGAGACAGGGGGGCGATGGAAAAGAAGTGGGGGGGGGGTGCGCGACCGTGCACAAAACTCGCACACTGTGACAGGTGGAGGAAGAGTTTTGACAAGAAGCAAAGGGCTGTTGAGGTGGGAAAATCTAACAGGGGGGGAAAAAAAGTCTAAACCGTTTGTTGAGAGGCTGCAATTAGACGGCAGCACAAACAGTAAGTAATTTCACTTATTGTAGCCCGAAGGCAAGCGCGACTTGTTGACTTCCTCTGCATGTTATTAAAAAATTATTTCAAATTGTGCTTCCGGATTTGTGGCTCATTTGCACAGTTTGTCAAAGCAGTGACATCTAAAGAGAGAACATGGGACCAACCCCCCCCCCAAAAACATCAGATTGCACAGGCAGCTGGAGACTGGAGGCTAAAATCAAAAAAACAAATTTACAAATATGGTGGTTGAACAAATTGATTAGTTGATTAAACGATTAGTGAAGGAAAAATGAAAAAAAGGCACAGCTCAAATGTTAAAGTCTCGGCAGGCTGGATTAATGATATCTAATCCACATGGAAATATTAAAACAACAGGCTGTAAATATACTGCAAAACAACAGCTATGACTGATCCTTGAGCTGTCTGTTCACTGTTGGTTGCATCTAGCAGAGTAATTTGTTGATTTTTTTTTACAATTTTAAATTTATTTGCACCCTACTGGGCACGCCAGAGGCCAAGACTCCTGGTAATGCACTTGACTTGCATCCTGGAGGAACCTGCAGCAACCCCTGCAGCGGCGCTTCGAGGACCAACTCTGACTGATGAGCTTATTGAAAGTTGATCAGACACTTATGCTAAGAAGGGGAAACTGGAGCAAAGGCATCCTTAATTATCTGATGAGGGGAAGCTTATCTGAACGGCTTCTTTTTCTCTCCTCTTTTATCCTAACGGATCACATAGCAGATCTTTACATAACAAAAGAGTTACCTGGCTGGCCCAGTTCACTGAAAACTCCACCCTGGTCCAGAGATGCTCTGCGTGTCTGCATGCGTGAGTCCAAGTTCTGGTCCAAGGGTGATCCACAATAAGTCCTGGCTTTACGTTACATAAGGCGAAACACTCTGGAGTTGTTCTTTTCCTGAGATATTGTGCAACAACGATTTCAGGCTTGAGCATATTGGAACATTTATGGGTCTTCTCCCTGCAATGAGCGTGTAATTAATTCACGATTAAAAGTATTAGTGCAGGCTTTGTGTGGTGATTTATTTAAAGGCTGGTACTAATGCTGGCTCCGTTTCCTCCTTTAGGAAATGGGTAATAAGAGCCGATGCCAGGCCTTCTTTTTGCATCCCTCTACACACACACACACACACATCCTGTATTAGTGTGTCTCGTCGATTAAAAGCCCACACATAGGCACAGGAGTGCTGTCACCACCACCATCACAGTCACCATGTTAACTTATTCATCCCTGTTAAAGCCCATGTAACTGGATAGCTGTTAATTAATATAGCTGTCGGGTAAATGGTTGCCGCCGGACCATTGCCACCATCCATCAGTAACATAATCTCGAGGTTGTTTTCATGCCAGGCCTCGGGCTCAATTAAGATAATGCTATGCAAACGAGGTCTCTCGCCATTAGCCTCATCACTGAGGGGCCGTTAATGGCATAATTGGGGCACTCCAAAGAACAATTAACGTAGCACCTCTTCACCACCTATGAGATTAGCAATAATCTGCGAGCATGACTGAGGAGTCACGAGTTGTGACGGCCGAGCGTGGAGTCGTGGCTGCAGACTGACCCAGGAGGTCCAACAGGAGCAGGTGGAGAATGCAGAAATGAGAGTTGCAGCCAGCACTGCAGGCCTGTGACTGATGAGCTGTAATTAGCATAAAGTGCTGAAATCACACAGAGATATATTTGTTTTTATAACAGTAAATGATTGAAACTAAAAACAAACTTTTATGCTTAGGTTTTTTTTGCTGTCTAATAAAATCTGTGTCATACCGTGTGTGCATGTGTGTCTAAACAAAGACGTATCAGTAATTGAGCTCATCTGTCTGCAGGGGAGAGAAGTGGGGGGTGTGGCTAGTCAGAATATGGTTAAACTAACAAGAACTAGTTAGAACTAAGTCAATTTTCAACCACATTGTGTTTCTGTGGCTTATGACACTCTCTGATCTCACTGCCACTCTGTTGCCTCTTTTTAAATTAAGGTATTGACCTTATAAAAGTACTTTTGGGATTTGAGTCTCTACTGCATTGGTAGAGGATCATGTCTCTTCATCGTGCTTCAGTGCTGTGTCTGAATAAAAAAAAAAGTCTAATTGTCATTCTACACCCTTCAGTCTTTTAATAGCACAATTTATTTATAGCACATCTTTAGCTAGGCGTTTAAAAAGTCTAAATAGTTAATATCTCGTGATGAGGATTAACTAAACCTGGCTGTGTGAAATATCGCTCAATTCAAGAGTCATAAGTTAATGTGTTAAAATGTCAAAGTGCTATCTTTTCATTTTCCCACTGAGTCTGTTTAGAAACAATGTAAAGGAATAAGAATCAGTGCTGTAGCTAGTAATTCATTTAAGTGTTGCAACTCATATATATGCTCATTTATTTCTTGAATGAAGCACTGCTTTTCTAAACGCATCAGCAAGCAAGTGCCAAAGAATGGACTACATCAAGGATCCCACGTGGTTTAATAAGGGGACATATAAACATGAACAAGTGAGCGAATGATGCTGTAGTTACGACAAGATGATGTCACAATGCCAAGTCAGACATGTTGGCATTTGTCATATATTATCAGTAAACATCAGTGTTGGAATTGTTACTATTATTACAAAAACAAAAGCAAAACATGAGATATTATTATGCTTATTAGTCCCCGAAGAAAATATCTTGTTATACAAGTTGTTACATTACTTTAACGCCATTTACCAGTTTAACAATATCAACCTAAGAAGGAAGACATGAAGTTTTTTCTTTGAGTGTTTAAGGGTTAACGCTTAACTGGCAACAAAGTTAAACTCCAGGACAAAGAGCACTAAAGAGGAAAATATTGTGGCCAAAGCAATTACACTTTAAGAATAGATACAGGTAGAAACTGAGGCTGTGCCTGTGATCGTTGGGTCCTCAGGTGGCAATGCATTAAAAACAGGCATGATTCTGTCATGGAAATCACTGCATGTGTTCAGGAACACTTCCAAAAATCACTGTGAACACAGTTCACCATGCTGGTTTAAACTCTATCATACAAAGAAGAAGCCACGTGATTCATGGGCCAAAGCTCATTGTAAACTAAGGCAAAGTGGGTATTTCTTTTCCAAATGTCCAGCAACTGGTCTCCAAAGTTTTCATTTCCAAACTGCTGTGAAACGGAAAAAAAAAAAGGTAAACATGCTCTGTTCTGAAACATGTTGCTTCAGAATGAGCTGATAATTTTCCCAAAATGTTACATTTTCCCAGTTGAAACACTAAATAGGTATTCTATCTTCTACTGTGAATAAAACTGGGCTTTATGAGATTCGAGATCATTGCATTCTGTTTTTATTTACATTTTATACAATATCCCAACTTTTTTTGGGACTAGGGTTGAAAATGTTTGGGTTAAAACTGAACAACAATTGTTTGAAATATGTTTTAGATGTCTAAATTGTGTAGTAAATTAATTGCTGTCTTTTAAAATAAATTTGGCTAATGTTTAATTACGTCTAGTTACATTTTGACCTCAAAGTCTGCAAATTGTAAAGAGATTACTGAGGGGCTGGATGTAAAATGCAAGGGGTTTTGAATAGGGGTGATGGGGTAGAGGTGGTAGTGCTTTGACACTGGTTCTGGAGGGGGGTGGAGACAGGAGGCTGGTGCTGGCAGAAAATCGTAGTTGTGGTGAAGGTCAGAGAGGGAGGAGGGGGTCTGTTTTTCAGGATAGCGGTGACATGGCAAAGAATGCAGGGACTATTATTTGTACTACTCACTTTGGTTGTTGTTCTGGAAACATTGTCAAACTCCTTCAAAACTTTGCACCAAAATTGAGCATCTGAATACATTTCAGGTGGGAGATTGACAATAAAAATTACCGTTCGAGTTGTTGAAGGTGAAAAAAGTTTGGAGACACCCCTGCAGCGCTATTTGATTAATTTTTGACTGGTGGAATTCAAGTTTTCTTCAGACTTCAATTAATTCACAAATAAATATATTCATAAATCTTTTCTGCTTTGGAACGGTCCCTGTTTTTTCCTCATTGTTTATCGTTTCCTCTTCAATTCAGCAAGCAACAAAACTACGCCCTATTGAATTTATGCACAATTGACCAAGAATCCAACAGCTGCAGATTGTTTCTTTATTTTCTATAAAATACAGCACTGACGTTCTGCTTTGCTTGACATCAGACAGAAATGTCTAGATGGAAATGGAGCAGCTGGAATGGGATGCCAACCAATTTTTGTTTAGGTGGAGACTCAATTTTGCCCACCTGATTAAAAATCAGTAATCTTGGTGAAGTGGATGGATTTATAGCAGGGATTCAAACTTAAGGCTCGGAGGCATTCATTCTGAACTTCTAACTCCATTTCCATTTTCATTGCCTTTTTCCAGCTTTTCCTGTCATTCATAGTGCACTAAAGTAACTAAGTAATGGATAAACATTCACTGGTTTTCATAATTTACTATAGAAATTCTATAGAAATATATAGAAATTTCATTTATAGTGGGTCCACAGTGAAAAGTTTTTTTTTTCTGTGAGTTAACAAAAACCTAGCCAGCAGAATTGTCTTTCTGTAATTTTACACATTTATTCCTTATAGTTTAAGCACAAAGAGTCATACTGACAGATTTATTTCATTCAATAGACCACAATTGTTCCATTATTTAGAAAATAATAATAGTGTAGTTAACCTTCTTTCCTCTGAAAGAGTCCACTTAAGGGCAAAGTGGGCTGTACGTGGCCCATGATGTGAAATAAGCTTGACAACCCTGATCAAAAGGATTGGACCCAATAAATGTTTCATCTGTTGTTGTCAGCACATGTATCTGAATTTCAAGCCTAATTTTATGTATGTTTTTTGGGCAAAAAGTCAGATATTTGCTCATTTTGTGCACTTAAGCAACAGAGGAGGAGGGTTTCTTTTCCTCGTTAAGTACTGGTGTTTCAGCTGTCAGTCACTCAACGCCCATGTGTAACAGCCTTTACCTCCAGAATTTTGTACCCTTAAAATGACTGCAATTCACCATTTTAAGGTGCCATGAGACTTAATTTATCAAATATTTTTTTTAAAAAAATTAAGATTAAGTACAAGATTATGAATACAGCAAACAACAGCCAAACTTTCTTATCCCTCAGACTGCGAACCTGCCACCAAAATGTGTAAATTTCCAGGACACTTTCTGTGAGCTCAGTCACATTCCCACACATTTTCTTTCACAGCAGGTTTGTTATTGATTTGCAGGTTTTTTCTCTCTTCAGCGGGAGAGACAAAAGCCACATCTCTGCAATACCGAGGCCCTTCCCATCTGTTGTCTGCTCACACCTCCACTTTGCTACATGACTCTCTCTCTCAAACACACACACACACACACACACACACACACACACACACACACACACACACACGCACGCTAACACCATAGGCGGGCTTCAACTCTAGCACTAGCTATAATGATTCCTCTGACACACATTGGGGCACATCATTCCACAGCACAGCACAGCTTTGCAGCTCAAGGCCCCTAAACCTCCCTCACACCTCTCACTAGCAAGATGTTTTGTGTTTGCGTGTGTGTGTGTGTTTGTGTGTGTGTGCGTGTGTGTTTATGGCCATGGGGCTGAGCAGTGAGCGGCTCCTTGGGAATTTTAAGAGTCAAGCCCCCCTAAATCTTCTTGTTTCAACTTTAGAAAATCAATAGGATAAATATCCTGTTTGCCCCTCTTGTCCTTAGCTGCCCACCTCCAGCTTGCTCTGGTTACTGGAGCGGAGAATCTCGCTCTCACCTCAGGCTATGTTTAAAATAATCCTTGGTTTTTGAGCTCTGAATGACCAAGGATCTCAGGTGCAGCTTTTTTTTCTTAACGGTGAACAAGAGGGAGCATCGTGTTAACATATGCTATCAGAGAGCGCCACTGGCTAAGTCCTCCAATCGACCTGCTCCGTATGTGATTAGGTTAGTGAAGCTGAGCCCGGCCCAGACACAGATCGAAGAGGGTACACTCTCAATATGGATGTGATCCGCGCCTGCCGTGGCCACATCCAGCTGCTTCTATTGATTTTATTCTTTCTTTTTTTTTTTGTCCTCAATTATATAATAGAAGCTCTGTTCTGGATTTAAACTTAAATCACATAGTTTGGTGAGCGAGTGTGTCTCTCTTTCATAAAAAAAGGCATTTTCACTCATATGAAATGGGAATTTTATTGACTGCATTTGGCAGCCCCTCTGGAGGCATTTGCGTGGCTACAGTGTGAATGTGCGGCACAAAAGTGTATGTCTGCTTTTTTTAAGTGTTCCAGGTGATTGAACTAAAGACAAGGAGGCACTGACACAAAACTTTGAGTGTGCAGTTCAGCAGGCCACAACTCAAGCTCTCAGAAATCTGTTTTGAAAAGCCCCTGGATTAGTTCTCCCAGTACACAGCTGACTCTTCTAATTGGAAGACATCCACTTTTTTAGCCATTTGATCCATCGGCAACTTTGCTGGCATACATCCATAAATTCTCTATCCTCCCAGGCATGTCAATATTGACAGGAGAATGCAGGAGTGAGTGAAAACAGAACAAGACACTTACTGCTGTTTCACAGACAAAGACTATTAAACTCAAACACCTTTGTAAAGGTCAGTCCCGTCCAAGAATCATGTTAATACATACAAGGATCTACTGATAGGGGAAGGTGATTTATATTCCAGTTCAACTAAAATCAGTTAAAGGAATTCTTGTGGTCAAAATATGCTGAAATGACCAGATTAGTGTGGCATTGATTTGGTCTACCTTGGAAAAGCATGAACATTGCCAAATCTTTGGAGTGTATTTTAGTATAATCGAAAGCAGAACAAGGAAAAACAGTAACATATAAAGTGCTTGCTCATAGAGGATCATCTGGTTCTTTACCTTAATTTTCCTTAATATAGAGCGCCTTGAGCCAACTGTTGTGATTTGGTGCTATATAAATAAAACTGAATTGAACTGAACCTCAGGATGAATAGCTCCAAGCAGCTCTGCTCTGGTCAGGTCTATCTTTAAACTTGGATCACAACACATCTATGGATTTTTGTTTTAGTGACTAACAATTTATGCTAATGAGCAAATACTTGAGTTCAGGTTAATACTGCACCTGCTTAGCATGGGCATGTGTTCTGTGTAAGCATAAACTCAATAGGTTGATTCACCAGTGGGCCTACATACAGCCCCATGGTGCCACTGGCATAGCAGTAAGGCATGTTTGCATGTTTGGTAAAACCCTGCAGGTAATTCTGCTCATGATAAGGAAAAATCATCAAAGTCAATAAATCATCTATTCTTCTAGCCACATTATAGTGTTCCAGTGCAATGCATTTCATTGCTGTAACACCTCATCATCAATTTCATAAAGACTCCTTTCATCGCTGAGTGGCTTGACTGTCACTGTAACCCAAAGTATTTCATGCCCTATAGACCTGGTAAACCGACCCATCGTGCTCCACTCATGGAGCACAAACATCAACCTAATTTCAGGAGACATGTCCTTCCTGCAAATGAGAGTACCGTCATTATCACCAAGTGCCATCAGACACCTGGAGGAGGACGATGCAGAGGCAGTGGGTGAGAATGGCAGAAGAGTTCGGCTTGGTGGGAGGGAGGGTAACCTAAGCCTCAGATGCTAATCTTGCTACGCTTGAGCATTTTGGGGGATAATTGTAGCCTTGGCTGAGCTCAGGTGATGATGCTAGTGATGTACTGGAGTTGCCATGTTGTACTTGGCAGTTTGCTCTTCTTCCCCTCACCTATCCTTCTCCATTCGCTTGGTCTTAGACTCTTTTCCCTTTCTATATTTCCCCATCCTCCCTCTATATGAATATTCCCTAGAATACCAGACAAACCCACAGTAATCGGCAGTGGGGAAGGGTCGTGGGCGTAACTTTAGCTGGAGTAATGAGGCCTAATCCCCTGCTGACTGGGGCCTGTTTAAACAGCTCCTGGCTGAGCCACCCAGTAATGGAGTAATTAACCCTGCCGCCCTCTTTTGCCCAGAAGCTCCAGTCCTCCACCACGTACACTCCCCTCATATTCCACTCCAGTTGCATTCCTGGTCTGTCATTGTTCTGAATGGGATATAGTGGAAGATGGGAATTGATGGAAAAACATCAAACTGGCACTGATGGCGAATAAGCTGCAAACTGAGCAAAGAGTAATGCAAAGCCACCCTTCTCTGACATTGTCTTTGCAGTGATCTGTCTTTACGTGACGAAGCAACACCGCAAAGTACTGTGCGAAGAAACAGTAATGGGAACAGTTCAAGGTTCAAGGGTCATCATAAGCTCCGTGAATTACTCTAGGCACACAGAGTGTTCAGGTGCGAAACATATCTCTTTCCATTGATCAGATTTCCAGACAATCATACACGGCAGATTCCTTGTATTTGCTTTCGGTGGGCTCACGAAAAACAATCACCACAATCAAACAGCATACACTATACACAGGCATCCCATCAAGCCACGAGGAAAAGCCTTGTGTGTTCATGTCCTGGCTCTTGCCGTCTCCAGCCGGCTTAATGCGGAGAGGCGCCGAAGCGTTTGAAGTAAGCAGCCACCACACATTATGCCAGATGAAATGCTATCATGCGTGGTGGCTGAATGGTTTGTGTCATTAAGAGAATAAGGCAAACAGGGAGCCGAGTGTGCTCAGAACCTGCCTGCTCGCACGCCTTTCTGAGGGGAAGGCAAGATTAAGGGGATGTTCAGAGGCTCTCGTCTGTCAAGACTTCAAAGATGCCATCGACACTCCTTGTTTCTGCCGACGCAGCGACCAAATCGCACACACTCTGCTGCCTCTGTGGCTGTCAAAGCTCCTCTGACATCCCCTTTATCAGGTATACAGGCTTTAATCCAGACACAGATAAATAAATCAACACACAGGGGTCTCGCTCTTTTCAGCGCCTCCTGGTGGCAGGGTATTTGCACAGCCTACAAAATATAAAGAAGGCATTAGCTGTCTGTTGGGGACTACAAAGAAGGGCCAATTACATGGTACAGAAAAGGATAATTAATGTGCTATTTTCAAATACAGGGAAGACAATGAAAGAAGTGAATTAACCATTAAGCATTGTATGTTTTTTTTTCTCCTGGCAATCATGTCAGAAGTCTCAGGGCAGATAACAAGCAGTGGCATCAAGGCGTACTCTTGCTGAATTGGGCTCATCTCCTCCTGCAAGCCTGAAATGAATTTCAAAGTCTATCTCTCAGTTTCTACAAACAGAGAAATATGTTGCTTTCCACCTTTTTTTTTTTCCAGAGCAGAGATCCGTTTTGACACCCAGCGCAACATCTGGAGCAGACAGATGAGAGGGAAAACAGAGAAGCTTGAATTAGAGTTGACACGTCGACATGCAGGCAGACACGGCGCACATCAGAGTCAGCCACGTGCTGGTGTGTCTGGATGGACACATCAGTCTGTTTGGATATTGGCGTATACCGAGTGCAAAACACCACAGCTGCGCAGGGCTGTGGGAAGCAATCTGAGATACTGACAATGAAATAAATACAGAGGAACAAACCAAAGAAAGAGCAGTGTGTATCCAATATAAATGATTTAACTCGCAGAGAACTTCCCGGAAAGGAGGAAAGGGAAAAACACATGCAAGGAAAAGGCAGTGTTGTACCTGTCTTGGTGTATTTCCGATGGTTCTTTTCATTTTGTTTTAACAGTGAAAGTGAGGCAGACAGAGATCACCACAACAGAAATATGACGTCTGAACTGAGAAGAGAGATCTGTTGCTCTATTGTTCTGTTTGTTTGTTTTGAAGACCAGCCTGGCAGCAGAAAGCGCATCCCTTTCAGAATACAAAAGATGCCTTAGAGGCAACATAAGTGAAGCTTTATGCTGATGACTGACTGTTTGACAAACATCGGGGGTGAAACTACAACTCTCTTCAGCAAGGAAAAAGGAAGAAGGTTCAGGAAAAAAAATAATAATAACAGGGGTACCTGGGTAATGTGTAAAAGAGAAAGAGAAAAAAGGGGTTTAAAAATGAGGGAGTGAGAGGACAAAAAAACTAATTTATATCCTATAAGAGGAATGTGAGGCACCCAGGGGGGCCCTGTAAGTTGTGAAAAATTAAAGGAGACGGATTCAAACTGTCCAATTTCCACATCAAACAAACCCCAGGCTCCATGCTCCTGGAGAGGCTGCCTCATATCCAACACATAGCCTCAGAAAAAGGTGCCCCCCCTCGTCTTCTCCTTCTTCCCCCTCCTCTTCATCCCCTTCATGAGTCCACCACTGCAGCCGCCTCATTTTTTATTTTTTTGTATTTTATTTATTTATTTATTTTTTACTGGTACCCTCCATTTCCTCAATAACCCCCGCTCTCTATAATTCCCCTAAGCACTGTACTGGTTACACTAGCCACTGTCTTTCCCCTGCCTAATTATACCCTTGTGAGTCTATTAATCAACTTGTGAATTATTTAAGAAGGAGAGCTCTTCTGTCTGTAACTGGCTTTGACACTGTCAAGGGGAGACGGAGAAGAGAAAGGCAGAGGGTAGGTGGTGGGGGAGGCTAAAGCAAAGGGGGACGAATATTAGGAAGGAGAGGAGGGAGGCGGTAGGTGGGTGGATGGATGGATGGAAGGGAGGAGAGAAAGAAATGTAATGAAAAGAAAAGGGAGATGGAACCAGGGGCTTCTTGAATATGTCCCCCGAGGACTGGGCTGCCTGTGCACAGTGCGCTGCACCCAGACGATCAAAATTCACCCTGTTTGTTTTTTGGTGTTTTTTTTTTTTTTTGTCGTTGTTGTTGTTTTTTTCCTTCCCACCCTCTATTTTCATGCATAAGTTTTCATGATAAACAGGAAATTCATGAATATATGGAGTGATACAGTGAGAGACGGAGGAAGGAGGTGGGGGGCAGAGGGGTGAGGTGAAGGAAGAAAAAGAGGAGTGAACAGTCAAATCCAAAGAGTGAGGTGAGACTTGGGGAGGATTATGTAGACAGAAGGAGTACGCACACACACACACACACACACACACACACACACACACACACAAGCAGTTGCAGTCACATACATTTGCACACATACAAACACACACGGCAAACCAGGGTCCATCCGCTGTTTGACAGGAGGCAGCGTCTCCCCAGAGCAGCAGGTATGCGTGGCGATGGTGATGATGGTTGTGGTCGTTAGCGTGCCGGAGTATGTCCTCTTCCTACTCCCCTGGTCCCTGCTGCTGCAGCCGCTCCTCATCAGTCGGGAGGAGCGGCCGACCCTTCTAATGACTCCCTTCGACACCGACACCGCCATAAGCAGTCGGAGAAGGAAGAAACAAGCGTTAAAGTGAGATCATTATTATTTTCAAAATGTTTTGTGCTTGCCGTTGGACCCCTTGGCACATCGCACGCTGCCCATGGAATCGCAATGAACTCGAGTCTGAGGAGTGCTTTAAGAGGCCGAAGAAAAGAAGTTCACTTCAAAGACAGCATGCCAGTTTAAAAGGAGATTTCACCCAAAGTGCAAAAAAGAAAGATATATCTTCTCTCCTGCCTTTAGTAGTATCTATAAAAATGTAATTTTTTGGCCAAGTTTTGAGCTATATGCCTGCCATGAGCTGAATGGAATTTTATTTATGGTGGTCAAAGCATTGAAAGATCATATTTAAAAGCACTATATCTGGATTTTCCTTTAGTGGATGAGTACTCTATGATCCAGAGTAACACTTTCTAAAAAAAATGGAGTACAAGTTAACCATTGAATTGATATAAAAGTTTGGACACCTTGTTCACTTGTACATAGGTATTTTTTAAAAGCTGCATTGTGTCCAGGGTTCGAGCCAGAAACTCCTGGGTTTGAATTCACTATCTGGCCAGGGCCTTGCATGTCCTCCCTGGGTATTCCAACTTCCTCCCACAGCCCAGAGACATGCAGTTAGTGGGGTTAGGTTACTTGGTACTTAAATTGGCCATAGGTGTGACTGAGAGTGGGAATGGTTGCCTGTTACTTTGCATTAGCCTTGCAACAGGCTGTTGCCCTATGGCAGCTGGGATAGACTCCGCTGCCCACCATGGCTCTGAATTACACTCAGTCACTTAGATGAATCCAGATACAAGATCCAAGTATTACATTGCTTCAGGAGTACCCAAACAATATTTTATTTAAATCATCTGTGTCTGAGAAATTTACAACTTGGATGCTTCGGTACAACATGCAGTGTGCAACAGTGACATTAATACATGGATTGTGTACTCACAGAGGGCAAAAGGTTGAATTTTGTTCAGCAGAAGCAGAATGACCTCTAACTAATTCAAGGCAATCAGTAGGAGAAAACATCATTAAATCTACTGTGAAATGGCAGTGACAGTGCTAAAGGAGGCATATTTCTTCTGAGGTATTGATGTTATATGTGTTGTGCCATTGTTTGGTATTTATCAAGAATTTTTTATTAAATGTCTGGATGGAGACGCAACAAGATATAAAGGGATGTAAAACACAGCCATTGTTTCTCGCAGGTGCAAAACCTTTCAGGTTTGATTGAGGCCAACAAACCATCAAAATGTACTAACTACACAGAGTATGCAGATAGTGCATTGTGTACTACAGGAAATTACATGAACATGGGTATCCTGATTGAGAAAACTGAGGAAATATTATCTATATTGGATGCATTTTAGTCTGATACCAATATACCTGACTTACATCAATCCTAAAGAATATTCTGAAATGTTTTTTTTGACTGAACCTTAATAATGATATGAACCATTTTTGTCTTCAACGTTTCTCTTCTGTTGTCGCTCGGTGGTGTTATGTGGATGATCCAAAGTACCAGTGTTTCCTAGAAAAAGATATTTTAAAAAAAAAGAATGATTTTTTCTAAATCTTGTAACCACGAATAAAATCCCACTCACTTTCACTGCAGTGGAGTAGAGGCAGAAATCTCAGGATGTACAACTGAAAACTTTGGCAAATAAAACCATCACTATTTTCACAGCTAGAAACCACAATATGCAAGTGACATTTTTTTTGACATATTTATTGAGCAACTGAGCCTGTGGGCTGCACGGCTGTGTGTTTTCAGAAAGAGTGTGCCCACTTTGTGTGAATTGGCGAGTGTGTGTGTGAGAGAGTAGCACATCTCATTAGGCCCAAGCAGTGCTGTTGTCTGCAAGGGTACGTAAGTCCACATCGCTCCGGCTCCGTGGGATGTTTATTAAATTAATAAAAAGTTGCTCAAGGCGAGCTGTACCAGGGAATGCCCAGGGCTCGGCCGTGATTGGCACTCTCCGCCGCCTTGCGTTTTCTCAAGGGTCCGCCTGCGTTTGCTTTAACTAACTGGCCGTGACTGAGGAGAGCGGGCTGACATAAAGCTCCTCTCTTCTCCCTCCTCCTCTTCTTCCTATCTGTCTCCCTCCTCATCTGACTGGGTCCTGTTCACTTTGAATTGGGTGTTGCAGGAAACCAGTGAAACCTCCAGCTTTATCTTCTTTTTAGGACGATCTGCTGTTTAGCTAATTAAATTTAAAATTATTAGCTAAATAGAGTATTTGACCCAGTAGATTCTGTATGGGAAATGATACAAATATGTATAACTTGCAGAAGAGCTCATGAAATCTGTAAATCATGCTTTCTGTTATTATAATGACACTTTCTATGTATGTTAGTTTTTCTGTCTTCTTCAGGTGAAGCTTTTTTTAAGTATAAACATCACTTTTAGAGCATTTCCACATCTTTCGATTATCTTACCTCAATTTTGAAGATTTTATTCCCGGTGATGTGATGTTAACACCCAGTTCTTCTTTACATAACTCAGTGAGACAGCTGTGCAAATGCCTACAGAAAAAAATAAGAGCAGAGGTCACAAAGAGGAAACAATATTTATATCGACGGAGAATCGTCAGACTCAGAGACTCCTGTGGGAAAGATGAGCCTTGTTTGTTGGAGGAAAAAGAAAAAAAAAAGAGAAAAGAGTCATTATACAACCGTTTCTCACTTCACACAAACACTTTATTTAGACTACTGGTATTATGTTCCAATTAAACTCAAAAGAAAAGTCTGGCATTTCAAACTCTTCAGAGAATCTGCATATTGCCTTTCAGGAAAAAAAAAAAAAACAAAGAACAAAAAAAAAAACAAAGGAAAAAATTAAAATATATTATCATCTTTTAAAATCCTTTTAAAAATAAACAAGACAAACACAAACAAAACACAACAAAAAAGCCCCACTCTGTCTCTTTCACTTTCTATCTCTCCGTCTATCTGACTCTTTCCAGCTCGGCTGGGCGACTCTCTGAGGAGGAGGAGGAAGCTGAGAGAACTCATTTGCATATAAACTGTGAGAGGCAGGGATTGTCATCGGCGGCACATTAGACGCAAGGAGAGCGAAGGGAGAGGATTTTCATGTGCAAATTTCAGCCTCGCCAACTCTGTGCATTATTATTTCATCAGCGCCTAAGAAGGAAACCCCTCCGATCCCCAAACCCCACCATCATCCCCATGGACGCCTCAAGATTCAGACCAAATCCCCCCCCCCCCGCTCAAGTTGCGCCACTTCCCCAGAACGCCCCACTGCTGAGTAGCTGTTTACACTGGGGGTCCACAACACAGGAGGAGTCAATCCGCCTCTGCGTGAGATCAGATAAGAGGGAGCTGCAGAAAGAATGAGCACACATACACCAATTGTGACCAGCAATATTGGTGTTCCCTTGCATTAATTGCTTGTAAACTGCGAGGCTGGAGGCTTGCTGGCTTTCAAGTTTAAAAAGGAGATTACAGCCAATTAGCAAGTCCTCTGAAAGCACTTTACTGCCTGGGGAATAGCAGCTGATCCCTAATATGGGACAGCTGTGAGCAACAAAAGAACAGTCGCAGTCCTGCTTCTGAAAACACACTTGCAAGAGGAGCACTTTCAAAAACACACACATATTGTATGTGCTCACATGCAAATAAAAGAAAACCTGATTGATGGCTGCAAAGAAGTGCCATTATGGGCATGAAAAATGAATGAATGTGAGGCATGCAAACAGGCACGGAGTGCACGCACACATTCCCAAAAGTGACAAAACGGGAGCAGGCAGGGAGGTAAATATGTTTTAAAAGGTGAGAGGAAAACGTTTGTGGGTTGGGGAACGTATTTCATCCTTTTAAATCAATTTGTCAGGTTCTTCTCGGAGCCGCGTTACCAAAAGAGCCGAGTGTTTCCCTGTAAACTGCCATCTTTAATTTCTTTGTCTGACATGCTCCACTGTACCACGACACACCAGAGACCGAGCGTGAGGTGAGCAAAAGGTTCAAAGCCCAGATGGGAGCAGAGCCTGTGTACCCCTGAGCACCGCGGATTAACTCATTCACTCTCATGTCAAACAGTAGGTAGGAAGAGGAGGAACACAAGTCAAAAGATCTCCACAGGCTCGGTAATCTACGATGATTTATGCCGAGCCCCACGACTCAAACATTACGAGTCAAGCTCGCTGATTCCCTTCTTCCTCTTTATCTTTTCTCTCCGTGTTTCATTCCACTTTCTGCCTGTTTTCTGCCTGTGTACCTTTCTGTCACGTTCGCTCTGCACCTGCACATCCTCAGCTACACCCCGCCGCTGCCGCCCTGCCATCTTCTTCTGCCTTCTTTCCCGTCCCCGTACGCACATTAGCGAAAACAGCTGTCTGCCAGCTATTGTCACTTCAGGTAATGAGACTCTTAGGTTTCATACAAAACAGTTTGTGAAATCTAAATGTCGAGGTCCACAGTCCTAAAAATGTGTTTTTGTTCGACAGATAAATTGATTTTGGTGCTTCAACCTTACCACAGCCTTAACGTGTGGATTTAAGGCTGTTAACGACCCTGATAGGTAGCCAAAATTAGAAGCTATTGCAACTGGTTATTGTGGTTATTGGGACAGATACCTGAACCTGCACCGATATCACAGTTCAATGCGGTTTCATTGCATTACTATTCTCCTTTTGCCAAAACTGGAGCACATTCAAACCTTCTAAGATCAAGTTTGTCCACTTCTGGTGCTAAAAGAGGAGGATAAAAAAACATGTGTGCTCTGACATGTAATGACGTTGCATCTCCAAGTGAATCTGTAGCTTCACAGAGCTTAACAGATCTCTTCAGTCTTGCACCAGGACTTTGATAACAGATATTTTGGGTTCAGTCTTTTGCAGGGTGAGGTTTCCTTCAGTCAAACTTGTTCTGAGAGGATCAGCAGACTGGACATTTTAATTTTAGTTAGGCTTAAGCACAAAAAAACCCACTTTGGTAATCTTTAGTAAAAGATCACGGTTTGGGTAAAATTGCAACAGTTACTAAGTCTTTTAAAATGTTGTTTTCCTTGATTGGTGACACCTCCCTGCTCATCATACACAAAACCTATGCTTCTTACAAAAATATATTTCCTATTACTCACAAATCTGTACTTACTGACACAGAAACATAACAACTTTTTTGTGGCTATTTCACAAAATGCTGTGACACTGGGCTGAAAATGTTCCCCAAAGCATTCCTGACAATTATTTGTTGGCGAAGACCTTTGCTGTTGGACCGTACCATTGCTGTCAGAGTATGTGTTGCCCTGCAAGAATGTTTAGGTGTGTGATTTGTGTCAAAGTAACATCCAACTCAATGCTCAGACTTTTTTTTCCTAGTAAAACACCTGTTGGTCTGATTGGTGTATACTTCAGAGTCTTGTTATTATGGCTTTCTGTTTTCTTCTCTCTTTCTCTGTACTCGCACCTCATATTGCTTCTCCTCTAACTGATAACATGATCATTGTTTTCTGCCTTGTCTGTTTTGGTGCACTGCAATAAAGTATATTTATCAAGGTGGATAAATATATAAAAAAAAGAGTAAACAATCAACTGGCTCAAATAACTTGTCACTGTTGACTTTTTGCATCCATAGGGTGCCCATTTTTGTGGGTAAAGCACATTAATATGATGTCAGAGATCAAATATCATTATTTTGTATTATATTATTATATAAAAAGGGTTTTTTTGAGACGCAGTTGGATTTCCAGGTTCTCATAAATCTCTGTGCTTCTAAGCATTTTAAGAAATGCCCAATTTCTATCCACTAAATAAAATGTAGAGACAAAGCAGCACATTTACTGCTGCTTAATTCTGCATGCCAATCATCTTGTAAGACTGGGTGTCCCGTGCTCTCGCTGTGCTCAGGGGAGTATTTGTTTATAGCATGACCCTCTCTGTAAAGTCAACAGCTGTTTCCAGTCGGGCTTATTCGCGACACCACCATCCTTCAACATGATGGGTTTTGCCTTTTAACGCATCGCAGTTAACCACATCCTAATTAGAACTAATGACTTCCTTGTTAAAGACCTCTGCAGCTAATTGGCATACTGAACTGAAAGCAGAGAGAAAACCACTAGGAGGTGAGGAATTAAAAAAAATAATATGTAAGTTGTAAAACGAGGGAGGCTGACCAGAGAACGCTGCTAACCTTCTTATCAAACTGCATTTTTAATTAGAGATAATCAATATTCAAGGCAACAGATTTAACACAGTTTATATATCCATCACGGATCATAAATACTTAATGATTAAAAAAAAAAAAAAAAAAATCTGAAACCCCAACACTCCCAGATTTTTATTCCCCAAGTTTATGGCAATCTGGCAAATCAGATATGATTAATTATAAATTAAACTATTAGAGCACGCTTCAGAACCTCACGTTCACAAATTGCATCCACAACTGGGGTTGAACATGAATTTGCTCTCCTGGTATTTCTGCAGCTTGTATGCAAAGTCGCTGTGTCTGATTCGCATGCAGGGTCTGTTCTGCACCCTGTAGTTTCATTTAGATCAAAAAGACTCAAATAGACAGAGAATCACAGGATATCCAGAATATCTGATCATCCCCCCATCACACCTCACCTTGCCTCTGAGAATCTGAGCAGCTACCGAGACAATCTCATTAAATCGGAGATGTAAGAACCGGAGGGAGAAATATACAGCAGTAATACTCCTTGCTGTTGAGTTCGCTGTAAGATACAGTGAATCCTAAGTGCTTCAGCAACCCTCCATGTTGGACCGTTCAGGGAAGCAGTGGACATAAGTGGAAGCTTTGACAGTCACACCACATTAGTCCAGTAACTGTAAAAAGGCCTTTCTGGGATTTGTTCCCTAAAAATACTCTCACACCACTGGAAGCTGAAGTCTCTCTGGAGCCTTATTTGAAGCCTCGCAGCCTGAGGACAAGGCAGGCAGAAAAATAAATAAAAATAATCAAACATGCCCTCAAACAGCTCCTATTACATACACAACATGGCAAACAGTGTAAAACAATAGAGTTATTTCAGTGCAGAAAGAAACAGGACAGAGAGCAATGGCATCTTGGGGCAGAGGGCTGCAGGGCTGGGTGGGGGCCGCTCGGGTGGAGGTGGTAGGAGGGGTGCTCTAATGGGCTTGGGGAGGCTGCTGAGCCCTGCTGGAGGCCCACAGGAGGCCTTAGCCTGTGGTCTTGCCTTGGGCAGGCCTGCCATAGCAGCAGTCAGGTGGGCTGACAGACTGAGGGAGAAAAGGCCCTCCCCATGTGGCCTGCCATCACTCCCACAGCCCCCTCCCCTTTTCCTCCCTCTGCACAGATGTTCAGGGTTTGGGGAGCAACAAGCTGCACACAAACAAACAAAGACGGGGATTTAACATCTCCAAGTTGCATCTGAGTGATATCCTTCAGTGGATTGCTCTAATTGAGTCTCTGTGGTAGCTTTTAATTTTGGCATGTGCCGACCTCTCTGCTGCAAGATTAAAAGTTAAATGTTTGCTCATGCAATATGAAGGAGCCTGTAGTTTAAGGGTTATTAATTAATGGTCATTTACAGGCATGAATTAAACATTAACACAAGTCTGACATGTTGACACGTGTTAGTACAAAGTTTAGATTTGTGGAGTTGAAAGCGGCAGCAAAATCAATCTGCTCGTCAACACATATAAGTCTTTTCTCAATGGTCCGCTCTGGACTCGCTCGGTACTTATATAGCCGACCTTTGGCCCAATAGTTCCCCGAAGCCCCATCTATACAGCCCGCTGTAGGAGGTAAAGATCAGGGCTACCCAGCTTGGACTCACCCCTCCTGACCAGTGACGTGTGTAAAGCCTCTGGCATGACTCTCAGCATGGGAAAAGTGCAGCTTTATCACCACTGCTCAAACCTTCATCACACAAACCTCTCTTGCAGCACAGGGAGACAATAACGCCTCCATCAATTCCCATCTGAAGCTGCCGATTTCGGCAAAAGGTGGCACAGAGGCAACTTCAAAGTTCTGGGATACTCAAAGAAGAAAAAGGAGAAGCAAGCAGGGACAGTCGAGGAGGAGCATCTCTTTCCAGTCAGGAGGGAGGTCATTATCAGGCCATGTTTACGCCGGTACAGAGCACACTCATGCGTGTTGCTGTTTTAACATTTGAAATACAGTACTGCAGCCATCACTTCAGGCAAAATAGTTTATGTTCCTATGTCTGTGTGCGTGTGTCTGTGTGAGTGTTGTACAAAAACTCCACCGAGGCGCCACTTTAAAAGGTATTTGCATTATTTCTGCATAGAAAGGTGAAGGTCAGTGTTTCCCCAGCCAATCGCAGCATCTCAGCATAAACAGCAAAATAATACTTTAGAAAGTACGGCACCGGGAGACTAAAATGTCAGATTTAACGAGTCATTTTTCTATGAGTCTGTGGTGGCCAGTGCGATCCTCTATGCTGTTGCATGCTGGGGGAGCAGGCTGAGGGTCGCAGATGCCAACAGACTTAATAAACTGATCCGTAAGGCCAGCAATGTTGTGGGGATGGAGCTGGACTCCCTCAAGGTGGTGTCGGAGAGGCGGATGCTGTCCAAGATAAAGACAATGTTGGATAACACCTCCCACCCACTCCATGACATGTTGGTCAGTCACAGGAGCTCGTTCAGTGAGAGACTGAGATTACCGAAAAGCACCACTGAACGACACAGGAAATCATTCCTGCCTGTGGCCATCTCCCTGTACAACGCATCCACTTAACACACTGTTTGCTGCTACAACTACACATGTTTCTTTTCCAAATATTTATTTATAAGTGACTTATGTATGTATGTATGTATATATATGTATATATTGTACTATTCTTAGTTAGCGTATTGTCTGTCTTGTCTTAATGTTGGTTTAAAATGGAGCACTGTAACAAAAAATAATTTCCCCCAGGGATCAATAAAGTATTCTGATTCTGATTCTGATTCTGATTTGGTTTGTTTTCAGCTTTTTTTTAACAACCCCCTCCCCATAAAAATAAATAACAATAAACTGCCATTAAGACCTATAATATTTTTCTGCTGACAGCAAATAGTTGACATGAATGCACTCAAGCAAAGGAGGGAAAGCAGCTCTCGCCTGAATAGTAACAAATATCTGCTTCTAAAACTGAGTCTGAGGTAAAAAGGGGACGTGGACTAATGAATCCCATCAGAATACATTTACTCAAAAAGCAACAACTAGCATTAACTGTCTCGTTGAAGGCGCATAGCATATTTTATCAATTCTTGATCTGAAAAGCATCTTTGATGCTTAATGGCTATTAAAAATACCTGACTGAAATACAGCAATTTTATAAAATAGAAGATCCAGAAAATTCTTTACAGCATTTTTACTGTAAAGGTGGGAGAAACAAAATCGACACAGCACAGTATTGCGATATTTTGTGATGTGATATCATATCAATATAGCAACACCAAATATTGAAATTTTATTACATTAAATAAATAAAAATACTGTGGGAATACTATGAATAATGGGGCTCATATTGCCTGGTAGGAAGAAATCTCTCTGCAAACAGTCACAATCTGTTAAACTTGAACTGACTGCAATCAATCTCAGAGAGAATGTTAAAGGTTTACAAATAATTGTTATCTAATTTACAAATGCAGATAAACTGCTCACGTTTCAATCAGTTTGAATGAGTCTTTGAGGGGCTCGACTCAGCTGGCTGGCAGCTAGTTCTATTCTGGTTATTAGTTATTATTAATCCTCCACAACATGGTTTTTGTCCTGTCTTTCTTGCTTCATACATAAGATAAGATAAGATAAGATAAGACAAGATAAGATAAGATAAGATAAGATAAGATAAGATAAGATAAGATAACCTTTATTAGTCCCACACGTGGGAAATTTGTTTTGTCACAGCAGGAAGTGGACAGTGCAAAAGTTATATAGCAAAAATTTGAATCCAATAAGAATAAAATACTGTACACAACTGTACAGAATAAAATAAAATACTATATACAGTAGAATAAATAGAATAAAATATACAATAGGATAAAAATAGAATACAAATGCTGTATACAACTGAGTAAAAAACCAGTTGAAGCAGATGGGTGCTCCTCTTTCAGCCTGGCTGTGCTGGTGGTTTCTTCCTGCTAAAAGGGAGTTTTTCCTTCACACCTTCTCACTTTTATGCTCAAGTTATGCTCAGAGGGGATCATTTGATTTGTTGGGGTTTCTCTCTAATATTGTAGTGTCTTAGAATATAAAGCACCTCACAACTGTTGTTGAGATTTGGCACTGTATAAATAACTTGAATTGAATTGATTATAGTTCTATAGAACATAAATGTTGCTAACTGCAAATGTAATAGTTAAATGTGCAGTTTTGTTAAATGTGAATTTCTTTCTTTGCAGCAATAGATATCTTTAACAATTTATCACAGTTAGTTTCTGTATTATCTGAACCAGACTGTGTGTAATTGCCAACTTGACCCCATTCAATCACAGACTGACAGAAGACTGATAACAAATTGGCTTCTTCTCCTGCTTTTGTCTGTGGCTTTGTCAACACTTCTGTCTGACGTGGCCATCGTGTTCAAATAAAGCAGGCTTCTCTCTTAATGTTAGTGTTAGCGCCCATGTTGCGACTGCTTGATCAGTTCAGTACAGTGTGGGCACAGAGCACAAACACTTTGGTTGTGCAGAAGAAACCGCTGAACTCAATTTTTTTAAAGAATGAAGAACAGTTAAGAACAATGAAAGTGCAGTTATTTCTGTGGCAGAGCTGTTTACAGACCTGCTGCGCCGCTCACTGTCTCTACAAACCAGTTAACCCATAATTCATTAACATAAAGTGTGACTGAAAATAGCAAAACAAAGTCAAACTATGCCATATCAGTGATGTCAAGTGAAGTATGATAACATATTAGAATTGGAAATCTGGCAAAGTGATGATAACAACCTTGTGCACTCGCTCGGAAGGCGAGAAGAGGGTTAAGCGAACAAAGCCTTGAAAAAGAGTCCAATTCTCCAGCTCCTGCCCCAATCCTCGCAGTTACCCCCACAAAGTACACAAGAAAAAAGAAAATAGTATCATGCATATCATTCATTAGCAGCAAATAAAAGAAATTCTCTCTAATAGTGCCCCCAAATCCCTGAGCTCCCAGCACCACGGCGCAGGGAACTGAGGAAATGGGGGAGAGAGATGCAAAAGGAAGCCGTCTCCCTCAAGTGCTTGTTAGGCCCAAATTATTATGGCGATGAATAATTTTAAAAATAAATAAGAAAATAAATAAATAAAAAAAGGAACATTTATAGATCTAAGTATTATCAGAGGAGCCGCGGGTCTGTTGCCAAGCTCTCTGGGCCCGTTTGAAATCCGCCTTTGTTTTTCACTTTGATCTTTAACTGCTAACCTATCCATTGACTTCACCTGAATCCCCCACCCGTTAGCGCTTCTTCACCCACTTCCTCCTGTTAAACTTTTCTCCTACGAGGCGCAGCACTGCCCGCACTAAGTGGCAATCATGATCGCATCATCATCCTCATCATCCTCGTCATTAACTTTCTGTTCTTCCACAACAATAATTAACATACTGCACAGGGAGCAAGATTAGGCAGAGAGAGAGATGCTGTGGTAAATGAATATAGAGCAACACAGAGCAAAGAGTCGAGGGAAGGAAGCCATGTTGGAGAGAAAAAAAGACAGAAAGGAGATGAGAGAACACTGAGACCAGCTCGAAGACTCGGCTTTCTCTCCTCCTATCACAGTTTCAATGATTTGCTTTCTTTTTTCGCTCCTTGCTTTCATTTCTTTTCCTCTTGGTTTCTTCTGCTTACTGTTTATCTTTTCTTCTCTTGTTTGTTCACTCCTCTTATCTTTTATATTTCTTCTCATCTACTTCCCTCTGACTTTCTTCCTCCTCCTCGTCCGGTCACGTCTTCCTTCTTCTCATTTCTGGTTTCTGCTTCTCCTGCCATGCTTTACATTCCCATTTGGTTCCTCTTGTTTTATCTTATCCTTTACTTTACTTTCCTTTACCTCCTTCCTTCTTATGTTTTTGTATGTCTATTCTCATTTTCTTCTCCTCTTTCATTTCAGACTTTCCATTTCCTTTTCTCTTTCACCCATGTTCTACTTTTATCACCTTCATTTCATTTCCCTTATTTCTTTCTTCTTCTTTTTACACTTCCCTCCTCAGTATCTTCTTTCCTTTGCCATCCTCTTGCTTCTTTTTCTTTAATCTAATCCCTTTTCCTCCTTCCTCGCATTTCATTTTCTCTCATATATGTTTCCCCCCCGCTATGGGTCCCTCTGGTATCCATTTTCATAATTTCTTCCTCTTTTTCTTATTTTACTTTCAACTTAATTCCTTTTATCTCATTTCCTGCCACCTTGCTTCCTCACTTCTCACTATAAAATCTCCTCTTACCTATTTGTATCATCCTTTCTTCTTTTCAAATATCATTACCTCTTTCCTGTCTTTTTTTATCCATCATCCTTTACATGCTTTTTCATGCCTACACCCTTTGTCTCATTTCCTTCTCTTTACTTTCACAAGTTTTTGTCTTTTTTAAAATCTACTTTGCTGTTCTCATTTTCTCATGAGCCCACTTTTCCATTTTCACTGTTTCTCATTTAATTTTATTAATCTCTTCTTCCCTAATTTACTTTCCTTTTTCCTCATGTTCTCATTTCTGCTCTTTCTTTCTTCCAAGTTCTTTATCTAATTTCTTCCTCTTTCGCCCAAAACTTCCTTTTGCATTTCCTCGAATTTCCTTTCTCTCTTTCCCTCACATTGACTTGACCTCCTGCACTGATGCTTCTTCTAATTTCAAATTTGTTTCCTCTTTTCTTAGTTCATATGTCCATCTCCTCTACTTTTCTTCCTTTTTTCTTTTACAGTCTATTTTTCACTCTTCCCTTCCTATCTCCACCTTCTCCCTAATTCCTCCATTTTTATTATCTTCTTCTTGTCTCATTCATTTCCTTTTCCTTTTTATGTCCTTCCTTCTGCTCCATTCTCATCTTCCTCCTGAGCATTTCAGACCTCCAGTGAAGCAGCATCTCAGCTCTGTGGTCTGTGCCTGGCCTCTGATTCATATTATAATGAGACGCATCCCAACATCCCATTTTCACTGTACTCTTCCCCACCTCCTCCCCACCTCCTTCCCTGGCTCTCATGTTTTCCCTGGTACCCAACGTCACCCCCCACTCTCTCCCCACTTTGCTCCCCAGGTCCCCGAGTGGCTCGCTCGATTCCGTTTCATCACACTTCAAACGGGCCCAACGCGATCCACGCAGGGAGGACCCAGGGACCCGAACATCTGCACGGGGAGGCATGTGTTGTGTGGTACTCCAGCGTCCGAGGGGCTGGGGGGGGGGGGGGGGGGGGGGGGACACGCAGTGCTACGAGCAGATGTCACTGGGAGCTGAGCAGCAGGCTGGGGGGATGCCGCAGGGAAAGAGAGACATAGTGAGGGACCCACCCCTGCAGCCCTGCCTGGGGAAGGGGGAGAGACAGGAGATAAACCTGAGTTTCTCCAAACACTCCACCTTTGCTCTGCTCTCCTCTCCTCACCTTGCAGCTCAACTTCCCCTCCTGCTCCCCATTTTGACAGTACATTTAGGTAATTAGTCACCTCGGCACTAATAACCTAATCATTGCTTGTCTGGGTGTGTTTTCTCTCCATTTCAAAGTCTGTGTCCTCCACGGGCTCTCCTCAGAGTCCCGGTGTGGAGGTGGAGGGGCAGAGGAGGCATACAATTACCTTTGTCTGGTTACTCCCCATGGCACAGAGAAAGCCAAGGGTCTGATCCCAACCAAAGCAAGGGCCCCTTTTACTGGAGAGAGAGAGCCTGCTCTTTGGAAAGGGTCAAGATTGCTCTCACATCCATTAACACCGGAGCTATTTCATCACTGCCTTGTTCTGGCAGGCGGGAGCTGTTGGGGACTGTGATCAGCCTCAGTCGAGCACAGACGCTGACATTTCCCCAGTTAGTGAAAGTGGCAATCCGGAGCTTCTGCTGTCAATGAGTCATCAAAGGGCTTGTTTGAGAACAGCTGTTGACGTCAGTGCACTGCCACAAGCGTTAACCCTTGTTGAGATATGAAGTTGTTTTTTCTTCCCGTCTGCATGCATGGGCATCATACAGGCAGATCTCTAAGTTCACAGTTAATCTGCCATCAAGCAGGCAGCGTCTTCTGACAGCTCGAGCGGTACGGTGAATATTAAAAACTTGATTTTTGCAGGTGTCTGGTGTTTATTACAAGTATACTTTGCTCAGCTGCCCAACATTTTCCAAAGTATACTTTAAAAATTTGTTGTTTTTGTTTTTTTGTGGGGTTTTTTGTGCCAGGAAGGTATTAAATTTCTTTTATTTCAGAGCTGTGAAATCCTCCAGCAGTAATGTGTTGTTTTCAAACTACTTCACTGTCTCACAGCTGCAGTCACTGTTCAAAACTGCAAAGTTGTTTCTCCAATTTTAGTGCGTTCGTGCGTTTTTAAAGCCAGAATGTGGAAACGACACAGACGCTACATATAAGATTTGTTGAATTTTAATGCTCAGAGTGTTTACAAAACATGCTGGAAGCTGCGTTTCCAGTATAAGGAGTAATAATAAAAACACAGCTGTACCTTACCTGCAATTTTTCCACCATTCTATGATTTGATTTGACAAATTTATTTTCATTCACCGTGTTTTTGTGTAGGACATCAACAAGTTGCCAAAATTGTATCTGTTTTTTTTTTTAATACAACTTGAGGAAGAGTTCACGTGAATTTTCCCAGTTGGGAATTAATTTTTTACGTTACTCCAACACTGCATGAATGCACAATGAGATTTGGACACACAGGGTACAAAAATATAGATTTGTCTGCTGTGACTTAAGTGGGTTTGTATTAGGCCAGTATGGTGAGTATTATAATGCATTTATCTTACATTTACAATGTAGTTTAGCAGATGGAGAATTTTTTGATTATCATTCAATTTAAAGTATAGCTGAAGCTGCGTTTAGTAATGCACTACAGTAATGCACAGATGAAAAGGTTGAAAAATAAATAACAGAAATAGTCACAGTGAGTTTATGTAATAAGCAGTAAAAGAGCTAAGAAACCTCCTAGATTTTCAATCTGTATCTGCTTTTCAATTTGGAATATTTTTCAAATCTCAACAGTTTGGACTCGTGTCCTGCAAGCACAAAAAAAATCTGCTTATTGTTGCTCTGAAATCACCCTCATTCATTCCTTATAATCTAGTGTTGTGTTTTTGGTTTTGGATCTCCAGCTGTGCTCACTGCGACAGCCGTCATGTCACCCTTTTTTATTATTCAAGTTTCTTGGAGCCAAACAGCTGTTTTGCATGGCAGATTGAATCAGAGCTTGTCATGACTCCTTTACTTACTCCGGTGATGGATAGAAGGACTGAATTCTTGCATTGTGGCACAGTTAAAAAAAACACAAAAACAAAAAAAAGGAAAGAAGCCGATGTTGTAACCCCTCGGTACGTCGATGATGAATTGCAAAAGACTGTAGCTTTTAAGTGTGCTGTGGAGGTTGTTAGAGTGAGATTTTCACAGTGTACATTTATACTTGTATATAAATTAAGTTTCACAATGAATAAAACATCTAAACTTCACATGCATAGACTTTTAGTCAGAGGCAAGCGTCAAAAGCAGAGAGAAACAAAATTAATCGTTGCAGCCACTAACAATATTCTTGTCCGTAACAAACTCCTTCGAATGGATTTCACAAGGAAACGCGTGGTAGACGGGCTTTATTAGACGGAGCTGAATGCATTGCTTTGGCTTGATGGCGAAGTCGATGTGCTTCATCACAGTCTGGGTAATGAGAGATAACTTCCCTGCTTCTGCAGGAATCGAGTCCGGCACCACAACCCCCATGCATTTTTTATCAGCTGCAATTACTCAGAGCTTGTTGATATTTCCCATTCGTTTCATTTGGGAAAATTTGCATCTGATAACCAGAGGCCTGCTGTAGGGCTAAGCGAACTGTGCTGCAGTAAATTATAGGTCTCAGACTGTCCAACAACAAACTGGAGGATTTGCTAATGGCCACTCTGCAGAACAGGTCATCTGCAGAGAGGTCTTCCTTTTTAGATGTACTGTGCACATTCATTCTCCTGGCAGTTTAGTCAAAACTTGTGAATAGTACACATTGTGCTTTTCAATATTCTTCATTTGGATCATTCTCCCCCTCCTCACACGAGGTTGCACGTAAATGATGAAACAGTCTGCGATTTATGATGTCGCTCAAGGTGTAAGGTATCACCTGTCTACCAAAAATGCTCAATTTGCTTTAACCAAGATGAGCTTTGCTTCATTTCTCCAACTGCACTCTAAAAGTAGCAAAAATTATCTAGATGTAGGCCCAGCATCCTCAAAGTGGTTGCATGTTGTGGAGCCCTTGAATGGCAAGGAAATAAAACTACAGTGTGGTACTTTTCATTTGTCTATAATTCATTTGATACAAAGATAAAGCACCACAGAACAAGACTGCGGGAGTCTTCAGTTTCAACTCTTCTGTTCTACCAGACTTAATCTCTACAACAGTGACAAACACCACCATGTTCAGTGTGTGCGTTTTTCTTGTGTAGTCCTCAGTTACATGCTGACTCTTAAAATCGCCACTCGATAATCAAAACTTTTGGAATCTTGGCCTAGGCCTGGAGTTTTTAGAAAACTGGTTTATTTTAAACGATTAAACTATAAATAATCTAGCTTCAGCCAAAGTCTTGTGAGAATTGGTGTCTCTTAATTGGACTGCCCTCATCCATACCTTGCCAGGTGTAGACAGTTAGCAAGGCAACACTGTAAACTCATGCACTGCCACTGCAAAGCAATGAGGGGTTGTCATCACAGTTAAATTACTGGGCAGCTGCAACATGGTACAAAACAAAAATGGACAAAAATGAGATTGCCAGGAAATACATAATTGAGACACATTCCAAAAGTCATTGCACGATTAAGCAATCTATGAAGGCTGGGTCAAAATATGTGATTATAGAGCATTTAATATATGCAGACTATGACAGGTGGCCGCAAGCCTAAAGATGTCAGCCACTGCCCCAGAGTAATAAAAGAAAAAAAGCACTGCATGATGTTGCTTTTGTACTGTCGGTTTCTCTGGCGTACAGCGCTTTCTTTAATCAACTCTAATTAGCAGCAGTTCTTTTCGATTAATGCCGCAGACCTGAGGTAGAGATGAAGCTTTGAATATCAGTATTTCCCTGACAGGACGGGGAAGATGAGAGCTGATTGACAGGCAGCCTTCTACCCTGATCAAGGTGAGGAGACCAGGGTGGCTGCTTCCTGGTGTCTTGGATTTCTTGTAATTGACAGGTGCAGAGAGACGTTCGGGGGTCCTCGTGGAGCTCTTTGCCGTTTATGCAGATTAACACGTCACAAGTACAAATGAATAAATAAGCCAGTAAGCGCGAATCAGGCATTTAGCCTGAGGGGACGCCATCATTAACAGATTAAACAAAGTGACTAATCACAAAAACAATCCGCTTCAGAAGTGGAGAAAGTCAAAAGACGGCAAAGTTTGGGGGTAAAAAGCTAAGCAATCTCAATTATTCAGCTATTGGCAAACAAAAGATATGAATACATAAAAACCGAGTGCTGACAGATAATAGATTTTTTTTAACAGACAATTTTGATGAAAAAGAATTTGCTTGCTTATCTGCATTTCTTCCATAGCCCACAGAAGAACTGGAAGTTTATAATGAAGGAAGTTCATAAATGATCTTCGAGGGCAGGATCACACGGATGGCTTAAATTCTTAAAGCAGTCAGGCAGTGTGGGCATCTGAGGCAGAAGTCTCATGGGAATGCTTTAGGTCAGTGTGAAGAAAATGGTGGGATAACAGATGATGAACAAACGAGACCCACGCAGGGTGTACTGACACTAAAAAGAAAATCCTGCTTCCTTTGAAGCCCAAATGAGCTGATGTGAAGTCCTCATATTCCGCACACACACCCATGCCACTGCTCATGAACTGAATCCTTAAGAATCAACCAGAAATCAGATTTTTTTTTTTTTCATGGCGTTTTATATATATATAAAACTCAGATGACCAGAGCGGCCGTAACCTCAAATTCAACTCCATTCATGGAAACAACTCAGCTGTAAACACATCACTGCTTGTAAATTGGCCTAAAAGCGCTCCTGGTTTCTAGACTTCCCTTCACGCACAGCGGACACCAGCCTACTTTGACCTTCACACCGAGCCATGGCCCAAAACCTCAGCTATTGATTTTTCTAACTATCTGTTTACTCCTCGTCTTCACACTTTCCCAGCTGCTTGGAGAGCATCGTTTGCCCCGAGGCGATCAGCAGGGCTCAGCTTGTTCCAGTCTTTGATCATCGTTCACCCAGCGGATTAACATATGCGCACTCTCTTCCTCCCTTTGTCGCTGAGCTTGATAATAAATCTACGGCCTTCCTCTATCTCTCTCTCCCTCTCTCTCGCTCCAATATAGGACGAGCCATGAATCAATCAGCCTCGCTTTACGCCTCGTGTCCGACATGGATGCAAATCACAGAAGGATCTACGGGTAAAGCTCTGCTTATTAAAACCCGATGCCTGAGTCATTACAACCCGCTTGTGCACGTGCGTGTCTCTGAGATGAACAGCAGGTAACACTCGTGAAATACAGCAACTCCGGTGGAGATAGAGGAGATAGAACACAGACGGACAAGATTAACTGATTTCTAAGACTATTATCTCAACAGAGGCCAAAACTAAGCCTAACCCACTTTGCCAAACCAAAAAGAGAATGGGAAGCTAATGAAGTTAATTACTGAGTCATTGTGGGAGGTTACAGCCTCGTCTAAAAGAGGCTTAATCTGAGGGAAACTGCAGTGCAGAGGCTCGAGTTCATACCTGCCCTCGCTGTGCAGTAAGTGTACTAATTAAGGTTGGTTTGAGCCTACAACCATCCCAGTTAGCTCACTTAAAGGGCCAGGGCTTCTGGGGTTTGGAACAACACTCTTAAGGACTCTGCAAGTAGGACACTGAGCAAATGTGTGCGAGACCAAGCGGGAAGAAGAGAAAGTGTGCGTATTTCCAGGTAGACGGGTGACTTTTTTCTTAAAAAGCAACCCATGTGGTTTCTCTAATGGCCACTGTTGAGGCACGCCCTCACTCCCCGTTGCCTTTCTTATTTATTACGACCTAATTATATCAGTGTGTCAGCTAACACAACCAGCTCCTTGCCCTAAATGCCGCAATGCTCTTGTGACTGAACTCGTACTTACAGACCTTATGTTTCTGAACTGTGTACCATTTAACCACAGCTTCTCGAGGCTCACATGGTTGTTTAGCCTGCTCTTTTTTTGTACCCCCACTCTGCCCATCAAGAATGCAACGGACAAGGCAGAGGACCACATGTGGCGAATGAAAATACAGTAACAACATGAGCTCAGGACTGGCAGGACGAGGCAGAGGAGGAGGAGGAAAAGGAGCGGGTCTGGACGAGTTCCCCTCCACATCATCAGCATGTCGGCCAGAGCAGGCCTGCGAGGTGCCATAGCTGGGGCCCTATTAAAAAAAAGAGGAGGGGAAAAAAAAACGAAGCCCAGCTTGCTGGAAAAGATCCGTCCTCTCACCTTGGAAAACAACAACCCCACTCGCTCCGACAGTGAGACAATCAGCCGTGAGCTGCTAAGGGTGAGGCGGCAGGTGACCCGGCGTGCCAAGATGAGGCCGGTTCCACACACTGATGAGCGCTTTCACAGACATCAAACCAGAGTGCCGCAGACCTCCCCACGACCTGCCTGTGCTGCCTTGTCTCCTGCTCTCTGCTTTTATTTGAGGTTGATACGGGCAGGCGGATTGGCAAATATCGATCACGGCGCTCTCGGTAAAATTCTCCCTTCAGGTCTGAGCGGTGATTACAGGCCTTGGACCCAGCTGATGCAGCCTGTGTGCGTGTATGTGTGGACATTTAGGTTTTCTCCTACCCCACCTCCCAGACAGGCTGAGGAGAGCAGCCCCATATTCTTTGGTTCGAATGTCTCCAATCATCTGCAGAAGAGAGACATCTTTAAAAAACACCCAGACAGACGGGCGGGTGGGCAGGCAGGCACACTGTACAACACAGAAAATAGGTTATAAAGCATGGAGAATAATGCATGTGAATCTCAATCATCGAAATTCAAATGATTTGGATGCATCCCCAACCAGCCCTCCTCTGCTTGTCTGCCTTCTGTCGAGGCCTCAGAGCTCACCAATCGGATCGGAAGGAAACAGGCTGCAGATTCAGAGGGTTTGCATTAGGAATGGCCCGTTATTAATTAAGCTCGTGGAGAAGAGTTTTTTGACAGCGGCTCCCGAGGCGGCGAGCGGTGTGGATCTTGGCGCTGACCTGGCCCAGCAGGGGAAGGAGCTGTGTCTTTGAGGTGGTGGTGGCGGTGGTGGAGGGGAGTAGACGGGGGCTAGAATAGGTGGTAGGCGGGAGAGAAAGAGGAGGAAGGTGGCGGATGAGGGGTGGGGGTTGGGGGGCTGGCTTCATGCCGACAGCCAGGCCTGCCACGTCTGCGTGCCCGCTTTGAAGTGTCACCTTGAGGGAAGAGCCGATGGCCGGGAAGCCGGGAGGGTGGGAGCCGCGGAGAGGAGTGGCACGGTTGGCATTGCCAGACACGGCGCTTTAATATTGCATGGGCTCCCGTCCATCTCTGTACACACTCAGGACATTCCTTCTGCTTGATTTAGTTTGAAAGTAGATCTTTGTTTTTTTTGTTTTTTTTCCTCCCTCTCCTTTCCCCTCCTCTCTCGCCATGCTGTGGCTCAACACCTGTGCTTGTTTTGTGCTCATTCCTGCCTGAACAAATGTCAAGCTCTGCAGTCAGAGGAACTTTAACAACTCCTTGCATTATGAAAGTTGACAGCGTTGCATTTGGCCTGCTGAGTGACATAAAGTCTGTGCAATATTACGTATTACAGTGCAATAAACATTCTGTCGATCAAAAGCTAATATGTTGACAGAAATATTGATGTTTTCGTGAGAAAAATTTCTTTTTTCATAAAGCACACGCATACACACACCAAAAAAAAATCTGTTAGTACAGTGAAAATGAAACCAATGTGTTTCCAGTGCTGAAGATAGAAACTTTAAGATCAATATACAATTAAAAGAAGATGTGCAGACATTTTATACTTTCTGGTCTCCAAGACGCCCTTAAACCCTTGGATGCTGAGAAAATTTAAACTTGGCAAAGAAAATCTTTAATATGAAGCATTTCACATTTCAGAATAAAACCAAAGAAACTGGCAGATCGATACTCCCATACCTTAATGGCCAACTTTCTGTAGAATCTTACCAAGTAAAGGCAAAAAAGAAACTCTCACTCTAAATTTGCTAATTTCTAATACTGCTTTTATCCCTTCCTCCAGTGCCATCCTCCCTTTATGAAAACTAAACCATACCGTTGGGGACTCAACTTAAACTTTTATTACTTCTCTCCCATCATCACTGTGCTCGCCTGACCTGCTGCCAACACAGTTACAGAACACGGCGGAGAATTAAACATGGCGTTAGTTTGAGAAGATGCATAAGAGGGAAGTTTATCAACAGAGGCTGCAGGAAGGAGGTGTTTTGAAGTGAGGAAAAGCGCATTTAAAAAAAACACTCACGCTGCACGCACTTTCTACCCACTTTAACAACCGTCCCAGTTCACAAATAGTAGTTTTAACTCCCCTGATTAGCACTGACATCTGCTGCCTTTCATCTCTCCCTCCATCTTGTTTTTTTAATCAGATTAACCCAAACGGGCATCCTTTAATGGCCTCTTTTTTAGGAAAGCTGAAAGAGGAGAGATAATTAAAATAATTAAACCGCTGGGACCGGTCTGTGCACGCTCATCTCCGGCTCTTTTCTTTTCTTCTTGCCTTTAAGTTTTGATTCCGCCTTGCTTACCAATTCAAGCAGCACAGAAAAAGAGAGGGAGAGAGAGAAAGACTCATCATCCTCACTTAATTGCATTAAGTTGACTCTCGGAGGTCCAATTTTTCCCTCCAAAACCAACAGCCAATGTAGGATCTGATCTTTAGGTGCATGTCAGCCTTCTAAATGTGGAAGCGGTGGGGGGAGGAGGGCACACTTCTAAACAGTCTTTATGGAGCATATTTATTTAGTCAGTGAGTGTATTTTGCATAAGGCCAAAGATAAAAAAAGAAAAAAGGAGGGCGGGAGTATCCTCTTTAATGATTATTTATTCATGGACTTTTAAGCTTTTAATGAGGACAAATGAAGGCGTTTTTCAGAGTGTCAGTATGTAGTATGCTTACCAAAAATATTCTTGTTTAGCATTTTCTTTTGCACTGTATGTCCACAAGGAATAAACACTAACATTTAAATATAACTAGGAGTTTGGAGCAATCAGTTTATCTTGATCTTGCATACAAACATCAAATCTCCCGCAAGTTTTGATCAAATTCTGTAATGATGATGCAGATGATGCTGATTATGATTTAACAATTTTCAGCGTTCCTTGTAACTGGCGCTAAATCTCATTGATAACCACTACAAAACAACAACAACAACAAAAAGAAACTGAAATTATAGGAGTCTGGGTGTTTTTCAGAATAAGAGTTTTCTCATTTATTTCCAATTAAAACACCAATGACAACGTTATCAATCAACAGCCTTGGAATTGAACTGTTTTACATCAGCTATTCACGCCGGTGTAAGTTATTCCCCTTCATGCAAACACACGTCATACACTGGTATATTGTAGCTTCCAAGCTGACAGCCCAAAGGGAAAAAAGTAGGCTATACTGCACCATCTGAGTTATATTCTACATTATAGGTGTACATATCTTGAATATTATAATTACACGTCTTCAGATGAATTCAAACTTCCTGTCAGAAAGAATCTAATGAATTCTTGCATGAGGATTTTACTGAGAGCAACAGCCCTGACATCTTCCTCGGAGTGCAGCCCCAAACTTTACACAAGCTTCGATGTCTTTTTCCCCTCTCATACACTTTCACTTCATTCAGATCATTTTCACAGGGCTTCATTTCAAGTTTGCACCAAAAAAGATTTATATTTAAATTTTCATGGAATCTTTGAGAACATTGAGGAGCAATTTCACATTTGCACTGACATCTAATTTCTCAAGTAGAGTCTGAAAGCACAAATTGCCAAGGATTCCCTATGTGCCCAATTATCCTGCATCAATTTCCTTGACCCTGCGGAATGCTGGTAAATTAATCATATCACTTTTTCCCCCCCTTCTTCTTTTTTTTTTAGGGCTCTCTCTCGTGGAATACATATGCACACGTTTGATAAACTAATCATACTTGGTCGGTTGTATTCAGAAAAAAAAAATAATTCTCTGAAGCAGGATGAGAGTCAGCAGTCAGGCCCAGAGAACTGGGAACTGATGCAACATGCAAAGTCACATACATAAACATGCAATCCATAAGCAGAAAAAATACAACGCAAAATGACAAAAAACCTATTCATTTTTGTATTAGTAAAAACTCAATTGTATTTATTAATCAGTAAATCATTGTGTCTAGTTTTCTGTATGCAGTATTTATAGACAGTAGATGATGGTAGAAGTATTAAAGAAAATAATTAATGTGAAGAGTCATTGGCAATATTATCAATACTTTTATATAAATAAATATACACATATTTTTATGTTTATACACACACTTTAACAGCACCATTAACAGCCTAAGGATCTAAAACATCTACGGTGATTGCCTGCATAACAACGTATTTACCAGGCTGCCTTACCTGTTGATCCCAAAGACTATGGTTGATCCTAACATGGCTGCAGAGTCTGGCGTCTGTTTATGGAGGAACAGTGTCCTCTAGTGGAAGCAACACAACACACACAACAGTACAAGTACAAGTAAATAAACAAAAAAGAGAGGGCCGTGGAAAAACAACAACCATAAAACACTGATCTCAGAAATGTACTCATCATTTGGGAAAATGCAGAACAAGTGTTCTTCTTAAATGTCAAACAGCTAGGAAAAGCTGTATTTTTTAAGGTATTAAACAAAATCTAATGGGGTCGGGTACAGATGATACACAAGGTTCTTAAAAATGTCTTTACTGTACATTGTGTAATTTCTTCTGACTGCAGAGCTTTTACTTTTGTTTCATTTTTTAGTTGTCCACCCCCCTCACGTTTTTATATAAAAATTCTACTACTTATTGTCTAGATTTTTGTTGTTTTGTATGTAACTTAAACACAAAAACAAAGCAAAGGGCAATACAAAAACCTTTTAATCATGTAATACACGCTTGAAATCTTCAAAAAAAAAAAAAAGGCAAAGCAGCACTGATAGTTCGAGCAGTTGTTAATGATGCTGAGAAAACTAGATGAAAATACTATCACGTAAGTAAAAAAAACAACTCTAGGTTTAAAGAACTTAAACCTTTGTTTTGGTTAAGATGCTGGTATGTAAAAGATGAAGATTTTCTTTTAACTTGTCTGAAACTGGATGAAGTGATATTTGCATGGGGCGGGAGGAGTGGGAGTCTCTGTTTTTTTGTTGTTGTTTTTTTAGAATTCTGACTCTAATTTCATAATTATGAAAAATCTGACATTCTGAGAAAAAAAAAGTCAGAATTCTGACATTAAAGAGATTTTGGCCCTGATCCTCTTCCATAAAAGTCACCTCATTGCTACTAGCTATGTTGTTTATATCTATTAAATAATGCGACAGAGCCAGGGAGCATTAGCTCGATGTCGTGCTTTTCTCCGGTAGTTTAGGATTTTTGTTGGGGTATTTGTCCAAATAGTTGGAATAAAAGCCATACTAGGTAAAGCTGGGCCCAAAAGTCCTAACTAGTCAATTTGTGGACGCACTAGAAAATACTTTTACATAGTAGGCCTATTTGCTATAATTGCCCAGGCTAGTAACTTTGAGGCTTACTATTTAACTAGTTAGTCGTAAAACATTCCCACGTGACATTAAGGACATTTACCCCCATTTACTCCTCATTAATCCTTAAAAGAGTTTATAGTAGGTGGACTTACCTTTAGTCTGGACAAACCCCTTTCCCTCCCTGCTAGCAATTTTAGCTTAACTAAGCTAATCTAATCTTATCCTTGCCATATTATCAACTAAACTTTAACTGCCATTTATGGAAGCTTGTTTCTGCTGACACTGAGTATCTTGAAATTTTTAAATTTCCTGAGTTATTTTGACTTTTTGGAATTTTCTCATTTCAATTTCATCTGGTTTTTTTTTTTTGTTTGTTTTTAAGTGTTTTTAATTATTGTTGTATGGGGGACATATGTCAGAGGTAAGAATAAAAAACCTGTACAGGTATTACAATTAAAACGTGGAATTTTATAAAAGCAATGACTTAGACTTGGAGCAGTTCAAAGTCTGAATAAACATGTCCCCCTAACCCATTAAGCAAATTGATACCTTTTTTGTTGTTGTTTTTTAACCAAATTAACACATAATCAAACCAAGCATATCTCCTACATTTTTATTTTAGTTTTGCAAATTCACAATGTCATTTGTCTTAGTTTTTTTTTTTTTCCATCTAGTTCTAGTTTTTAAGTTTACGTTAACTATTATAATACTGATTCTGAGTAAGTTAACCATTTCAGATAACTTTTCAACTTACTCAATTTTAAATTTATTAAGTCCAAATTTAAAGAACTTGAACTTTAAATTTCTAGTAGCTTAACTGAGGAGAGTAAGCTTATTTGTCTACTTCAATTCGACTGGGAGGTGACTTCCTAAATTAATAATATTGTCAATGAAGATCAAGAAACTAAAATTCAGTCAGAGCTGAAAGTAAAATATTAACCCATTTGGTTTTGTCCAAAGATTAAACTCACAATGACCAGAAAAAAAAACAAAAAAAAAAAAACGAGGAAAACTCAGAACTGTAGTGCAAAACATTGAAGACGATCTTTATTGTTCACAGTTAAACACAAGCCACTGCTTTACGAACTTCCTTTTTTGCCATTTTGTCCCAGATTCTCCAGCTCCGGTGAGAGTCCTGATTTCTTCCTTCAGTTTGTGCTGATTGTACCTTCTGTCTTGGTTTCTTCTGTCTTGGTTTGCTGTAGATACTATGGTTGGCATTTAAAGTGGATTGTTGAACATGCTTTAGATAGCGAGGCAGAAGGAAAAAACAGCAGGAGTTCCCGGTGGACAACAGGATTTAGATGGACTTCCACAGCCAGAGTTTACTTCTAATACTTCCAAAAGGGGAACAGGTTACTCCATGTTTATCAGACCTGCAGAAAGGAAAACCCATCGGACAGAATATGTCTGTTTTCAAGCGTAGTGAACAAGTTGAGAAACAACACTTATGTTTAGAGATGACTGAGTTCAGCCAGAATGCAAATATATTGCTTGGCACTTTCAAAATAATCGTATTGAACTGAATGTTGTGATAAAACCTGGGTCGTGCAACCCTGTCAGGTCTGATTCAATTTTAGTTCATGTACCCCAAAATTAAAAAAAAAAGAAAAAGAAAAAAAAAAGGGGGGGGGGGGGGGGGGCAGGGGGTGTAGAAAATGTAGCATTTATAAAAATTCATAAAAATGTTACCAGTTTCCAAATCTCATTCACTCACTTTCCTTTTTTGTGGAAATAATCATTTTTGTGTGTCCGCAGCACCTACACTTAAACATTTGGATGCAAAACCAATTTTCCTTTTAACAAAAACGTAAAGGTTTGTCGGAAATGTTCTGCTTAAACACAGGAACAATAAAGTGTGGGTTCAAAATGTCACTAGAACAAACCAAAAACTCAAGCGAACTTATATTCGAACTTTGATTAGAAGTGATAACTGATGAAAAATAAACAGTGTTTTCTTTTTTTTAGAATTGCTACCATTTAAATAGGAAAAAAAGAAAATGTTTCAAACAAAAACAAGAAGAAAAAAAAAAGTGAGTAAGCTGTCAGTTTACCCAAAATTCAGGTTTTCTGACTTGTGCCTTCAGTTACAGTCAAAGAGACAGTTTCTGCCTTCTCAGCTTATGCAATAGTGATGAGTGGAATTTTGCTCACAGCTTTTAGACATGATCTCTAAATATTTCAACAACAAACCGTCTGTTACTGTGGATAGCCACACCACCACAATAGAAAGTAGCTCCAATTTAGGTGAACTGACTTTCTAAAAAGTAAATAGTCAAGGTGTCCTGTGTAGGGAGCTTCATGATTCTTTATCACTGTTATCAGCTTCCTGTCAGTGAAGCTTTCAGCACCTTTGTTTTGTCAAGCGTAGCGTGCTCACTGGTAACATGCTGACATTGCTTGTATCACATTATCAAAATTCTTCAGGGAAATAAAGCATTATGAAAAAAACACAAACAAAAAAAACCCCCAAAATCAATCATAAGTAGAAGAACTTGGGGTGAAAATCCTGTTGTCCACCCAGAGTGACACTTAGGGAATGGGACAAATAACACTGAATTGCTGACATGTTCCTCTTGTCGATTTTGTAGCTCTTCTCCGTCATTAAATTTCAGTCTCCCTTCATACCGGCTCAGTCCTATGTCCCTAACTGTGCTCATGATGGGTCTCGTTATAGTCCATGATCTTAAGCTGCTGCTGCCGGGGGCGACTTGACCCTACCTGTACCCTCCCACCACCAGGCCCCGCCCCTGTCTTTCTGCAGAGACTTTCCTGCCTGGAAGCCCTCTGCTGCTTCGGCTCAGAGGCGGGCTCCTTGGTGGGCACAGTGAGAGGAGTAACAGGGGGAGGGGGAGGGATGGGCGAAGGTGCGGGGCTGACTGGGGCAATATAACTTGGGCTTATCGACTCCACGCACAGCTCAGTCTTCAGGCCGTGGGCGAGGCCAGCGAGGCGAGGAGGTGGCTGGTCCTCATCACACTGGCTCTCACTCTTGTTGCGGAACAGCTCACGTGCCCTCATGCCCAGGAAGCTCTTGGCACTGGGGTAGGAGCCCACGGTGAGTGGTGTGTCTGAGGCGGCCAGGGGAGTGAGCAGGCTGGCGTGGGGGCAGGACAGGGAGGGCTCCACCAGCAGGGGTGGGGCAAGTTCCTGACTGCCGTTGATGGAGTTTGCTGTTGACTTGGAAGAGTTGCTCGCCTTTGGTTGCCCTGGCGATAAAGTGCTGCCATTGCCATGAGGGGAGTCATGTGGTGGTCTGCTGTCTGTGTCCTCGTTGTTGTGAATGTTACTTGGTCCATCTGGCACGATGCCACTGTGGTGGGGAGAAAAAACATTATTTCAGAGTGGACCAAATAGCTGAAGTTCTTTTTTTTTTTTTTTTAAATGAAAAGAAACAGTGAAACATACATTTTCCATTTTTTCCCTCCTCCAGGTTATTTATGAATAAATTAGACAACTGACATTTTTTTCCCCTTACAACTAAAGATTTGCAATGTTAAAAAGCCTATGAACCATCTATGATCCGCACAATAATAGAAGTTATCTATGAAATACTATGCTATCCATCCATTTGTGTCTGAACCAAAGTGTCAGACTCTAGTTTTCAGCTCTGCCGTTTTAGCACTAAAAAGAATATTATATAATTTGTAATGTACTAATAATACGATTTCACCAAACTGAGTGTTGGTGGATTTGCACACACTCTTACAGGTGCTTTATTATATGCCTTTAAAAAAAAAAAAAAAAAAAAAAAAAAAAAAAAGCGCTGTCACACACTCACACGCTGATGGATGCATTAGAGGCAACTCAGGGCTCAGTGTATTACTCAAGGATACTTTGACATGCAGGTTGGAGGAAGCAAGGACTGAAACACTGACTTTACTTTTGCATGGCAAAAAGTAACATCACAACTCCACTCTGACCTGGAGTCACAAGGCATGTGTGGGTCATCTCTGCCCTCTGGTGGTGAGCAGGAGGTGGTGCTGGCTGGAGCCTCCATCTCTACTCTGCTGTAGAGCTGCAGGAGTTCAGTCTGCAGCAGCTGAGTGATTCTCCTCTGAGCCTGATACCTGCTGTCTGAGGCCTGCAGCTCAGCCCTTCAAAGAAAAGAGAGAAGACACTGGTTCAATGTAGGAAAAGACAAACATGGAGAGAGAACATGAGACCAAATTGTGGGGGGAGCCAAATGTTTTGTTTGTAGGAAAAATGATCTTGCCTACTTGCACAACTAGTTTATGATCCGTAATAAAGTAGCGATCCATCTTCTCACACAAAGATTACGACAAACGCTAATTTTCAAATTACACAATGCTGCTTTAAGTTATACAGAAAAGAGTTACATTAAATTCTCTTTTTGTTTGAATCCTGGTGCTCACTTTGCTTGACATTTTACGTCCTCGAGGAACTTCTTTTGCTCTGCAATAAGGTGTTCCTTCTTGGAGAGAAGCGTCTCCAGCTCGGCGACTCTCTGCTGCGCTGCCTCGAGTTTCTGACCCTGAACCAGCAGACTCTGCCGTAGAGTCTCCACCTCCTTTCCGTAAGACACCTGCAGCATCTGGGCCTCCTGGGTGGTGGGTCACAACAAATGCATGAAAATGGGAACAAAATACAGATTAACATTTTCTGCGAGCCTTACTACAAAGCTGTCATATTCTACAAGGTAAGTTATCTGCAAATTAGCAGTAAGTGGTACATAAGCACAGTCATGTCTTTGTTTCAAAGCATTATGATTAGCTGACTGCCTGTGACTTCATTCACCAGAGTTCATATTGCCATGAAGTTGAAAATGCTTCACTGGGAGAGTTTTGTTTCACACCCAACAAACCCAATTAGTGTCCATTTTCACTTCAGTACGTCATCTCTGCTGTTCCCTGCAAACACACACATACCTTTGTGTTATTGGCGTCTGCGTGCTGTAATTCCTGCATGGACAGCTTATGTGCCTCCCCGAGGAGCAGCAGCTGCTTGTTCAGGAAGCTCATTTGCTGCTGGGTGCTCTCGCTGTTGCTCAGCTGAAGGACAAATGAGACAAACAATGATGATGGAGGGCAAATTAGCAATTATGCTACAAATACCCTGTTCGAAAGAATTTGAGAAAAGCAGTCCTTAATGATCTGACTCTGATAAACGTCCAATGAGTTGCGGCAAAAAGTCATGTGATATTTCAGTACACAGAGAAATCCAAAAGATTTCAACTTTGTTTAAATGTGTCACACTTTACAGCCATTCTGTGAAATCGTCCTAAGAAATTACTTCCCAGGTCGTGATATTAAACCATATGGCCATGGTCTTGAAGAATATCTTGACTGCCTAATAAGTGAGAAATTTAAGGAATAATTCAGAATATGGTGAGGCATCTTTTGCCTCTGCCAACTTGTACTTAACCTGAATATCGTGAACAAGGACCTTATATATGACCCTATGGATGCTGTCTGATCTGAAATGAATAGACGCCTCCCTGCTCATCAGGATTTCGGTTCAGTCTGGGTCAGAGGAGGGAAACAGACTTCAGACCAATCCCAGGAGCCAGAAAAAACACTCAGACCCCCTGTGTCGCTGACCCAAAAATAAAGAGGGTGAGACAATATCTCCAAGGCAACGAGCCCTGGGACAATCTGCATGTTTTTTTGGAGCTCCCCAAGTCTGACCCAGCTGTCTGCAAGCCTGCTCATGGTACTGCACAGTTTTTCCATTTACAGGAGAAGCAAGCACATAGAAAAATAGAGTAAAAACACAACCTGACTGTGTTAGGAAGTTAGTGATGTCTCACCAGTGGTCATATAGGTCTGTTGGCAAAGACACGTTAATGTCCCTGAAGTTGAGAACTTGCTCTGACAGAGAATGATTAGATATGAGGATATAAGGATATCAGAGCTTGACTTAAAAAAAAACCCAGGTCAGGCACACATACCACTGGATTGGAACTTCCTATAGCAAAAGGTATAGGAAGTCTTAATATGAAAGGCAATCAAAGACTGTGGGGGGTGCACCTGCAGCAGCTTTAAGTGCAGCTGCTACTTTTAGATTCCTCACCACAGGCTTGAAGCTGGCTTAGAAAGTTAACCACTTCTCTCTCTAACTGACTCAACTTTCATTTCAACCCGTGGTGACTTCTACCGCTCAGATACCAGACAGCAATTTTTGAGTCAAGGAATCAGTTTTCAATCTGGTAAGGAGCACAATGTCTTCGACCTTCTCATGTTGGTGCACTGAGAATTTGTCTCCCAAGGTTAACCTGCGAGTCCTGCTGCCTAAAGACAAGCATCCAGTTTTTAACTACCTGAACCTTTGTACAGATGCACAACCCTGAACTAAAACCAAATTTAAATTTTGCAAGTCTTACAGAAGGAGTTACAGTGTGCTGTAATCACACCACGTACAGCATAGAGACACCTTCCTTTTTTCTATAACAAGTGGCAAAGCCACCAATCATCCACCAGGTGGAGGTTATCGCACTAGTAATGTAGCTACAAAGGTAGAATGTCAAACTATCAAAACACCAACAAAAGCCGAAGTTCTGACTGTGGTTTGAAATGATCTCACACTCTGTACTTCTTTACCTTGATAGTCATCTGATTCAGGAGGTGACCAGTGTGACAAACTTTGTTGTTGGCCCTTTGAAGCTCAGCTTCCAGTTCATCCATCTTCTTCTGATACTCCTGCAGCTTGCTCTGAACATGCAGGACAGATTTAGATGAATACCAAACTCTAATGTATACCGTATAGAAATGTTAGCACATCATAATATAAGAGTGAACGTGCATGTGTACCTGGAGCTCCTGGTTCTTGGTGTAGTAGTCGTCTCGACCCTGCTGCAGCTGTCTGATCTGACTGTGCAGCCTGGTCACCACCGTCTCCCGGTCCTCCCACAGCTGCCTGTATCGCTGCTGCTCCACTTGCAAGCTCTCCCTTAGAGATAGGATGTCCACACTCTGCAGGTTCAGCTGGTCCTTCTACACACACACACGCGCACACACACACACGCGCACACACGCACACACACGCACGCACACACACACGCACACACACACGCACACGATAAGCACAGAATTTTCTAAACCAGAAACTCAGATTGAACTGTTTTTGAATGATTTACAAAAATACTGGCACACGTCTCAATACAACCTCCTAGTAGACACACCAATGGTAACATATGTCGCCTGGTTCTCAAGTTAATGCATTCAGAAGAAACTTTACTCTGACCCTAACATCAAGGTCACGGAGCTTCGAACTCCAAGATTGCTATTAGATGCACTTGTGGTATCAATTTGAAGTTCCTACATTGCCTCGTTTTCAAGTTACCAAATTCACAAACTCTGGTGTCCATGCTGCCCTGCTGCTTGCCTGGTGGAGTGGGCAGAGGGGTAAAAAGTTATTCTTTTGGTTGATTGCGACATGGATGTAATCAAACACATTTGATTACTGGAGGCAAAACAGCCTTTGTGACTTCTTTGTAACTGTTATTTGTTGGAAACTAATCTGTGTGCAAACAAAACTTCGGTTACAGTTTCATTGGTATGTATGCAGATGACCCTCAGCTGATTAGACAGCTGGTATTATGAAATGCCCGAATGCCTCAGTGATTACTGAATGTCTCTGAAGAATTTAGATGAGCTTTGTCCCTTTTTTTATCGTTCCAAATGAAAATAAGCTATTGAATCAGTGCACATCTAGTGTATAAGATAGCTACATCACCTTTTGTACATTTTCAACACTGTTTGAAAGTGTTCAATCTGTGATAATGAGCACTTGCAAACTTGCCATGGCGTTGTTCTGCTCCTCTAGTGCGGTGGCATTGATGATGCGTCGGAGGAGGCGTCGGTTGCGGACGGCGTGTTGCTCCCTCTTGTAGCGCTCGTACAACAGCTGGTTGTGCAGCAGGAGCAGCTGGCTGCGCAGCGTGTGAAGCTCATCCAGCGGAGCTGAGCCTGAGGAAGCCCAGGTAATAATAATGTAATTAACACACACACACACACACGACTAATTAGTGGAGTTAATTATTATTAGAGTGTGAAACACAAGATGAGCACAGGTAATGGTTTAGGTATAAAATTATATTCTATAATCTATTGCTTTTCCTAACTTTGCTAATCACTCACACGCAGTGGTATAAAGAGCACTTAAAATAGCAAACACCTTTTACAAATGAGTTCAGGTGTGCAGTTTAGTAAGAAAATGTGAATTTTTTTTCTTATTTTCAAATCAAGATTGGCATTTGTTCACATCATGATAACAGAACAAACATTTGATCACTAAAGGCTGAAGTTCAACAATTAAACAAGCAAAAGTAACTAGTACTATGGTCTGGTTGGCAGTTTGACGAATAACCTGATGTCATTACCAGTTATTTACATCATAAATATTATATACATTATGAATATTTAAAATTATGTCAAATAATAATAAAAATCTAGGAAATGCCCAGTCTAACTTTGAATACACGGCTTTGCTTATCAAAAAATGATAGACTAATTTAGTGAGTATGTGCTGGAAAGTTTGATCCAGGATCTTTACAGTCATCCAAGGGCTCCATGCCCATCAGCCACAAGTGAAGAGTGAAGTTTTGTTTTAGATGTAATTTGAAAGACGTGACTCCTATCAGTCAGCCAAGGGAGATTATCAGATTCCAGAGTTGTAATTATAGGTTGGCAGAGTTTTATTTGTTTTTCCTTTTTATGAACTGCAGCTGGAGAAAATTTGATTTGTGCGCTTAAGCATAAACAAAGGCAGAGAAGACATCTTACATCTCATTTCAAAATACTGCAAATGTCTTAAGACCTCGCGGCCAAACTTAGTCATGCATATTATTTATATACTGCTCCATCTGCAGTGTTGATAATGGCTTCTTTCATCTGTGTACAATGGTGTTCTGAGTGTTGTGAAGGATTTACCTCCAAAGTGTGTCCAGTCAGCTGACTTACTTGGCAAAGGTAATCTGTTAAAGAAGATTTTTTTTTTTTTTTTTTTGGGGGGGGGAACAAAAACAAAACAGGTCAGTAACATGAGCAGTTTTTGTCGTATTGTACTCTTAATCTGCCCTTTTTTTTCTAAAAAACAAAACAAAGCCATGTAGTCACCGGTAAAAGCAAATGTTAGCACAGGTTAATGGCCTTTGCACACCGGATGCAAATAAAGCGATCTGACCAATCAGACCACTGTATTGGACAGCAAGTGTGCTTTAGCTCAAAAAGTGCACTTGTGCTAAATATACAATAATACAGAAATGACTCATTTTTTGTGATGAAAGTCAGTGTCAGAGGAAGCATCTGGATGCACCTCCTATCTTTCTAGCAGAACATTCAGTATTTTTGCAAACCAGATCACGCCAGACTCTAAGAGCCTACTCTGTGGGCTCAGTCTTGGGACTTATTTTCTGCTGAAGTGACAAGACACAACAGCTGGCTTGGCTTTGTCCAACAGTATCAAAATCTACCTAGCAGAGTCTAGAATTCACTAAATGTCAAGATATATCAAGACTGTTTATAAGAGCTATAATTATGCTCCTACAATTTTCCCATACGTTGTCCATATTTCCTCCCCTTACAGGTGACCACATCGCAGTAAAAATGGCATGCTTGTAACTTGTCTTATTTCTCTCTCTGCCTTGATTTTGACATGTGTGTGTGCCAACTTCATTCTCTCCACCTGCCTGTATTAACACAGATAAAATCTAAATATGGCAGTAGCAAGCAACTAAAATTGAATGCAGTCTAAATGATCTGTGCTTAGTCCTGGCTTTGCTGACACCGCTTGTGCTGTTGTATTATTGGCACTGTGGACAAGCCAGCTGTGTGTGTGTGTGTGAGTGTGTGAGAGAGAGAAAGAAAAGAAGGGGGAGGTGGATTTCAAACAATGTCATGCTTGTTCAAACCGGGTGTTTTCCTTTGGAACTGCGGTAATAGACTGGAAACAACCCAGAAACACTCTGAACATTGAAAAGCACATCAAAACAGACTCATGAGGTTCTTCAGTGTGATCAAGATGAGTGGCTGACTCACAACAAAGAAGTTAAAGAATGAATACCTAAACCACCGCAACATACATGTGTTACTTCAGTATTTTCATACTGAAAGTTGATATTTAATAACTTAAATTTTCTTTGAAACTGTATCCATCTAGCAGAGTTTGTATCACACTCACTAAAGCTAATCAGGAAAGGCACAGAGCTTTTCTGTGCAACTAAAACTACAACTGAAAATACAGTTTCGGTGCATCTAACCTCATGGCATGTGTTTCATGCCATTCAACAATGTTGAAAAAAAGGTTTCTGCATGCTTTTCAAAAGTTAATTTAAGATGTTTGACAGCAGAACACAGTAATAACTTGAGCAATGCACACTGATTATCTATTAAAACTAAATGTCTTCACACATTCTGATTTAGGAATCATCAACTTGAAAATGACACAAATGTTGTGGATTATGCAAAGGAGCCACAAACCCTCTTCTAAATACTTAATAATGTTGTGGGTGTTTCATTACGCCCAACATAACCAGCTTGCGGTCCACGTGGCACTGATGATGAGGTAACAGTGGAAATGAAAGACTCCACTGGCACCCTTTTTTTCTAAACAATTTGAACCTTATATTGGACTCAACTGGATAAAATTTATTTTTTAAGTTTAATTTTTTTTCCAAAACATTTAGAAATCACCTAACAATTGGAACCTCGTGTCCTTGCTACTTGCATTTCCCATCTGTCACCTTCTAATTGTCATTTCACCTCTTCTAAACAGCCTGTAATAGAAAACAATGCCGACTACATGTAGTAATGCATGTCTGATATGGTCAAAGTATTAGGACATTTAAAATTTATGATCTCTCACAAGTACTTAAGACTTTTAAAATATTTTATGGCTTAAAAATCAATTTAAATACTGGAAAGAGCTGAGCGGATCCTGTAGGAGTTGGAGATAAGAAATACTCAAATACAGGGACTTGACTTTTTACTCAAGGGGCTAATCTGATAGATTACTGGCTGCTGCTTTTGTAATAGCATTGTGAGGAAACTAGATGCAGTTGCTGCCATTACACATGACATTTTTAGAAGAAATATTTTTGGCAAATCAAACCATTTCTGGTCTGACTATAGCACATCAGAGGCTGGGTCATGACCAATTCTAGTCTTTTCATGCACAACAGAACATTTTAAACTATTAAAATATACTGTTGCTAATGTTTCCAAATAAGCTACAATCTATAGAATCTGTAGTGTTCGCAGAAGCTGTAGCAGCTGAGTCTACACAGGATGTGTGCAGGCACAGGATGGAGTGCAGGTCACCTGTGTTTTAGACCACAATCACTGTAGATATGAGTGTTAAAATGATGTAGACTTAAAAGTCTCTCACCTCTTGAGAACTTTGTCGTGGGCGTCACTTCCCTGCTGAACAAGGCGATCCAGCACCTCCAGTGGTGAAGCAGACACTACCCCTTCCTCCTCTCCATCCTCCAACCCCTCTTCCCGCTGCAAAAGTCTCTCCATGGTGACCTTGTGCGCCACCTCTGACGTCTTCTGGTGCACAAAGAGTGAAGCTGCCCTCGGCAAGGCCAGATCAAAAAATGACTCATAGGGAACCGGGGCTGGCGTCTTGCTGCACGGACTCGGGGAGAACATCCCAAACTTAGTCACTTCATCATCCGGGACAGAGGGGCTTTGGTGCAGGTGGTGCTCAATAGGAGTAAAACATGTGTGAAAGGAGCATGACTGCTCCAGGCCAACAGCTGAATTCCTTCCTTCTCCTGCTCCCACTCCTCTTTCACTGCCAACAGTGCTGCTACACACGGTGTTCTCCGCTTTATCTGGTGTTGATACAGCATGATGGGTGTCCCGGACGGTGCCTCCAGGCTGGGTGCTGGAGCGGGTCTTGTCTCGTGTCTGACAGCCAGTCAGCGTTTCAGTGGTGTGATAGAAAGGGGAGTCAAAGCCCCTGACACCCGACAGCTCCAGCTTTTCTTCAGTGAGCTTCCATAGCTCCTCTGTGATGGCAGCTGCAGTAGATGGAGACAATGACATTCAGAATATACATGCAGGTTTAAATATTTCTGCAATCACAAAACTAGCGCCCAATTTTTTTTTGTATTTTTTTTTTTATTATTTAAGAAGGAATGGATGTTTACATCTAAGCACCTAGCTTTAGAAACAGAGCTTGTGCCATTTGGCAGATGCTTCTGTTAAAAGTGGTGTTCGCAGCACTGCAGGTGCATTTATTTTTATTATAAGTGGCTCAAGTGGGATTTAAACCAGTAACTATGCAGAGAAAGCTCAACATACAGGGAAATAAACAGATGTGTTGGCATCCTGGATGTTTAGTTCATGAGCTGAGAATTGTCCAACTTAACTGGGGGAATCTGTTTATCAGAATGTTGATTTAATTAAAAACAGACCATCCTACTGACTCATTGTTCTTATATATGTGTTATCCAATTTTATTAAGGTGTCTGTTCTGAAAAATCAAATTACTTTGCTTTAAAGAATGCAACTAGTTTAAGGGAAAATCTATTGGGCTAGGAAGTACAGTTTCCTTAACTTTCCTTTCATTTCTTTTTGAGAGGCAGCGTAGGCCATCTCTAGTCGTATGACAACTGGGATAGGCTCTTGTCAAACATGGTTGTGGTAGTGTGATAGCCTGGGGCTGCTTTGCTGCTTCAGGACTTAGACACTGTAATTAATGGAACCATGAATTCTGCTCTCTACCAGAATATCCTGAACGAGAACGTTGGACATCAGTTCGCACCCTGAAGCTCAAGCTGGGGTGTGAAGCTGGATGATGATCCAAAACACACCAGAAAGCCTACCTCTGAATGGCTTTTACAAAAAAAGGCAGCAAAACAAGGGTTTTGGAGAGGCCTAGTCAAAATCTGGACTTGAATCTGATTAAGGTCATGCCAAAGCATCTCAAACAGGCCTTAAGAGAAAGGTGGGCCTCTCCAGTGATGTGAAACTTACTACAAATGCTCGACTGCAATTCTTACTGCCAGGGTGGCAAAACCACTTATTACGTTAAACAATTTAAAAACTGAATTTTACATTTACTTTTTTTTTTCTTTTTGTCTAATATAAAAATGTAATGAGTTGAAACACTTAAGGGTGACAAATATGAAGAAAAAAAAACCAAACAAACAAACCAAGAACTCTGCAGGTGTAATATTAAAGAGAAAAGGAGCAGACTGCTACATTAAGAGCCTCTCAGGATTATCAATATGGCTTTGATGGCTCCAGTGATTGCCAGTAGCAACCACTAAACAGAAAAGCCATATGACATTGAGAATTTTCAAATGTAGGTCTTGTGCCAGAATCACCAGTTCATACAGCTCTTTTGATGAATATGTGCCTGTGAATGCTGCTCAGATCCAATGTTTGAATAAAAAATGGCTAGCATGAATTTATTCAACATCTTGCTAGCATTTTGTGTGCATTTATAATTCAATAAGAGGAATGAGAGCAGCAGGTAGTCTGCCTTTAACACCATGTGAATAACTTGGGGAAACTATAGACTTCTTTTTTGTTAACCTCAAAATAAATATTTTTTTAATAGTACAGCAACATTTTCTTGGGTTGACTTTAGTCCTTGTGGCTTGAATTTGCTGACAATGTACATAAATGTGTTTCTGCAAGAAAGAAACTCACCCTCTTCCTTCTCTTTTTCTTTCTCTGTTCTCAGCTGCAGCTCCAACTCCTGTTTCTTCATGAAAACTGAAAGCTCTGTCAGAGTCATGGAGATGTTCTCTGCAGCCCCTGCATCTGATGACGAAAAACATGCCACATGTTTGCATATGGTATCAAAAAATGAAAGGAAAAAAAAAGAAGAAATACTTTTACCCTAAACTTGAGAAATTAACTATTAAACCTCTATAAATAGTAAAGCAGAAATCAAACACATTTTAGGTCATTTCAAGTAGAAGTGTGCACTTCACTCAGATTACAAATGTTTATGCTGTTGTAAAATATCCAGCATTTTAAAATTAGGCAGAACGGAGTCTTGCTCAGGAGGGGTGGACCATCAGATCAAATTACAGTTGTGAGTTAACTGCTTCATCTGGAGCTCCATCTGAAATGTATTTCAGTCAGACTGGTTTTCTATTGGATCATTCTGGATCTAATCCAAAAAGTGATGGCCTGTGAAGACTACTGTAAAATGAATGATAATAAACCGTATCAATGACAGACATCACGTCTAACCTTTGCTTGTGGCCACTTCTGAACTCTTCTCAGGCTCTTTTACTGGGTCTTGTCTCACCAGTGTGGGCTTTGTGCCTTCCCCATGTCTCCGATCCTGAAAAGTCACACACAGTTAACAGTCTCATTAGAGACAGTTTCAGGACACATCGATGGTTTGTTCCAGCTCTTCTTTCCCAGTGTAATTCTAAAATACATTTTAAATAAAGTTATAATTTTTCCCTCATTAAACATAATTACTCAAATCATATTGCCTCCTGCTGTTTTCATGTAAGGCACATTGAATTGTTCAACATATTAGTCATATTTTTTTCAGATTCTTAAGTGATTAAAAAAAAATGAAAACATCATAGTGTAATGAATAATCACAATCTGCCCACTGCCAATGACCTTTTGTAATTCTATCATGCAAAGTGTTTGGCAGGATTTCTAAAATCTGCATCTTATGGACATTTTCAGGATAGCATTGAGAGAGCATACTTTTCTTGGTGGACTGGACTGTACTGTGTTGGCTGGTAAGGAGATTACAGGAAAGTCATCTGATAAGGTGGGAGGCGGAGAAGACGTGGCTGGGGTGCTGGAGGCAGGCGTTCCTTTTCCTCCTGCTCGGATCAAAAACAATCAGCAGTCACCAGAAAAGACACGACAGGACGTCACGTCAGAAAACGGTACGGTACGTACAGCATGATGTAGCCTGTACCTGATGTGCAGTGGAAGCGGGTGGGAAGATGTGAGGCACTGTGGGAGAGCTCCAAGTTGGGCGACATGCCCCTTGAGGAAGGGGGTGTAGTCATGCCACACAATGAGGAGGGGCTCCACAGAGGGTCTTTCCCACCACAGGAGGAATTTAATTCACAGGAGTTCTGCAAAGAAGAGAGTCATTATTACTGTAATATAATAAAATTTGGGAAACAAACTGGTCTATAGATGATATACTGTTGTAGCTTAGTAAACAAAATTATTAGATCATTCTCTGTCATATATGGTGATTTGGTGCCCTCTTGTTATAAACTATAAAGTGGGGACTAAAACTTCCTGATGCATTTCGTCGCCCACACAGAGAGGGACACAGACCACCTGTGTATCACAATCAGCTTTATGAAAGATTGGCAGTGCTACATTAACTGGGGGCAATTTAAAATTGCACTTCTGGAGGAAGCTTGACTATCCTCATTTTGCAGGACCATTCGCATGCCCATTTGCCTGGATACCTGAGTTGAGCTTCTCAAAAATTACAGGATATTTATTATTCTAGAATTTAAAATACATCTCAATTGGCTGGGGTTTCTTATTCTGTTAATGCATTGTAAGAATTAATTTACTGTCAGATGGTAGCTTGAATGAACTAGAAAACATTGAATAGTGGCTGAATAGTGGAACAGGTGGATGTGGGTGAAGCAAGCCAAGTAAAAAATGGCGGCTCTCACGTGTTTTCCAGATTATCCATCCGTCACAGTCGTGGGAGAGAAAAATTCTCAGACAGACCCCAGGGGGCAGAAAAACACCCAGACCCCTCCTTCATGCAGCTGGTCCGATAATAAAAAGGGAGACAGCATCTCCAAGGCAACAAACCCTTTCCAGCCCTTACGGAGTGGTGGCAGGATAAGCATAGGGGCATGAACCTGACTCTGCCCGCCAGCTGATTTTAGGGACTCAAAAACACTTTTTCTTTGCGTTTTTCAAAAACATGGAGGACAGCTATTGTTCTTTTTGAACTCATTCATAGGGCTTTCTGGACAAACAATTGCCTAACTCTGTCTGACAGGTGCCATATGGGGTGTAAACATGACCCTGTGTACAACAGCCAGCATCAAGCAGAAGCTTAACAACAACGTGCTCTGGCACTACCCTCTGATCATCAGTTACTGACAAACCCTGTGTCCTAAAGCAACAATTATGACAGATTTTGATCGAATTATGGATGATCTTACCTGCCGTCTGGAGGTCTGTGGGCTGCGGTACGAGGATTGTGTCCCTGAGAAGGGGGGCAAGGACAGGGGTGGGGGTAGAGGCTGTCGTGGAGTTGAAAATGGGGTTGAAGAAGTGCTTCCTGTTGTCAAGAAGACAAATGGTATGAACAAGCCACTAATGGATCCAGCCAGCAACTTTCAGTCTGTTCTTAGGGCACCACTGTTCCAGTGCTCTTTAAAAGCTGCTCCAAGTAATGCTTCAAAGTAATACTTCAAATGATAAAATGTTCTAACCTGAGCTATGGTTCTTGATGCAGATGCAAAAATGCAACATATCTATTATTATTCTTACTCGTATCAGTATTGTTTCATATGCAAAACTGACCATAGCTACTGTGGAGGTCTGGGTAGGGGCTGGAAGTGCAGTCCTGTGGTCGCAGGTGGATTTGGGGGTAAAAGTTCTCAGGCATGGTGGCATAGCCCTCCTCGCAGGAAGCCTCCTTGGGGTCTAGAGACACTTTGGCACATTCAATGACGATATCATGGATTTCATACTTTTTCCACCTACAGAAAAGCAGAGCAATGTTAGTCAAAGTCCTGCTGGAAATACAGAAAAATAAAATAAATAAAATTTGTCTTACCTGGTGGGGTCAAGCTCATGATCCTTGGTTCCCGTCACCAATTCTGGATGAATGCGAACGTGTTCAAGCATCGGCTGAAGGTTGGACACAAATTTAACATCCATCATCACTTTGCTTCCAACTCTAATGAAGAGCAACAGATCACTGCATCTGAAGTAATGCGCTTACCTTAACTACTTCCTCAAAGGTTTCCATGTTCTCCTTCATGCTGTAATGGGAGCGCAGGTAGGACACAAAATTGCAAGGGTACATGCCATAGAGACGGTGGAAGAGGGAATAGACGCTGGCGTGTAGGTGGATTAGGTAAACCTCTGAAACATGGCCTTAAAGTGGGGAAAAAAGGGTTAGAGAGACAAAAACCTAAGCTTGCTCAGCGCCTATAAAAACACCCCTTTACCTCCCACACAACTGGATCAAGACCCTTAAAAATGAACTAGAAAACATTCAAAAAGCCGACAACATATTTTTGAGACATGACAGGAAGTTCCTACCTGGATTTTTCAGGTTCCACGATGCCAAACGGCCAAAGATGTCAAAATACTCCCACAGGTGTTGTTTCCCAGCTTGAGGGATCATGGGCAGCAGAGTGATCAGCACCAGCACTCCAGTGATAAGCACAACTACATCTGTATCTGTCTGCCATGATATCAAGGTGAAAGTATTTAGGTTTAGGGCACACAAAAGACATTACATAGGACAATCAAAAATCTTAGGCTTAGCGTATTAGCATACAATTTGCTGACAAGCTCTAGTAGAGCTAAGGCGGATTTTGTGAGGTTTGGGGATGGGTATGTTGTAGCTATTAAAAATAATACAAGCCAAAGTACAATACAATAAATATAATACAATTCTTAGCCTATACTCTGTAAGTAATGTTGTGTTTAATGATGTTGTGTCTAATGGTTTTTAATGTAGACATTTAAATACTTGCTAGTAACAGCTCAAAGATGTGTGTATATGAACAAAACCCAGGTAAGTAACTGCTTTGAAAGCAGAAAACTAAACAATCTACTGCTTTGTGTGCTCACTAGAATTAAATCCATTCTAAAAGCTGCTTGGATGAAAAACTTCTGATCCGCATCCATCCACACACGACTCGGTGCCTTTACAAGATTTCTTTGTTCATCGAGTCGTATCTGGGTCGTTACCTTTAGGCATTTGAGCAGTGAGAGTAGCAGAGGGTATCGAGCAATCTTGTGGATCCAGGACGGCTGCTTGCGGACTACATGGCCGAGCAGAGTGAGGGTGGGCAGCCGGCAGGCCTGTTTGGTCATACAGTCATTCATCTTATCTAGAAGGTGCTGTGACAGAAGGACATTAGGGTCAGGGTAGCAAACACAATCAGTACTCAGCACAGGCAGTTAGTCTCCTTTTTAAAGCATGTTGAAACTAATCTGTGACAATATAAGCTGCAACTTTATAGAGGACCATAATGACCAATCAATACATAGAGTTTAATGTTTCTAGAAGCAGTGCTTTTTGTTTTGTTGGTTTTCTTTTTTTTCCTACCCTAAAAAGTACCACGTCACAGGTAAGCTACAACAAACAAACTCCACCTCACCTTATCATGTGGCTCTCTGACAGATGACAGGATATGCACAGCCTGGGCGGAGTTGGTTTCTAAATAGTAGTCCACCAGCGTGTTTAGCAGCATGGACCCACGTTCTTCAAGGAAAACAGGGAGGAGATTTTGAATAAATATGCAGTGAGGTAAGTTAAACCAGGTGATAAAGCAAGCATTATTAAAAGAATGAGATGCAATCGGCACAGAATGGCCAAGGTTATCAAAGTTCAGTGGTTTCCCCACACACAGATTTTACTTTTATGGGCTATTGATACCCAAGTACATTTTGTGATGTATTATTTTATCTGTCTGAAAAGATGATGCAATTGCTCAAGTAGCAGTATCACTGCTTACCAGCTAGCTTCCTTTCTCCTACTTCCTTACAGCCAGGTTGACTAGGCTATCTTTTTCATGGTCATATAGCCTTCAGCTGCCTCACAAACTCAACCTCCACGTTCCTGGACTACAGCTAGCAATGGAAGTCCATATTCTAGTCTAATGGCCAATTTCTGCTTAAGCTGGTAATCTATGTTGCAAATTACACATTGAGTCGACATAGCCTGCTACGACTACAACTGGTGTTGAAGGTTACATCGCAGGGTTAAGAGGGGTTTCCGGTTATGACCTAAGTTAACCAAGGCTGCAGAGCAGAACAAGGACTACCATTGCTAGGTGCAACTTAAGAGAGTGGATCAGAGTTTGTGAACAGAATGAGAAACTCACTGAAGAAGCACAAGTATGCATATAATTTTTAATTATTTATTCTGTTAAGTTGTAGTGACATCACACACACAGAGAGAAAGAAAGCTGTGCCCAGAATAAACTGTGCTGACACATAACAAGCCAAGTGCCTACCAGTGCTGAGCTGCTCATTGATAAGGCCTCTGATCTCTTCTAGCTGGTGGAGGTCAGAGGTCTCCAAGAGTGGGAGGAGGTCCCCCACATTTGGCTGCTCCCTGGCCATGGTGGTGGCAGTGCTGGACGTGGAGGCAGCGTCTCTGTCACGGCGTCCGTCCCCACTTGCCTGGAGGACTCCTGGGACCCACCCACCAATACAGTCTCCAGGCACCTCTACAATGCACCAAGATCAAATCAAAAACATTTCCAAGAATGTGTTTAAGCTCTGATCCAGGATTACTGCTTGCGTGACAATATCAACGGTGTAATGGGAAGCAGGGTTTGCAGTAAAGAGAATTCTCTTAAATGGGGAGAGAGAAAAAAAAGTTAACCCTAAATGAGTGGACTTCTCTTTTGTGATACCCACAAGAGCTCTGATTTGACTAACATAATGGCCTTGTCATCGTATCCTATCAGGTGAGGGAGGTGTGAATGACAGACAACGCAGCCATATTTCCATGTAATTTCAAGTTATAAGCAATGAATACAACGTCTCTGCTGTAAAGACACGCAGTGGTCCTTAAGTCTCTCAATCATCCCGCAGATGAGGCCAAATAAGGCCTTTAAGAGGGCCACATAAAGCAAAATCAATTATTTTTCTGTTATTTCTGATCGTTTGCGAAACATAATTGTGTTCGTGTTGAGTTTATGAAGCCAAATTAACATGTTATCAAAAAGTGCAGCACCAGAAGGCATAGAGGAATCCTCTATTAGAGCTAGTCAGTCTAAAATTCCTCTAAGCAGGAAAAACCCTGACTTCACGATGCCTGCTTAGTACCCAATAAACTGGTGAGGATGGTGGAACATTCACCAGCCTTTCCTTCTGAAGTTCTAACTGGATGCTATTGTGTCAATGTTTTCACACAATGGCAGCCAGTTAGAAAGAAGATGGCTTAAAGGGAGGGTGTCCCTAAGGGAAAAGAATATAAAACCGTGGTTACAGTTGACGCGGTGCTCAGAGCTTATGCAAACTGTGACGTCAACATAGACCAGTAACCATTTATACTCAAGCCTGAGGCACACTGGACTCCTTACAGTCTTCTCCTAAACAACTAAAGAATCACCACGTCAGTGCTCACAAAAGAAAAAAGAAGAAACAGAGAAATTGTTGAGGTTTTCTACAGAATGCCCATGTGTTCTAACCTGGAAGCTCAGGCCATGCCAGAGTTCACCCCCAGGTTTAACACCACTTTTGAGGAGCCACCATTTTTAAGGGTCAAAGGCAAGAATATACTGCCAGTTCATGAGGATGAAGTAGTGGTAGCACCAAAGCCAGTATAAGATAAATAAGGACCACTCTGGGCTATGCATCATGGGTCCAAGAATAAAAGTATGGAGTCAGTATAAGAGATCCCTATTATATAAAATATCTGAAGAGATTAATAAGGTTGAATTAACAGTGTGATAACATTTTGAAAACTTGCATTTACTATAGTTTCAGAGCAATAATTTGGTAATAGTTTGAAAACGGCAAAAAGTGACACAAACAAACCAAACAGTTGATGATAAGATGTGGCTCAAAGAAATGACAGAGTTCATGTTATTTTTCAATTATATTAAACAAACCGACTGTTTTCCTCTGCAGACATTTTAACTTTGTCACCGCAGAGAATGCAGAGTTTTTACCATTAATCAAACGTCCAAGGAAGTCGTGACAATTTGACAATGGAGCCAATTCATAATGTTACTTAAACCCACGCTTTTTCCTACAGTGACAAGGCAAAAATCTGGAACAAGCCTATACATTTTGCTTTTTGAAGTAAGAAAATTAAATCTTTTCCTCAGGGAAGCACAAGCTCAGCAGGCTATAACCGTTTTTCCATCAAAGTCCTGAACCACACGCAGCTTTATTGACACAAACACACATAAACCACCTCACTTGTCAAACATACTGCGGGACAAATAAAAAAAAAAAAATTAAAAAAAAAAAAAAGGTCAGAGAACGGACTTGGAGCGGATTAAGCAGTGTCGATGGATCCAACTATGTGACCTGCTGCTAATCTGACCTCAAGAAGACAAGAGAATCCTTTCAAATCCTGCCTGTTTACTATCTGAGCTTTAAGTGAGAAGTTGTTTAATTTATATTGAGTATACACAAGTATGTGCTTTGAAAAAACAAAACAAAAAAAACTTAAATACAACGGGACCTAATGTGTTTACCATTTCAGGGGATAAGTCTGTTTATGTTGTCTGTTTAGGCTAGACGCTGAGTCAGCTGTTCGAAGTAAAGGAGGCCAAGGAATCCTCGCAAATCTCCATCTGAGAAACGGGCATTAATAATACTGATAGACAGGCCATTAGCATCAGGGTGTCTGCACCCAGCAGCTTCTTCCCCAAAAGGAATAATGAATCAGCACCAGAGATCTCATTTAAGCTCTTAAACCACAACCCCTAACAAGTTAGAAAATGATGAGACTCTTGTTTGTTTTTGGTAGCTCACAGGGTGTAAACTATCAGTGCAAAAATATTGAAGCTTTCAACATGGAGTCACATGCTATGAAACCCAAGATAACAGGAGCTTATCCGGAGAAAATAAATGAATCGATATCCAGTGTATTTCCACTGAAGTCATGTGTCACTTCCCCTCTGGATGGAAACGTGACAATATTAGTCGCTCCAGGATGCTCCCATTCAAAACAAATTAAAAAAACCGAAAATGCACGATTAACATTTGCACATGTTCCCGTTTGTTCACTCACAGGACAAGTCACAGCCCAGTTTTCTTCTTTTTTTTCTAAATCAATTAACTGCTGAGTCACAGGGGTTGAGAATTGGGGTGAAAATGAAGTCTTGCAGGGACAGGTCAGTGGTGTAAACAAGAGTTAGCCTCAGTGTGATCTCAGGCAGCTTGGGAATGCTCAGGAGCACACAAAGAAGCTTTATGCAGCCCGAGCGCTTCCATGTACACACTGAAAATTACATTTGGCCGAGCGCGAGCTGTTAGCAGTAGCCTTCTATTCTCCTGCGTGAATATTTAAAAGAAGAAGGACATTTGCCTTCTTTATGATGTGGCTATATGGTCCGTTTGAATAAGTTTTTAATCAGACACAGTTTGCAGAAGTTTACTGGACTGAGCAAAGATACAACTAACTTTCTATTCCTGAGCTATATAATGGGTGGAAAATAATGAAAAATGCCCCATCAAGTCTTCCCAGAGCTAAAATTGCTTCTTTTGTTTAACAAACAAACCATCCCACACCATATTAAATCTTACATGAACTTTTAAATCGGTGTACATCTATTCTTATCATTTTCTTACCATCTGGTATTTTTTTTTTAAATATAAATCATCCACAAAAAAAAACAGCAAAAATGTCTGTCACAATTTACAAGAGTCTGATGTTAAATGAGAAAACAGTATTATGTTTAATACAATGATTAATTACTATAAATGTAATAAATTGTGTTGGACTAATTGATTAAATAATGGTAGATAAAATAGAAAAGCAGCAGGTCACCACATGCAAATATGAAACTGAATGAACTGAAAAGACTCCACATTTAAAGTATTTATATGAAACACATGTGTGTGTGTATATGTATGTATATATATATATATATATATATATATATATAATTAATTCAGACTTGTTGTGCACACCTACATAAACTGTCTTTAGGTAATGTTGTAAGAATGAGATCTGGATGTTGTACAACGTTATGCTTCCTTCAGAAGCTAAGGCTACACTTACTAATATACTGTGTTGGGGTAGGTGAGGGGTGCTGTCTGGGTAGTGTACATGTGAGGCCGAACACATGATACCCACTTGCTCGCTGCAAATTTACCAGACAATTATCAGCACCACTGGATGTCACACAGACTTTGTAACACTGTCAAATGTCCGCTTAGCTAAGCTGGACATTTCGGGGCAGAGTCTTGAGGAGTTTAGTGCTGCACAACTAATTAAAATTTAATTTCTTTCCTTCACAACAACATCCTGAAAGAAAGAAAACACCTCAAACACTTGAAAACAAACTCTAAACAGTTATGACTGGGTGGCTATCATTTCAAAATTCCCAGAACCAGAAATCCAAACAGGCAGTATGAGGCCATGTCGGTGGCTGGGAGCTTGTGGTAAACGGCATTAATCTGAAAACAGTCAGTATTCCCTGGAAATAGCTCGGACCTTTTCTCACCATGACAGAGGGAAGCCTTGGTGCCTAACTCTTAAGTGCTGGTGCACAGTATTCCCATTTTTTAAAATGAGTTATGTGCAAAAATAATAATAATAACAATAACAATAATAATGATGATAATTTGAATTAAATAAAAATTCTGCATAGATAACCAAACCAGGAAATTCTGCAAACCTGGCTTTAAGTATTACTGACATTAGTCACATCTATTTATTTTTTTCCATCCCATGCATGCTGCTGACCGGAAAAATGAAAAAGGTCAGCTGCATGCATGGGATGTGGTTCATTTTATATTGCCTGGGAAATAATGAGTATATCACACATTAATCTTATCTCCTGGGCACCAATCTGACCAGCTGTCTAAGGACATCTATCATCAGCTCAGCACAGTAGTTGCCATTTTCGTGTTGCTAATTCGTTGAGAGCTTATATTAAAAACAAATACCTACAGAGGACCGGTTCAACTTGGGACGCTGCCATTTCTGGAGAGACACGAAGCTTATGTCTTTACGCATTTATGTCAAGACTGTGAGCATGCACAGAAAGAATGCAGGTTAAATCACACATGGTCTAAAATATTTGTGAAAAGCTTTAAATACCCCTGTGAAACCCATTTATTCATGAACATGTTGTTAGGGTGGCTTACAAATGAAAATAAATGACTGAGATGAATAAACATGAATGGATTCTAAAGAAGTGTCACATATAAACATTTATCCCTTCAGGCAATGTGTTAGGTTAGTGTTTATATATAATGCAAAGGCCCAGCTACCAGTGCTGGAATTTTAACAGCTTAGCCAATGTGACAGGCAGAAATGAGAGCTCGAGGGGGTCAAAGTGTGAAACTAGTGACCCATTTCGTCTTTGGAGTGATTGAAAAAGCTGAGGCGTTGACAAGCCAGCAAAAAACAACAGGATATTAATGGCTGGTGTGACAATAGAAAAAAAAACTGCTGAGGTGAATTTGAGTAAACTGCTGGCTGTAAATGAGACGCTGCAGAAAGGAGCAGCAGATCTGTCACAGGGATGAATAGCGAAGCGTGAAAAAGCAAATAAAAATACACAAAGGCCGTAAAGACTGGAAAAATACTGACATGGAAGAGGAGGGCCGTGCAGAGCCAGGACAGGCCGAGATGTGGAGCTGAAAAGCAGCAGAGCTCCCCGCTGTATGTGGACTGACCAGAGGCTGCTGCTTGTCGTAAACAACTCGCAGGGAACAATGGGCAGGGTTGGGTTGACTTTATCCGATTATAAAACTATGCAGACGTCTCCTCTCTGGCAAACTGAGCACTGCTTTTGTAATACATAAACAACAAAAGCCAGATAAAACCAGAACGAAACGCTTAAAGCCTTAACATCTACCCATCACAGGTCTCCCCAAAAACAAGTCAGTCCCACCGCTGAGAGCTAACGTTAGCTGGGAGCTGCGACCCACACTCGGCGGAGAATTCACTCTGTCAGCCGCATTCAACCAGCTGAGAAACAAGCGAAACTAATCGCTTTCACCAAAACGTAACTTGTGCGTTGAAATTCGTAGTGAGAAAAACAGACGAGATGTAAAAAAATCGGACCTGTTTACCTGTTAGAGTAGCTGCACTCCACAGGGCGCCGCCATCTTGAACAGCTCACAGCCCAACCCACCACAGTGTGCCTCCGCTGTCAGCCTGCATGCAAAAATAATCCCAGGCGTTGGAGCACTGCGCGTCATGACCGCAACTTTTACCACTCGAAATCAAATTACATCTAAAAAAAAAAAAGAAGCTCCAACTCTCTTGCTCGGCATACTTTACCGCTAGAATTAGCATTTACAGACGTTTCTCGGAATGAATAAATAAATAAATATATGATGTATGTAAACATATATATTTATCTATATTTTCAAAGCTAAATAAAGCTTATAATATTTTTCAATCACCCAACTGGTGGAAGAATGAAGCCTGCATGCAGAGAGTGAAATTGTATATATTTTTATTATTATTAAATCAGGTGGCAGTAGTTGGTAGAAATATATGGAAGCTCATTCGTGCCATAAAAAGAAAACCAAAATTGATAAATAATTAAAAACATAAAAAATAAAAGATATAAAAAAAAACAGATAAATAAATAAATAAATACTGGTGAAAATCCACCATGAAATACAATTATTTTTCTTTAACCTGAATAATTAAGTCAAATGTATGAGGCAGGGTTTTTTTGTTTGTTTGTTTGTTTGTTTGTTTTTTACTTTATACATTTAATTATATGCAAATACACATCAGGGCGGCCCAGTAATTGAACACATGCCTGCACACCACTGGTCAAAGCTACTCCACACAATCTAAAATCAAAATCAAATCAAATCACTTTTATTGTCACATCACATGTGCAGGTACATTGGTACAGCACATGTGAGTGTAATTCTTGTGTGCGAGCTTCACAAGCAACAGAGTTGTGCAAAATACAATAATGTAAACAAGCAAAATACAAGAATGGCTGCATCTGAAACTAATAAATATATGTACAATATATAATAGTATATGCATTTCTGGATGTGTATACTAAATGTTTTTCTACGTGTGTGTGTGTGTGTGTGTGTGTGTGTGTGTGTGTGTGTGTGTGTGTGTGTATACACATATTTTACAAATTAGATAGAATAAACAATAAATAAAATATATAAAAATATACAGAGTTGAGACATGTGCAAAACAGTGGCATTACTGTACAGTATGGAGTGCATAATGTTAAAGTTCCAGTAGTGAAGCTGAGGTGTCTATGACGTGTTCAGCAGTCTGATGGCCTGATGGAAGAAGCTGTCTCTCAGTCTGCTGGTACGGGACCGGATGCTGCAGAACCTCCTTCCTGATGGAAGCAGTCTGAACAGTTTATGGCTGGGGTGACTGGAGTCCTTGATGATCCTCCCCGCTTTCCTCAGGCACCGCTTCCTGTAGATGTCTTGGAGGAAGGGAAGCTCACCTCCAATTATCCGTTCAGAGCACCGCACTACTCGCTGGAGAGCTTTGCAGTTGTAGGCGGTGCTGTTGCCATACCAGGTGGTGATGCATCCAGTGAGGATGCTCTCAATGGCACAGTGATAGAAGGTCCTGAGGATGCGGGGGCTCATGCCGAATCTTTTCAGTCTCCTGAGAAAGAAGAGGCGCTGCTGCGCCTTCTTCACTGTTTTGTTTGTGTGTACTGACCACGTAAGATCCTCAGCCAGATGTACACCAAGGAACCGGAAGCTGCTCACTCTCTCCACAGCAGCGCCGCTGATGGTGATGGGGGTGTGTACTTCTCTGCACCTCCGGAAGTCCACTATCAACTCCTTTGTCTTTGCGACGTTGAGGGTGAGATGGTTGTCTTGACACCAGTGGGTCAGGGCGCTGACCTCCTCCCTGTAAGCCGTCTCATCACCGTTGGTGATAAGACCCACCACTGTAGTGTCGTCCGCAAACTTCACAATGATGTTGGAGCTGTTAGTGGCTGTGCAGTCGTAGGTGTAGAGTGAGTACAGGAGAGGGCTCAGTACACACCCCTGTGGAGCACCAGTGTTCAGTGTGATGGGGGATGAGGTGATGCTGCCCAGTCTGACCACTTGGCGTCTGTCAGACAGGAAGCTAAGGATCCAGCTGCAGAGGGAGCTGCTCAGTCCTAGATCCTGCAGTTTCCTGTCCAGCTTCGAGGGAACGATGGTATTGAATGCTGAGCTGTAATCTACAAACAGCATTCTCACATATGTGTCTCTCTTCTCCAGATGTGACAGGGCAGTATGTAGTGTCAGGGCTACGGCATCATCAGTGGACCTGTTGTGGCGGTATGCGAACTGTAGAGGGTCCAGTGAGTCGGGTAGTGCAGAGCAGATGAAGTCCCTGACCAGCTTCTCGAAGCATTTGCTCACGATGGGGGTCAGGGCTACAGGTCGCCAGTCGTTCAATGAGGAGATGGTGGAGGATTTGGGTACAGGGACGATGGTGGCCATTTTGAAGCAGGCTGGGACTACAGACAGAGCGAGGGAAAGGTTGAAGATGTGTGTGAACACTCCAGCCAGCTGAGCCGCGCATGACCTGAGGACGCGGCCGGGAATCCCGTCCGGACCAGTAGCTTTGCGTGCGTTCACCTTCCTGAAGCACTTCCGCACATCCTCCTCAGACACAGTGTGCGCACTGACGTCATCCGCGGTGCGCACACTGTCCGGTCTCATGGTGTTCGCTGTGTCGAATCTAGCGTAGAATACGTTTAGATCCTCACACAGAGAGGCCGTGGTCTGCGGTGTGCTGGTTTTCCCTCTAAAGTCTGTGATCGTGTTTAGTCCCTGCCACATACTCCGAGGTTTGTCAAACTGTTGCTCCACCCTGTCCCTGTACTCACGTTTGGCTGCTTTGATCGTCTTCCGGAGTTGGTAATGTGCGTGTTTGTAGTCCGATGTGTTCGCGGAGGCAAAGGCGGTGCTCCGTGCCGTCAGTGCCGCGCGAACATCTCCGTTAATCCAGGGTTTTTGATTTGTGAAGGATTTAACTGTTCTGGATGGGACGACATCTTCCACTCATTTCCTGATGAATCCACAGACTGAGTCTGTGTACTCATCAATGTCCCTAGCAGCCACGTGAAACATTTCCCAGTCCGCGTGATCAAAACAGTCCCGCAGCGCAGACTCCGATTGGTCCGTCCAACAGTGCACCGCCTATTGAAGCTCAAACAAGATGGCGCCGAGTATGGCAGCCTCGTCGCGAGCTCCCCCAAGCAACGGCTTTCTTCTGTGTTTAATTTTACTTTTCCTTAATTTTTTTCGCGAGTAGCACATGTCTCCTTGTGTACGACCGACAAACCTTACTGGACATAAAAGACGGTCTTTCTTATAACTTTCCGGAATTCAAGTTTTGCAACACGGACGCTCCGTTTGCAGACCCCCCATTCATCTCACCTGAGACGCCTTTGTTCTCTGGCCCTGGAGGCCGCAAACGCCGACGCAGAGGGAGAAGATCTGGCGTTCTGGTTCGACTGAGACGGCGCACTAACAGACCACCGTTACCCAGTTTATTACTGGCTAATGTGCAGTCTCTGGAGAACAAGCTGTGCGAGCTTCGGGCACGGATCTCATTCCAGCGAGAGATGCGGGACTGCTGCGTGATCTGCCTCACAGAAACCTGGCTATCGGACAAGGTACCGGACTCCGCAATACAACTACCGGGGTTCTCTGTGCATCGCGCGGACAGGTCACAGGATCTTACTGGGAAAAGCAGAGGCGGTGGTGTGTGTTTCATGATCAACAACAGCTGGTGTGATTATGCGAACGTGCACCCGGTCAAATCCTTCTGCTCACCGGACCTGGAGTACCTGATGATTAAGTGCCGGCCATTCTGGCTACCGAGGGAATTTACAGCAGTGATTATTACGGCTGTTTACATTCCCCCACAAGCCGACACTGACCGAGCACTCAGGGAACTGTACAGCGCGATCAACAGCGAGGAAACCGCACACTCAGAGGCAGCGTTTATCACGACCGGGGACTTTAATAAGGGAAACCTGAAGAAAGTCTCACCGAAACTCCACCAACACATCCACTTCAACACTCGTGGAAGTGGCTACTTGACCACTGCTACACCTCTTTCCGGGATGCGTACAAAGCCCTCTAAAGCTGTATAGCTGTGATAACATTTAATTAAACTGGAACTGTGACTTCTTGTTCAGTTAGAACAGTGGTTCCCAAAATTCTTTTGCTAGGCCCCCTTTGTTTTACAAGAAAAAAGTGTTCGTGAACTAAAAATCAAGAATGTGGGATACTGTTTGTCCATGATTTGGAGAGCCCAGTATGTGCTCCCGACGCAGGGGAAACGAATTATGTTGGGGAAACCTACCTTGGCACTTGTGCAGGTGAAGCCAAAGGGAAGATATGCGACCCTGTTGACTATTTTGAATGAAACGCTTGATTGTTCGATGATCACGCTTCAGAAGCTTTGCAATTTTGAGACTGCTGCATCCCTCTGCAAGATATCTCACTATTTTTGACTTTTCTGAGCCTGTCAAGTCCTTCTTTTGACCCATTTTGCCAAAGAAAAGGACGTTGCCTAATAATTATGCACACCTGATATAGGGTGTTGATGTCATTAGACCACACCCCTTCTCATTACAGAGATGCACATCACCTAATATGCTTAATTGGTAGTAGCCTATACAGACAACATGCATGAAGAGGATGATGTGGACAAAATACTCATTTGCCTAATAATTCTGCACTCCCTGTAGGTTAAGAGACCTACAAACTTCTTTTCAGCCATCAGCACTCCTGTATAATGGCACACTGTAATACTCATTGCAAGTATTGCTTTAGAAAAAACATTCTTTGGTTATTTTACCATAGCTGAAACGAGCTCCACCGAATAAATGAGGAATTACAGATATAGTTTCAAATGTATCAGCAGATCAGAACACTGATCAAGCCATTCAGTGTTGTAAAAACACTATGCACAGTGCTTCACTTGTTCCATGCTTCGTTATGTTACAGCTTTATTCCAAAAGGGATTTAATTACTTTGTTTCATCTCAAAATTCTCTACACAATGCCACTGTCATGGTTTGGCAGGGCAAACCGTGGGGATGTAAGGGAAAGGAGGACCCAGGCGCAGAGCTCTGAATAAAGACAGTGCGCTTATTTACAGTGAAGTTAACAATAAATGCACCATTCTTCCCCTTTGCTCCCCAAGACTCCCGTGTGTGTCTCCCACTCAGACGTCCGTGTTCGTGCTCCCCACCCTGTGCGTGCTGCCCTTCCTCTCTACGTTCCTCCTGTAGGAAAACAATAGAGGCAGCCGTTAAACACTGACCCCCGCAGGCACACACACGATCTGCACTTCCTAAACACACACACTGACTTGGGAGTCTAATGTAATGATCCCGCGCCGGTGGGAGCTCCAACACTCTCCTAAATAGCTCCCCCGACGAGCCCTGATCAACAGCAGGTGTGTGGCAGGAGCTTCGGGTGTTTGCCAGTCCACCAGCAGAGCCACACCCACCAGGCCTGAAGGCGCCTGCAGAAACACATACACACATCCGCAAACAGGGAGAAGAGGGACAGCAACACCAAATATACATACAATAGACAAGTCCAAAACTGCTCAGGGACCCTGGGTCACTCAGACCCAGGACCCTGACAGCCACACATACCCACATATATATATAATTCTTCACAGCTTTTTCTCAATACTTTGATTCACTTTTACAGCACCTTGTAGCTTCAAGTCTTTTGCAGTATGATGCTAGAAGCTTGGCACACCTATTTCTGAGTTCTTTGCAAAACTTTTCAAGCTCAATGAATTGGACAGGGAGCATCAGTGCACAGCCATTTTCAGATCTTTCCAGAGATATTCAGGTTCAAGTTTGGGCTCTGGCTCGGCCACTCAAGAACATTCACAGAGGGGTCCCAAAACCACTCCATTGGCATCTTGGCTGTGTGCTTTTGTTTGAGCTTGAATAGTCTCCCAGTTCCTGGTGCTGAAAAACATTCCCTCAGCATGATGCCGCCATCACCATGCTTCCCTGTAAGGATGGTATTGCGATGGTGATGAGCAGTGTCTGGTTTTCTCCAGAGACGATGCTTGACATTCATGCCAAAGAGTTCAATCTTTATCTTAGATCAGAAAATTTTGTTTCTCATAGTCTGAGAGTAAAGTCCTTCAGGTGGCAAACCTTTGGAAAACTCCAGGTGGGCCGTTTACTGAAGAGTGACTTGCGTCTACTCTACCATACAATTGTGATTGGTGGTGTCATGGTACTGGGTCTGTGACCCAGTGTTTTGTGTTTGTTGGTTAATTTAGATTCTTTGGTTATTGTTATTCATGGTTTTGGTTCTCTTTCTTGTTTTCTGCTTGTGTTATATTCTTAGTTCCTAGGATTTAGGTCTCCGTTACTTTGCCTACCCAGTGTTCCACATCTAGTCACTCTTCTCTCCATGTTCCCTCTATCTCCCCAGTCAGTCATGTCTCTATGTCTAAGTGTCAAGTTGGCATCTTTGTGATTTTCTCCCATTCCCCGTTTTATTTTGATAATCCTTGTCCTGTGTGCATCTAGTAGACTTGTAGTCAAGACCGCCTAAAACAAGATCAAGACAATACCAAGACCAGAGGGTGTCGAGACCAAGACCAAGACAGACCGAGTCAAGACCAAGACAAAGTCAAGACGAGACCAAGACCGAGACAAAAAAGTCTTTAAACTGCAGCCAGATGCTGCTTTGTTTACGGGTGTCAGGCATATTTATGTGTTTTTGCGATGCGCTCGCAAAGCCCTCCTTAACCGCTGTCTACTGTCTCACTCACTTACTGAGAGGACAGACACACGCTCCACGTGACTGTCGCGTCTCTCACCCTCTGTTTTTCACATAATGATATTATCCTATATCCTCGCATGCGATTGGCCACAATATGGAGGGACTGGAGCATAGCTGAGCCACTGTGTGAGCTGAGCAGCGAAAGGAAATTAAGTGAGGAGCCGACTCTCGCTGATGGGAGTCGACTCTTCTGATTCACTACAAAGCATTCTCTAAGCACGGCTCTTAGAGCTGATGCTTTTGCGCATGACACGATGGTTGTGTCCAAATTCATGGGCTGCATCTTCCTGAGGACCCGGCCTTCGTGGTCTACGTGGGCCGGGTCCTCAGAAGTAAACGGCTCAGAAGTAAACGGCTGTGGAATTGGACGGTCTAGCCCAGCGGTCCCCAACCCCCGGGCCTCGGACCGGTACGGTGGGGAGTCGTTTGGTACTGGACTGCGAGAGTTGAGGCTCAGGTGTGAAATGTATGGTTTTCAGGGTTTTTATCGATTTTCAGCGTTATTTTGTCATCGTTTTTATTGTTAACTCTGTTTTCCTGGGTCTTTTCACGTGTGTTATGAATAAATCTTCTTTTTTCAGTACCGGTACTAGTTTTATTTTGTTGTATTTATCCGCGACATCTTAAAGGCCGGTCCGTGAAAATATTGTCGGGCATAAACCGGTCCGTGGCGCAAAAAAGGTTGGGGAGCGCTGGTCTAGCCTTCTGATTAGCGCCACCGCTGTCTCAGTGGAGTTTAATAAACTCGGCCGTCTGCTCCTTGCTATCTAAAACATAACAGGACACTGGCGTGAATTCTCGACCATCTCACACTTCTGTTTAATCAGTTTTCTGTTTGACGTTTAGTCAGCTGTGTGAAAACCAAGGAGGAACCCACCCGGGGGATTAATAAAGTTTTATTTTATCTAATCTATTCTAATAACTCTAATCTCAGCCAAACCGATTTACTCACTACACTTGTTTTTTTTCTACCAAAGTACACTATTTAGATTCAGAAAAGTTAATATAACTATTTAGCCTTGTTGTGCAAACAAGCCTACATAACTTAATACATATAGAATTTGAAAAGTAACAAATGGTATCTAAAAAGATATGAGAAAGGATGAGAAAGGATGAGTTTTGGCAAACAACAATTTGACTAACATGTCTGTCTCACCTGCTCTTGTTCCATCTCTGTTCTGTCCTCATTCTCCTCCATCTCCCTCTCTGTTCCTTTCTCTCCCTCTTTGTGCTGACAATCAAGCCAAACACCAACATCATCAAATATACAGTTGAAACCAGACACTTACACACTCTTCAGATAAAAACAAAAACACTTTTTTAAGTGTAACATCAAATCAGACTAAATGTTTATTTTTTTAGATTGATAAATCTAAAAAACATATTTGTTAACTTTAAGAGTAAAGAGAGAAACTATCTGTATTTCTTAATTTCAAATGGCACCAAATTGTATTCAAACTGAGCCACACTTATGGAGCTCCACAATTCTTTTCCTGGTGTTTTGGTTGACATCTCTTGATTTTCCCATGTCAAAGAAACAGGCTCTGTGTTTTGCCTTATATGCATCCACAGGTGTGCCACCAATTTACTCACATGGACTCTACTAACCTATCAGAAGCTTCTTCAGCTCAGAATGGAATCGTCTGGAGTTTTCTTATTAATTAACAACAAACTTGGTGTATATGTACTCCTACATTTGATGAAAGTGATAAAAAATAGACAGCTCTGTCTCTCTTTATTCTGACATTTAACTAATTCAAAAGATATTTCAATATTTATTTATCCAAAACAAAACAAGTTTACTCTAAATTGATGTTTAACCGGAAAAAAAAAAATCTTTTCATGTTTTTTTCCCCTAAAGTGTATGTAAATATCTGGTTTAAACTGTGAATATACTGCTGCGTATTGAAATTCCTCTTGTTTTGCATCGAAATATACTGAACAACATACAAAGCATAATATATAAAATACTACCAGAGTTTTTTCTTTGAAAGCTAAGACTCTCTAAAAAAAAACAAAAAACCCCAGCATTATTGTTGATCGGCTTTTCATTTCGCCATTTGTTGATTCACTCAAAGAGCAAGTGACGTAATATCGGTCAAGTGATCAGTTTGATATCAATCTTTTGTGATACACCATCATATTTACATTATCTGTACAGTGCAAATGATTTGCTTTGGTACCTGATCAAACTTAAGCTCTCCTCTGTCTGCCTGGCTGCGCTTCTCCTACAGCAAACTCGCAGGCAGCAGCTTCTCCCCCCTCGCTCACATGCTAAGTGCTGTGCTCTGTCGCCTAGTGCCTGAGCTCGGATCATACCAAAATTAGGGGGAATTTACGACTGTGCGCTATGCGCTTCGAATATTGTGTGTAGTTTTTGTTTTATACAGTTTTCAGTCAGGCATCTAACTATGAAACAAATTACACTCCAAAAGACCCCGGGTTTCTGAAAAAAATGATCCGGGCTTAAGCCCAGTAAGCCACCCCCCTGCTTTGCCGATGGTTGACTCCAAATCTCCCGACCACTATGTCGATCTGAGACAGCAAGACCGAGACAGCGAGACCAAGACAAGACCGAGGGATCCGAGACCAAGACAAGACCAAGACCACGTAAAAGTGGTCTCGAGACCAAGACCGGTCTCGAGACATCCAATTCTAGTATCTAGTTTTACTTCCCCTTGTCTCATTATATCTGATTAAGCTGGGCATACACTGTGCGATTTTTGGCCCATTTTGAGACGATTTTTCAGTCGTGCGACCATTTTGGGGATCGGCCCGAGTTTCGCCTTAATCATGTGTCATGCACCGTGTAGTATACATGGGGTAACAAGAAGCGATTAACACCTCACGACCAGCTCCCGATCAGCAATCGTCTAGTCGCAAGAAAATCAAACCTGTTTGAAATCCTGGTTGCCCCTTGTGAGGGTATCGCACTGTTGAACCAGTGCAACGAGTCGATTTAACGCAGGCTCTCACACTGCACACGCGCAAACACAGAAATGGAAGTGAAAAGGAAGGAGTAGCATGACAGTGCAGCGTGTGATCTGGACACAAGCGATGAAGGCACAACTTGTAGAACTTTGGCAAGCTCATCCAAGCCTTTTCGATGTGGCCTCAAAAAATGATCACGACCGCAACAACAGCAAAAAGAGTTGGATGGACATTCCTGCTAAATTACAGCTGCCTGGTCAATGTTTTTCATTCGCAATTTAGCAAAGTTGATTGTGGTGGTGTGTGTGTCTGTGTGAGTGAAAGACAGAGAGGGAGAGAGCACCAACTACCTTGTGGCCGCAGCTCAGTGCAGCGGCTTCGGCAATGGAGGTGCTGAACATGGTCCATTCGGACTCAATGTCCCCAGTCTCCCTCGGAATGCTATTGAAGCTCTGCCGGAGGTGTGAGTTGAAGATCTCGCGGACTGGGCCTCTGCTCGACGTTACCAACACAACCTTAATGTACGTTTGGGCGCGCCAGGTCTGTCCGGTGTCCTCCCTCACCACCTGATTAAACTCACCACCAGGTGGTGATCAGTTGACAGCTCAGCCCCTCTCTTTATCCGAGTGTCCAAAACATATGTACTCAGGTCTGGTGATACGATTACAAAATCGAACATCGACCTGTGGGCTAGAGTGTCCTGGTGCCACGTGCACTTATGGACACTCTTATGTTTGAACATGGTGTTTGTTATGGCCAAACTGTCGTTTGCACAGAAGTCCAATAACCAAACACCGCTTGGGTTCAGGCCGTTCCTCCCAATCACGCCCTTCCAGGTCTCACTGTCGTTACCCATGTGACTTCCAGTAGGACAACAGAGTCCCCAGGGGGAGCACCCTCCAGTGCTCCACCCAGGGATTCCAAGAAGGCTGGGTACTCAGACCTGCCACTCAGCGCATAAGCACAGATGACAGTCAGGACCCGTTCCCTGACCCAAAAGTGAAGGGAACAAACCCTCTCGTTCACTGGGAGAAACCCAGTAAGCTGAGGGGATACCAAGATACCCACCCCAGCCCGACGCCTCTCACCAGGGGCAACTCCAGACTGAGACATAGTCCAGCCCCTCTCCAGGAGACTGGTTCCAGAGCCCAGGCAATGCGTTGAGGTGAGCCCGACTATATCTAGCCAGTACCTCTTAACCTCACGCACTAGCTCAGGCTCCTTCCCAACCAGAGAGGTGACAATTGGGCAATTCGGACATTCCATGTGCCAATTGCCAGTCTTGGTAGCCAGGAATCGGTCCGCCAGGATCTCCATTCCTGGCCGCCGGCCAACTCACATTGCACCCGACCTCTATACGGTGCCTCCTGCAGGTGGTGGGCCGGCAGGAAGACGGGCCCATGTCCCTTTTTCGGGCTGCGCCTGGCCGGGCCCCGTGGACTAAGGCCCACCAGACGCTTGCCCTCGGGCACCCTCACCGGACCTGGCTCCAGGGCAGGGCCCCGGTAACCCTATCCCGGGCAGGGTGAACTGTTCCCTTGATGGTCTTTTCATAGGGGTCTTCTGAATCGCTCGTAGTCTTATTTTAGAATAAAAGATACACAGATATATACAGGTAATATGTGCAAAATAAAGGAGCAGGTGCAATATAAGGTGCAGTGTAATCAGTGGTAGTGTACATTAAGTAAGAGGTAGAGACCAAAAGTAGGAATTGAAGAGAAAATCTCCGTCCCGGTTTCCCTCCAAGGCGTGAGCACCGATAAGCAGAGTTTTGTCCTTTCCTTATAAGATTCCTAATTATTCAAAGTAACACTCAGGTATGCCGCTCAGCTGGGTTAGTTACGACGTCGGGAGCAGCTTGGGAGAACAAGGAAACACAGACTGCTTCAGGTTGCCTTCCCAAATCGACTCAAAGGTTTATTAAGTACACAACAGTTTATATAGAGGAAAAAAAGGTTCGTGTGTCAGCAGATTCTCAGTTCAAACCGGTACAGACCAAATAAGGAAACGTCTTCCTGCCTTGTGAGCAAAGAAGTATCCTTTGTGTAGTTTATCAGTTCAGCTACAATTTATGATCATCCCAGCAAAATACACTCCTAGACATAGAATACAGAGTTCTTTCATTAGTGAATTCTGAAACGAACCACCTGGCCTTTAACAAGCTCTTTTCTAAATCATAAGGAAGGGAGGATGGGAGTAAGGAAGTGGTCTCGTCTCTGTGGTATTTTCGACCTTGAGGTACCAGCCTGTGAGTCTTACACATCAATTCTTGGGTCACAGAGAAAGAGAAAAACAACTAGTAAATGGGCCTTATTGAGTAACAGTTCTCCTGTATAATATTACTACAAAACAATATCCTGTAAATGCTAACCGTAGTATCAAAATATCACAACAGTTCTCTCCTTTTATCATGAAATGATAACATAGTATAAAGACAGAATGTAATAACATAATCTAAAGACAAATCATAAACGTAAAACAAATCATAAATGTAACTGGTCCTTCGAGCAAGCTTAATATCAAAAATTCTGAGAGCGTATACATGGTATCACACAACAGACAATAATCATCGAAAACATGCTGCAACGGTTACAAAGGATACAATTAGTTCCTTCCATTTTCCAAACATGTCCTGTAGCCACTTGTCTAGCCACTGACCGTGACCTGCATTGGCTCTTAGTTCTATCTGCAATGCTTCAAGTTTATTCATAGCTTGTGTGAATGAACCGTTAGGGGCGGTGTTATTGGGAATGAAAGTACAGCATACATCAACGGTCACTAAACCACAGGTACCGGTCCAATTAACAGGTAGAGCTAATCTAAGAGTATTATTGCACAACCAATAACCGTTAGGGATTGCTCTAGTTAGACGCGTGACCATGTGTGATTTAACTAACTCCCCCCAGTCAGTATCATTTAAGACACCCTCTGGGGGAACAATGATCGATTCTCCGCTCGAACTTGAACTGTGTGTGTGTTCCTCCAGATATGATAAAACTTCAGCCACAGAGACAGCTAGCCATGTCTCATTACAGCGTGCACCTGGGGAGTCAGAGAAGAATGTATAGTTATCCTTTGTATAATCTATGTGGGTGTCTGGGCCAGTTAACTTTAGTCTGCGCAGACATATCATACTAGTATTAAAATGGAAAGGGATCTGTCCTAGGGGTAGTGAGGGCTTTAACCTAGTCTTAGGGCGTTTCATTGGGGCGCAGGTCCCTGCGGTGTCATTAGATAACTTCAATAATTCGCCTAATGGAGTCTCAGGGTTAGTTGGTGTGTGTGCGTGTCTAAGTAAGCAGTCAAGAGGGCTCAGAGTCAACTGTAAAGCGTCTTTAAGGAGAGCATTATCTCCGCCGATTTTCTCTAGTCCCTCAGTGAGGGGGAAACCGGATATGGGGTATCCTACTATAACCTGTTCTGGATTACCGTTTGAACAAACATAACAATTACTGTTTCCTAAATCACGAGCAGCTGTTCTAGCATTTTCATACCAAGAGTTAACTCCTGCTCTAGAAGGCGCATAAAAGGGTTTATTAGTGGCGTCTATGTTGTCATTTACTGATTTTAGGGAGCGTGAGGAGTACATTAAGTAGGTGTCTTGCAAAATAGAGCATGAGGTATCGTCAGCAAAATATGACCTGCAGAAATGTGAACATGGTTGCAGTTTACAATACAAAATAGCAAAGAAAAATCCTAAGGTTAATGCGATAGATATGATAAATAACCTAAATATATAAGAAAAAACACAGTTCTTCAGTCGTCTCCTGGCCTGGTCCCAGGTTCGAGAGACATTGAATAAGCGCCGTGTCATGACAATGGGCATTTCATTTTCTCCATTATCAGGATGAAATGAGTCTAGCTTTATCAGTTTAGACATCATGTGGTACTCTTGGCTTTCTATTCCTGCTGGATGTTCGAGTACCTTGTTTTTGTTCAGGTGAAGCATCAAAGAGCTCTCTGAGTCTTGGCTCTCTCAGGCTTTGTGTGTTAATCAGTGATTGCGTGTGTGTAGGTGGATTGGATCCGGGCGCTGGCTCGCCTGAGATATCATCTACCCGTGTGTGTTTATTTGTTCTGGTTCCCGGCGCTGGCCCGCCTGAGATGTCGTCTGCTTGATCCGACGCCTGAGGTGGTCTGATTGGGCTGGTCTTAACCCTGCTGGCGTGTATCCACTGAGGTTGTCCGTCCGTGAGGATGCTGGTTCTCGTCACTGCCAGTACAGCCTGGGGGCTGGAAAACGTGCGGCCTCCCAGAGTGTCCTTGGTTTTAGCGGCTTCACCAACACCGCATCTCCTGGTCTCCACTGGTGCGTTGGAGTTGTGGGGGGGAGAGGCTGGGAGAGACAAACTTTCTGATAGTTATTATTCAGTGTTTCTACCAGATTGTGAACATAGTCGGACAATGCAGTATCTACATCACCTTTTAATAGCGGTGCCCCTCTGGAAGCTGACCATGGTGTTGGAAATGGTCTTCCCATGATTATTTCAAATGGAGATAATTTGGTTGCTGCGGATGGAGTCATTCTAATCTCGCAGAGGACTTGAGGAAGTAATTTGATCCAGGTCATTCCTGTTTCTATCATTGCTTTAGTCAGGCGATTTTTTATGGTCCTATTCATTCTTTCTACAACTCCTGAACTCTGAGGGTGGTATGGCACATGATATTTCCAGTCTATTCCTAAAGTTTTGGCACACTTTTGAATTACTTCTGATGTAAATGAGGGTCCTCTATCACTGTTAATCTGGTGAGGTATTCCAAATCTGGGTATTATTTCATTGCTCAACTTTTGATAGACTACTTCTGCAGTTTCTTTTGAGGTTGGATAAGCTTCTACCCATTTACTAAATTGATCCTGGTAGTACTTGATGCTTCCTTGCGCTGGCATGTGTGTAAAATCAATTTGTAATGTATGAAATGGAAAATCTGGTTGTGGTAAATGCTGATGTTCTGCTTTTGGTTTTCCTACATTAGTTCGTGCACATGTTAAACAAGTTGCTAATATGCTTTTTACTGCATGCAATGTTTTTTCAATTACAAATCTTGATTTTATTGCCCCTATTACCCCTCTTTGTCTGACATGACTCACGCCGTGAAAATGTCGGACAAGGACTGGCAGCAGGGAAGACGGGAGGGCAATCAAACCCTCAAGATTTTGTATAAGCCATCTCTGTCATCTAAGGTACAGTCATTATTCTCCCAATAGGTGTAATCACATGCAGAGGCTTGCTCTTGTATGAATTTTAAATCAACATTTGTGTCTAAATAGTCTGGGAGTGTAACAAGTGGCAGCTGTAGGGGCACAGATAATACTTCCTGTGGAGGTGGGAGCTGCGACGCAGCTGCAGCCTTGGCAGTCACGTCTGCTAGGGCATTACCTGTTGCTTCGTCTGTGTCAGCTGTACTGTGTCCTTTTGTTTTTACAACTGCAACGGCCGATGGTAGCTGTATAGCCTGCAAAAGTCTTTGCACAAGATCAGAATTAGCAATCGGTTTTCCATCAGCAGATCTAAATCCTCTTTGTCTCCACAATGTGCCAAAGTCATGTACAACGCCAAACGCATAGCGGCTGTCTGTGTAAATTGTCACATGCTTATCCAAATGTAGCTCACAGGCACGTATTAAAGCCATGAGCTCTGCTTTTTGTGCTGAGTGAAATGGTAATGAGTGAGCCTCTAGTATGATGTCAGGCAATGTCACTACTGAATAGCCACAAAGAAATGAGTTGTCATTCGGCCTTGAACAGGACCCGTCCACATAAACCGTGGCTGAGTCTGGGATAGGTGTTTGCTCTAAATCTGGACGTGGTGCTGTGGATTCCTGTATACGTGTCATGCAGTCATGATCGTCAAGCCTGTCTGAGCCATCCTGTCGGTCAGAAGAACACAGCATAGGATCAATAAATGTGCTGGCGAATTGGGTGTGCTGCTTGCTTTTATAGTGAGATTTGCATATGTTGTGTAGTTATGTTTGCTAGAATGGTCATGACCTGGTAATTGGTGTGTAGAATAGTGTCATGTGAGAGTGTGAGCTTCTCGCAGTCCCTTATCATGATAGAGCAAGCTGCTACTGCCCTCAGGCAGGCCGGCATCCCCACAGGCAGCACCTTTGAGTGGCGGAGGTCAGCACTCCCTTTAATGCATTGAAAGAGGCAGTCATTTCTGTGGACCACAGTATTCGAGGAGGCTTGTCTTTTTTTACAACAGTCACGCAGAATGTGGTCATGAAAAGAACAGTCTGGTATCCACTGTCTGCAATAGTTCACCATGCCTAAGAAGGACAACATTTCCTTCTGTGTAGTGGGCCGAGGGACGGAGGTCACAGCTTTGACCCTGTCTGCAGTCATGGAACGTTTTCCGTGAGACAGTGTAAATCCCAAATATTGAACAGAAGTCTGACAGTACTGCATTTTCTTTGCAGATGCTTTGTGGCCAGTCTGTTGGAGGTGCTGGAGAAGCATGTGTGTAGCAGTTTGACATAGTTCCTCACTCGGAGCACAGAGGAGGAGGTCATCCAGTACAGCCCTCCGGAGGAGTGAAGCTGTCCAGGGTAGCACGGACCACCATTGAGAAAGCCGCAGGGCTGTCTACCATGCCTTGGGGCAAACGGGTCCAAGTGTACTGCTTATTTCTATGTGTAAATGCAAATAACGGCTGTGTGTCTTCATGCACAGGTACTGAGAAAAAGGCAGAGCATAAATCCACCACGGTAAAATGTGTAGCTGTGGATGGAATGCATGTCAATATGCTGGGAACGTCTGAGAGGTGGCAGAGGCCTAATGACTGCATTTATTTGCCTTAAGTCTTGTATGAAACGCCATAGCCAGGTTTGTTAGGCTTTGGCACAGAATTGACAGGAGTGTGGGCTTTGTTACTCCTGTAGTCAATAAATCTCCTATGATGACGTCTAGAGCTGCGGCTTTTTCGGCAGAAATGGGACATTGCTTGACATATACTGGCTTGTTGTTTTTCAGCTGTGCGTGATAAGGTGTGCAGTCAATGAATCCTACATCATTCTCACCTTTAGACCATAATGTCATATTCTGGTATTCAGCTGGCAACGTAACTGCAGAAATAGTACAGTGGATAGGGTAGGTTAGATCTATGTGTCGACATGGTGTAGTTATGTCATAACCTATGTCTGAGTTATGTGACAAAACCACTGTTTGACCTTCACTTGTGTGAGCAGTTATCATATTGTTGAACAGTGTGAGAGAAACAAAAGTGTGGCTTGTTGTATTTGTACACGTTTTTTTTTGGCACAGTGTGTGACATGGAGTACCGGACAAAAAGATGTTGAGTTCATTCTCTGCTGAGGCGTCCAGCTGACACAGAGGCTGTTCCTTCTCCATCATGTCGGTACATAGGGCAGAGAAAACATAAGCTGTTATCAGTGTCAGCAAACATTTCACCCTTTGTGTTAAATTAAATACACAAATTCATTTTTGCTCTGGGTGTCTGCGGCTGCTGGAAAACTGAGCTAAATTTGCACCTCTAGCTTGTCCAACAGTGCATAAAGCGTTTTATGAATACTAGGATAGATTCATCAGGCTTCTGTTTACACATAGTTACTGCATTTAAGTCAATTTTGTCTCTGGACATTGTTAGCAGGAATTTCTTTAGATTCTTAAAGAAATCGGTGATTTTGTCATTATTTACCCACAAAAACTCTGCAGTTGTGGATGCTTTATCATGCTTTGGATCTAATTCACCTATCTCTCTTATGAGTTGTGACTCGGTTACTCCAGGAATGCATTGACACAATATGTACCTGTAATCCGGACCACCCAAATGGTGATATCTGGTACTTCTCTGTAGTGCAGAGACAAAGGCTGTAGGATTTTTAAGAGGATCGGGAAGCTCTTTAATAGTTGTCACTAATTCTGAGATTTTAGGGGGCTGAATACAACATTGATCTCATAAAGGGGTAAGCGTCATTGACGTCACTAGATTTTGGTTCTGTTTGTTTACTACCGCGAGTGTTGGCGTAAGGACCTTTGTCATCCTGGCTTTGTTTTTCCTTTTTTTCTTTTAGATAAGTCTTTATTAAAGTTCGGGTAACAGGTATTTCTTTAGCTACCTCTAAACCTCTAGCTACGATATCGTGGCGTTTCATGTGGGTGTCTATTGTGGACACTGCCTGATGCAAAAGTTTTTCTTCATAGTCGTCTAAATTTTTTCTCATAAGTTCCTCACATTCTTCTTTCAAAAGTTTTTCTCCTTTTTTTATGTTCTGCTAATTCTTCCTTGCGGCGTATATATTGTTTTTCCTGATCTTGTTCAATTAGGTGTCTAAGATCCGTTGCATGTGATTCAGATTTTTCGTCGCTTTCTTTTGAGCTGGTTGGATCAGAATGCTGACATTGTTTACGTGCAGCTGCTACAGCGACTATTAATTCGGTCTCATCGTAAGGGTGTGGGGCTGTAGGCTGAACGGCTGAACATGCAAGACTAGCTTTTCCTGCGGTAGGTTTATGTTCTTTGCTAGAGCCTGCACTAGTTTTATTTGATGTTAAAGCATCTACACCTGGTTCCGGTCCCTTTTTCCATAGTGGTAACATTTGATGTATCACGTCGCGGCATTCTATCATGTATTTTCTACAGGACTTTTGAAGCAGACTACTTTTCTTATTGCAAATGGTATTCAACATTTCTACTGACCTGTTTTCTGGCGATAATCGTTCGGGATAGGGCTCCGAAAAGAAATTAGAATGCATTGTACTTACAGTTCTTAAGTTGTAGACAAAATCAGTCACATAAGCACTTCCACACGTTCTGGATACGTAATCATGGAAGTCTTCACCGACTCGCGGACGTGGGTTGCACGTGACCGGAAGTGGGAGGCGCACTGAGCCGTTATTTTTATATTTTATTTTTTTTGGTTTTACAGTTAATTTCGATTTTTTCTCGGACCTGTCTGTGGTCTTTGAATTATTCTGACCCATGTTCAGTGATTTCCAGAGGGGTTTACACGCTTTGAAGGATTTATGTTAGTATTTTGCTGTGGCACAGCTGAGGTTACTTTAAATTTATTGCTAGCAATTTTTGTTTGGGTGAGCAACTTCTCACTTAACGAGCAACTTCTCGCAATACAACAGGCAACTCCCTGTGTCTTTCTGCTTTTAATTTACTTTATTCGGGGACTAAGGAAGTCGTCAGTGTATCTCTCTGGATCACTAAGTGAAACTTCGTCAGCATATCCCGTTTTTTATGGGTCGATCACTGAGAGAGGTATAATACGGTCTTTATATAAATATGAAAGACGCATATTTACCTTCGTCAGCGATCCCACTTCTGACACCAAATTGAAGAGAAAATCTCCGTCCCGGTTTCCCTCCAAGGCGTGAGCACCGATAAGCAGAGTTTTGTCCTTTCCTTATAAGATTCCTAATTATTCAAAGTAACACTCAGGTATGCCGCTCAGCTGGGTTAGTTACGACGTCGGGAGCAGCTTGGGAGAACAAGGAAACACAGACTGCTTCAGGTTGCCTTCCCAAATCGACTCAAAGGTTTATTAAGTACACAACAGTTTATATAGAGGAAAAAAAGGTTCGTGTGTCAGCAGATTCTCAGTTCAAACCGGTACAGACCAAATAAGGAAACGTCTTCCTGCCTTGTGAGCAAAGAAGTATCCTTTGTGTAGTTTATCAGTTCAGCTACAATTTATGATCATCCCAGCAAAATACACTCCTAGACATAAAATACAGAGTTCTTTCATTAGTGAATTCTGAAACGAACCACCTGGCCTTTAACAAGCTCTTTTCTAAATCATAAGGAAGGGAGGATGGGAGTAAGGAAGTGGTCTCGTCTCTGTGGTATTTTCGACCTTGGGGTACCAGCCTGTGATTCTTACACATCAATTCTTGGGTCACAGAGAAAGAGAAAAACAACTAGTAAATGGGCCTTATTGAGTAACAGTTCTCCTGTATAATATTACTACACAACAATATCCTGTAAATGCTAACCGTAGTATCAAAATATCACAACAGGAATGTTGGTTGCATTTATACTATAATAAATATGGTTTATAAATGGAAGTAGGAATGTTATTTGACTACAGTGAAAATTTCCAAAATGTCCAAAAAGGTAAACAGCACAGTTAACCTCCAGTCAGGGTGGAGGTAATGGATGTTTGACAGCCTGTGGGTAAAACGTTTGAGACCGTTTGTCTTTGACCTCACCAACCTGTAGAGTTTACCAGAGGGGAGGAGGGAAAAAGTGATTGTCCAGGGTGTGAGGGGTCCTTGATGATGATACTGGCTTTCCGCTGAAGTCTGCCAGTATAAAGGTCTCTAAGGAGGGTTAGTGGACTAACTGGGATATCTTTGAACATCAGGACTTGGAAATGTTCACAGACGGTGTCCTCTGCTATATAAAACACTGCATAGACACTGTTACAGCAGTCAAACGGATCCGGGCTTATCCCAACCAAAAGCCCTGGATGACCCGGGAGGTCAGGCAGCTGCTGAAGGAGAGGAACATTGCGTTCAGGTCTGGCAACAGGGATTACTACACCACAGCCCGATCCAACCTGAAGAGAGGCATCAGAGAGGCAAAGGGGGACTATAGGAGGAGGATCGAGGACCATTTGAAGAGTAATACCAGCCGGCAGGTGTGGCAAGGCATCCAGCACCTAACCAACTATAAGATCAATCTCGGAGCTGCGGACGGTGACCTGGAGCTGGCAGAGGAGCTGAATATCTTCTTTGCCCGCTTTGAGACCAGGGTACCGGAGGTATTGGAGCCACAGCAGCAACACGCCACCCATAGCAGCACCACCCTCACCCTGGAAGAGCACGAGGTGAGGCGCATGCTGCAGGCTGTTAACCCGAGGAAGGCGGCGGGTCCTGATGGTGTGCCAGGTCGAATATTGAGGGATTGTGCAGGACAGCTGGCTGGGATCTTCACCAGGATTTTCAACAAATCCCTCGCACAGGCGACTGTCCCACTCTGCCTGAAGTCCTCCACCATAGTCCCCTTGCCTAAGAAGCCCCACATCACCGGCCTGAATGACTACAGACCGGTGGCACTCACCCCAGTGGTAATGAAATGCTTTGAGAAGCTGGTCCGCAGACACATCACAGCAGCCCTGCCCCGCAGCCTGGATCCACACCAGTTTGCCTATAGAGCAAACCGATCCACGGAAGACGCTGTAGCCACAGCACTCCATGCTGCATTAACTCACCTGGAAGAGCATGGTAGCTATGTGCGGATGCTCTTCGTGGATTACTGCTCAGCTTTTAACACCATCCTTCCACACAAACTGGTGGCAAAGCTACAAGACCTGGGGCTTCCATACAGCACCTGCATGTGGATCAATAGCTTCCTCTCGGGCCGTAGACAGAGAGTCAGAGTTGGCCATCACACATCCTCAGCCCTGAGTCTCAGCACTGGCTCACCCCAGGGCTGTGTGCTCAGTCCACTGCTCTACTCTCTCTACACACACGACTGCACTCCTCGCCACCACAGCAACATCTTTGTGAAATTTGCAGACGACACCACAGTGGTGGGGCTCATTTCCAAGGGAGACGAGTCTACGTACAGAGACGAGGTGGAGCAGCTGACGTCATGGTGTAAGGCCAATAACCTCCTCCTCAACACTTCAAAAACCAAAGAACTCATAATAGACTTCAGAAGGAAAAAGGCAGAGATCCAACCACTATTCATAAATGGGGACTGTGTAGAAAGGGTGGCAAGCTTCCGCTTCCTGGGAGTCAATATAGAGGAGAACCTTTCCTGGAGTGTGAACACCTCCGAGCTGCTGAAAAAGGCCCAACAGAGACTGTACTTCCTGAGAATTCTCAGGAGGAATAACATCACACAGAGACTGCTGGTGTCCTTCTACAGAGCCACCATTGAGAGTGTTCTAACTTACTCCATATGCATCTGGTACACTAGCTGCACAGGGGCTCAGAGGAAAGCACTCCAAGGGATCATTAACACCGCCCAAAAGATCACTGGCTGCCCTCTCCCCACACTGGAAGTTCTACACAACGCCCACTGTTTTAAAAAGGCCCAAAACATCATAAAAGACACCTCACATCCTGGCCACTCCCTGTTCGAACTGTTGCCCTCAGGCAGACGGTACAGGGCAATCAGAGCAAGGACTAATAGACTCAAACACAGCTGTTATCCAACTGCAATAACACATCTGAATACTACAAAAAAATGTCCATCACGCCACTCTTGTGTTAATCTATGCACGGTCTGAAGCATGTGTGTGGGAATGTATGTGAATGTATTACTGTTATATCTTATTAGTATTTTTAAGTATTCTATCTATTTTATTTATTGAATTTTATTGTTTTATTTATATTTTGATATTGCTAGGGATGATGCAATGATCGGGGACCATTCTTAATTTCGTTGTTCTCATGACAATGACAATAAAGTTTCTGATTCTGATTCTGATTCTGATGTAGTGTCAATTGGCCACTCTGTCACCCTCACCACCCGCTGTAATTTTCTCTTGTCCTCAAAAGTACAGCAGTTTAACCAGAGTGTACAGCAGTAGGTCAGAATGGTCTCAATGGTGGAGCAGTAGATGTTAAGCAGTAGTTTTTGGGGTAATTTGGCCTGACGCAGCTTCCTGAAGAAGTACAGCCTTTGTTGTGCTTTTTCTACCTGGTGGGAAATGTTTTTGGACCAGGTAAGGTCGGCCAAGATATGGACCCCGAGGAACTTAAAGCTCTTTGTACCCTTTGTAATTCTTTCCCATTGATGTAGAGGGGGGAGTGTTCAGATCACTTTGTTCTTCTAAAGTCGATTACCATCTCCTTGGTATGGAAGCCCGTTTCCGCCACTAAAAAACAAACAAACAAACAAACAAACAAAAAAAAACAAGTATCCATAACTCTAAATTTCGAGTTACTTTTCTCAAAATTTCGAGTTAATAACTCAAAATTTCGAGTTAGCTCTGCCAATCAGTAATCTACATGAATGAGGTCACTTTCTTGTTACCCGGAAACATATGGCGCAGAATAACGTGCACTCAAAACCGGATCGCAACAAATTCGCAAGTATGTTTGCTGATAGTAACGCCATGTGATTCAGCTAATAACACAAGGCCACGCTGAAAATACTCAGCAATCTGTGCATTCAAGACTGGACGTAATACCGGTAGCTTAGCTGCAGCATTTGTACCTGAGGGCTTCAGCTTCCAGGTAACAAGGAAATGACGTCATTGACGTAGATTACTGATTGACAGCGCTAACTCAAAATTTCGAGTTATGGATCCATTTTATTTTTATTATTATTATTTTTTAAGTGGCAGAAACAGGCTTCCATACCTTGGTCTTAAGCTGTGTTCAGATGTAGGTTGTTGTCACACCATGGCTTCATATGCTGAACCTCCTCTCGAAAGTCTGAATCATTGTTGTACTCGATCAGTCCTATGACAGTGGTGTCATCAGTAAATTTTATAATGGTGCTACTGGTGTGAATTTGAGAACAGACATGGGTAAAAAGTGAGTATAAGAGGGGACTGAGGACACAACCCTGTAGAACGCCTGCATTCAGAATGAGGGTGGAGAAGATGTGCTCTCCTATTCTAGCGTTCTGGGGTCTGTCGCTCAGGAAGTCCAATATGCAGGTGCACAATGAGCAGTGTTGGGGAGTAACGGAATACATGTACCGCCGTTACGTATTTAAAATACAAAATATGAGTAACTGTATTCCGTTACAGTTACCGTTTAAAAAGGTGGTATTCAGAATACAGTTACTTTGTTGAAATAAATGGATTACACTGCGGTACTTTCCTGTTTCATTTTGTCGCGGGTCAGGCCTGTTTGGGTTTTGTTTGACAGCTACGTTCTGTTGTTCCAGGCGGCAGCGTTATGGTTGCCATGGTTACACGGCGATGCTCTCTCTCGCTCTCTCTGCGACTGTGTGCTTCCTGGGTGAGAGAGGCCTTTTCGTTGTTGTTGTTGTTGTGCTAAGCTAACAGGCAGAATGCTACAAGCATAGCTCTAAAGAATGTAGCATCATGGGCAGTGTAGTCCGTGTTGCAGGGAGAATGGACTGCCACACACGTTATGGGTCTGTGAGCGCGAGGAGGGAGAAAAAGGGGAGTGGAAAGGTACGAGTTGTCATCGAGGAAAAACGGGAGCTGGAAGCATGTAAATATAATAATAACCACTGCAGCCAAACAGAGTGCCTGACGAGCCCAGTTGTAAGTAAGCTATTAAGACTCAACTGTACACCGTGTTCATGTTTTCCTCCGAAAACAATAAGTTCCGTTGGAGCAGTCTTTCAACGCCTCTCTCTGTCAAGAAAAGTTGACCCACACAACAAAGTAAAGCTATTTTTCGGCTACGAGCCGACAGGGACCCCGCCGTATTAGTCAGAGGTCCCTTTACTACAGTTCGGAGTCGCGGACCTTCAGTAATAGTAATAAATCACACAGCAATAGTACATTCACGTTGTTGTAAAAAGCATGATAATATATTAAGTAATCCAAAGTATTCAGAATACATTACTGTCATTGAGTAACGTAACGGAATACTTTACAGAATACATTTTGGGGCATGTATTCTGTAATCTGTAATGGAATACATTTTAAAAGTAACCTTCCCAACACTGACAATGAGCTACTGAGTCCCAAGTTGCTTAGCTTTTTAACCAGTTTGTGGGATTGACATCCCAGCTAGTGAGTAACACATAGGTAAGGTTTGATTAACTTGGCAATTGTTAGCCGATTAAATATCTTTTTTAGGGTACAGTAAAAGCAAACTAAAGGGAGATCGCATGCTAGGCTCCAGTGCATTTGTCTTCACCAAAGAACTAACCTTAGTGTCCTTCCTCCCTGACAAAGCTTCAAGAAAGAAGGTTTTCCTGCCCCTATCATCCATGGATGCGCAACCAAGCATAGGACCTACTTGCAAGCCTGAAGTGATTACATTTTACAATCAAACAAAGGGAGGTGTTGATATTTTTGAACAGTTGCGCGCTCACTATGGCTATGGAAGAAAAACAAAGACATGGCCCCTTTGCGCGTTCTCTGGCAAGATCAATACTGGTGTGATAAACTCATGGATCATTCACAATCAGAATGTGATGAAGAGAGGTGACAACCAAATGCAGAGCAGGCCTTTATGCAGGCTTTGGCACTGGCACTTATCAAACCATGGACAGAGCAGATGCTCCCCTCTTCAAATCTGTCACGTCAACTCAGAGTCCTGATCTGTAGCATGCTTGACATCCCCTCCCCTGGTACTCTTGCAGGTGTGGCAGGATCAGTGGCAGCAGAAAGCAGTAGTCCCCCTTTGTCAGGTGTGCTGACTGCCCCGCAGGCTTGGACAGGAAGACACAACACAGGTGCCATGTCTGCCATCAATCAGTTTGTCCACACATTACTACCCTGCGTCAACTGATTGCATGTAAGGAGTAGGGAAGTAAGAGTGGTCCTTTGCATGTTATTCTTATTTGGTGCAGTGGTTATGAATAAA